>NC_137126.1:5204662-5584662 GCF_949319135.1 Squalius cephalus | reverse complement strand
GAGATTTAGATAATGGTTTTTGAAAAAAGCATTTTTTTCCAGCTGTTACCTGAATTACAGGACTGTAGTTATGCAACATATTGATACTATTATTATAGACATTCAACTGCAAATTAATGGAGTATTGGTGGTTGTAAAGAACAATCCCCCTTCCAGAGTGTTGATACAACTGCTTTCACAAACTTGCACTGGTGTAGACGACCGAGGACGCAGAGGTACATCAGCAGCAGTAGACCGATTATTTAGACGCGAACCTGATGTAGGCCTATTATTAAAAATGACATTAAGAATTTTCCAAAAAGCTGCTACAGTTCAGATGCAAATGCACCTTTATTTTTTATTTTAATGATCAACATTTAGAACACATTTGTTCTAAGCCAGTGCAAATGTAAACAGATTGTTGGTTACTGGCTTCACAGTAAACAGACAACGAGATGCGCGGATGGGCTATTATTTCAACCGCATCACAAAACTCATCCGTCCGCACCAACGTTTTTGACCAATTTTCAAAACAGCACCCGCCCGCCATCCGCTTAATGTATGCATATATTTTTTATTTGATTGGTTAACCGCCCGCCACCCATCCGAAAAAATAATTTTTCGTCACGTCATCAGCCCGATCCACGGTTTATCCGCGGAGTCCGCGGCTGTAACCGCCAACCGCGCATCTCTATTGTAAATAAAATTTGAACTTACAAAACCTTTGCTTTTGTCAAGCTCGTTCTCTGCATTGCTTCTGAACCCGAAATGGTGCCAGATCGCAGCTTTGAGCGTTTCTGGAGTTTTCAAAGCAACCGCTTGCTGACGTTGACGTTGTTTTAATGTCCTTCCACATCGCGCGCATGCGTGAATTCAATGACGCGGAAAGTTAAAGTTCACGGGGAAAATCGATCCTCTGAGTTACGGATCGATCTTTAGAAATTAATATGAAAATCGATTCAGAATCGGTGAATCGATTTTTTCAACACAGCCCTATGCCTCACAGACATGAAATATATCGTAAGAAAGCTTGAAATGTCTTTTTAAAAATTTAAAACGAAAAGAAATAGGCTACTCTCTGATTATGTAATCCATGATGTGCATTTCTCTCTATAGACCTTATGTGCCAGAGAAACAAGGGCGCCGCCATCTTTAGAATATTGTCTTTGAACTTCCGTTTTTGCAGTCTCTCTATATATTTCTATGGCATTGCGGTCCAAGAGTAATTAGCTTTTGAAGTGGATTTACTTAATATAAAAAGTTAACGAAAGTTAACAAAAGTTATCATGAGGATTTTAATGTTTAAACCAGATGTCTTAACAAATGTCAGTAGACCGGGAAGATTTTAAAACGAGCCGTTCATTCATAAATACGCAAGATCGCTGTGAAAATAAAACCAGAAGTCAAAAGACAACGAGTGCAGCGCTGAAAAGGGGCGGGGCTACATAAGGTCTATAGGCGCGTTCACTACGGAGATGGTGATCGTCAACTTCATCTTTACAGCTGTTGTTGCTGTTAATAAACTAAAAATAATAGGCCTATAATTTTATTAAACAATAAATTAAATTAAATTGTAATAAAAAAAAATTCCTGTTTAAGTTTTTTTTTTTTTTTTTAAACCTATGCTAATTACGCATTAAATTCAGGTAGGCTACTGAGTCGCTGTCCTCAGTGCCGCAGAAAAGCGCTGAAACGGAGATGAAGGGGAACCCTTTTTTTTTTTTTTGGCTTATTTTAACTGGCCCATCCAGTTTTCTGGAGGCCCACCTACAATCAAAATCCTGGCGCCGCTTGTGGTCATATCTAATACTTTGTTAGACAGAACTGGTAAACAAAGAAAGTAAATGGTATCCGAAAAAGTAAAGTGTTGCTTTTATATTATTTGTTACAGAAAAGGCAAACAATCAGGCTAAAATACTTTCTCATTTACTGGCAACATTCAGCAAATGCGCATCTACATCAAATCTCTACAAAACAAATCTCTGAATATCTAATAAACATTTAATTTCACAAACCTTGCAGATTTAATGGAACCCAGCTGTGATATTTTGTGAAGTGTGCATTTGTAGCCTGATAAACGTGTTACTGCGAGTGACGGTCGGTCCGTGCGAAGTGAGTGAATGCAAACAGAAGATCAGCTTCACAGGAGACGCGATCGAAAAACTTTAAATCCTTCACTTTAAAATATGCTGTGCTATATCCAGTTGCCCACTGTGTCATTCATATCGTTTTCACTGTGTGCTGTAATATTAGCGTTGTCTTTATTTGAAAAAATATGATTACCAGTGTACGAAATTACCAGATTACTGAGTGCCCTGTTACAGTGTTTACTTCCTTTTTATTCACATATTCATATATTTTTAAACAATTATTTTGTGAAAAATACTGTAATAGGATTGCAGATTCAAGAAGTTGCCATCTAAAGTATAAGCATGTTTATTTTAAAGATATGTTTTCTAATTTATTTAAAATGTATAAAATATTGATTTAAATAAATATAAAGTATATAATAAAAATATTGGCTTTATATCGGCCATCCTGCTCTCTAAGATATCGGCCATCAAAAAAACAATATCGGTCGACCACTAGTAAAAAGCACACATGCATATCCATGCCATTGTGTTTGTGCAGCCTGAGCACTGGTAGTAGTCTTAGTAGTTGCAATAGTAACTCATGTGATGTCAACATGCCCTTATCAGAGTCATACCTCCTCCAAGCTCATGGCTTTCAGTGATGCCTCCTCGACAGGAGTCAAAACAGGGTCAACCACTGGCTGGCTGTTGTTGTGCAAGAGTCTGAAAATCTCTTGTTCAAGAGGAGTTTGAACCTGTCACAGAGAACACACACAGTTATTATTAAAATAAAAAGCAAGTGCTTCTTTCAAACATGTGTTTAGTTACCTCTGGTCAGCGTGCAAAGAAACACAATTACATTGAAGAAACATTTGGAATAATGATAACACTAAAAATTGTAATGAAGAAACATGAATTTTCCGTAAAGCTGCTTTGAAACGAGGTATTGTGAAAAGCACTATACTAATAACATTTGTGAATTGTATTCAAGATAATAGTAATTATCTGTATCACTGAATTACAGTACAGTTGGATAAAAAAAAAAAAACCCTCAAATAAACAGTGAGACAAAAAGACGAGAAAACATGACAAAACGGCCATTAGTTTTTGAAAGCCATGTTATTAATGTGAATGAACTGTTACTTAAAGGTGCAGTGTGTAATGTTTAGCAGCATCTAGTGGTGAGGTTGCGAATTGCACCCAACAGAAGTTACGGTGGCCGTCTGAGACAGCAGAGAGTAGCCAGTTCAGCAGTGAGGTTTCTTTACAAAGATAAATTAAGAAATTAAGTTCACTTAATTACTCAGTAAAACGATGTTATTGCGAATATTATTGTTACTTGTTCATCAGTGTGTCAATGTTTTATTCGCTGACTTTAGCTAGCTTCTTTGCATGAAGAACAACAGTGACGAAACGCGTTTGTCCATTTAGGGCTCCTGTAGAAGCATGTCAGTATGTAGGGGACCCGCGGTGTGTGTAGAGAGAAATGGCTCATTCTAAGGGAATAAAAACATTACAGTTCATTAAGTAAGGTCTTTATACACCACTGAAAACATAGTTATGTATATTATATTGCATTTCTGTAATCAGATCCTCCTAAATATTACACAATGCACCTTTAAGGCCCCCGAAATACTGTACTGTATAATTTACATTTTTCTTCTATCACCAAATCCATCTTTGCTCGCAAAATAAGAACGATTTTCATTTCCCGCAATAATAAAACGAAGTAAATAATGAAATTAATGAGTAAATAAACAAGTGAATTAATGATAAAATAAGTGATTTATCCACAGGATTTATACCGACTATACTGGTAATTGCACTGGTTTGTGCTATTTTTATAGCTCTGTCAGCGCACATCTGCGCAGAAGTTCCCAGCATACTAGACTCGTATTAATAATGATTTCTGACTAGAGTTGGGGCCAAAATTGGATTGCATGTCTAAGTGTTTAAAGCTACACTGTGTAGGATTTTCTCCCATCTAGCGGTGAAATTGTTTATGACTACCAACTGAATATTACTTTCTAGCCCCTCCCATTCCGAGGGCGTTTTAACTCCTACGGTGGCCGTATTATTTCAAATCTGCCGGCAGTCGCGAGTAATCTCCCCCTCGCATTCGTCACGGTGCCACTGAGTGTAAAACGCGAAAGGCGAAGCTTGAATTTACAGGTATGTCCCTCTTTGGCTAATGTATTTTCAAGATGGAGGCGCAACATGGCTGCCGCCGTTCGAGCGACTCGCTCGTATGTATTCTAAATGGCAGATTCTACGCTTACGAGAATACTTGATTAGTTGGTAGAAGTAATTACACATTAATGAGCACATATCATTTTGAAAGAACAAAGTGTTTTTTGCTAAGAATCAACTTAAAAAATTACACAGTGTAGCTTTAAGTATATCTGGTGTGTTTGATATTCTTATCTATCTTTTAAACATTCTACATATATTAAATGTTGAAATTTTTCTTGTCTGAAATTGTACAATGTACTGAATTTTACTGCAACATAGCTTAAGTTATTACACACAAAAATGTGGTAAAGAGGCTCTTCTGAAAATAAACAATGTTACAACACTGGATATCAGAATCTGCCTCAAAAGGACCTAATTGTGCACCCTTAAAGGGTTAGTTCGCCCATTTAAGACATGAAGTTGTATGCAATCCTTACCAGCACTATAGTGCATACACACTGACCCACTCTGTGCTCACCTCCCTGGTCAGAGTTCTGGCCGCTGGAAGTTTTTCAAGAAAGTATTCCCGGTTAGTTTCCGGGGCCTCACGTTCCGATCAGCTGTTCCATAGTGTTTACACAATCGAATGACAACGACGTAAAAAGTAGAAAATTAACAATGGTGCGAACTTGTAAATTCCCAGGTTGTGACCACAAGAATGTGCCGGGATCACTGTTCAGATTCCATCGTTTTCCTGTTTCGGATATAGCTAATATGAGACCGCTTTGGCTGGTTGCCATCGGCTTGCTCCATTCGCTAATCCACGAAGGATTTTCGTGTGTGCAGTGCTCACTTCAGCGAAGACGATTACATCCCCAACCAAGGAGGGAAAAAAAAAACAGATTTTAAAGAGTTTTGCTGTACCAGTACCACGGGTAAGCTCTATATTTACTAACTTTATGATCCCATGTCTAAACTGTACAGTAAACAATGTTTAGACTCCAGTGGAAATCACGTGAAAAGAGGTCTAATATAAAAACAGTATATAGGGATATAGGTACAATTTGCTGAGAAAACTATTTGGATGTAATGCAGACAGAGCTGTAATGCAGTTGGCCTCCTCGTCAATCGATGGGTTTTGCATCTGTGGCATGAGTTCCCATTCGTGGCAGCAATAGTTTCTGTTGGCATAACTTGACAATTTGAACAAGTGCACCACCATTTGTCATTCATCCTGGCTCTTGCTACAGCTGTGGGCCCAGCATCAACTTGGACAACTTCATCTCTGTCCTCTCGCTCTCTCTCTTCCCATTCTATCTCCATCTGCTGAAGTTCGGCATCGGTATACTCCGGTTCATAAAGGTATCCCTTTGGCGTTGTGCTAAAATTACTTTAATCATCATCTGTTCCGTCTGACATTGTGCTAAAATTGGTTTCATCATCAGAAGTTTCGTAGTCAGACATGTTGTCAGCGAGTCGCGCTATCAACAGCTGATCGGAACGTTGACGTTGACAGCAGTGCGGATTGATAGAAATGGAAAGAAAATAGTGCCGATTAAAACTGAGGTATGAATTTTGCCCGGAGTGTTTTTTGTGATGTAAATTAATCAAGCTTTGAAACGCATATAATTTTTTCACGTAAAAACGCACAGTTTTGAGGCCCCGGAAACTAACCGGGAATACTTTCTTGAAAAACTTCCAGCGGCCAGAACTCTGACCAGGGAGGTGAGCACAGAGTGGGTCAGTGTGTATGCACTATAGTGCTGGTAAGGATTGCATACAACTTCATGTCTTAAATGGGCGAACTAACCCTTTAATAGACGGCTCAAATGTGTCATGGTTCAGTTTGTGTCATTGTTTCGTTGTTACTAAAAATAAATAAACAATCCAACAAACATCCGCACCTTCCACCCAGCCACGACCTGCTCCACCCGTTTAGGTCCTAAGGGTTCCTGGTTCAGAGGAAACACCACTTGTTCAGCCTTACGGTTCTGGACTATGATGCTGTTCCAGCAGGACACCTCTTGAGCGGTCTTCTCATATGCTATGCCTCTCTGAATCTGTGGACATAGAAGAGAGAAAACATTCAGCAAATAAAAAGAAATGAAAAAATGTTCACCCCATGCCAGCTTCTAAGGCTAAAGTCATTCAAGGATATTCATTAAACCAGGTAAAACTAGCAGAATGTGTAAGATCAGTTTTTAGCAAAAACTCAAACTGAAAGTGGCCTGACTTTGCTAAAAGCCTCTTTCAAGGGCGTCATCAGAATAAAACAGACTAGAAAAATCACATTAAGTCTTGAGCACCAAGTAAATGACTTGGTCCCAGTGATTATTGATACTAAATGTCACTGATCCCATTCAGGGCAACTATGGCCGCAAGTTCCATCGTAACCAATAGAGTTAAACTGAATTGCGACCATAGTTGGCGAGCGATGCTTTTGGGAAATGCACCCCTGATTGCTACTTGCTTTGACATGAATTTGAGGATTATATGGAGTACATGATTAAAATGATATCCCTGATGATTGCTAATCATTTAACAACAGTCTGATTTAAAAAGAAAGTGTCAAGCTTCTCAGTTTCTCAGAGCGAGTGACTGAACTGAAGACGCAGCGTTTCATGACCTTCTCTGTTTGCTGTTTGTTGAGAGGCAGCTCCAGAGTCTCTTTACTGTTTTGCAGGTTCCTCAGCTGTTTCTTGGTCTTGTTGGAGGTTCCTGAGGTTTTCTCCACGGTTCCCAGGAGGTCAGAAAGGTTGACTTTCTCTCCAGTGCCTTTATACAGAAGACATAAAACCTCAGACTGATGTTCCATCTCGATCGAGATGTCAATAAAGTACGATGCATTCTGCTTTTACCCTCTGCATTGACGGAGAACTCGGAGACCTGCACACTTGCTTCAGAACGCTCATTCTGCTTTTTCCTTGGATAAACAACAATCAAACTGTTAATAAGAACAATGCTAAGTACACAAGCAGGTAAAACATTCTGACAGCTGGAAATAGATTTATAGTGGAGAATGTGAAGCTGACGTTAGGGCTGAAATGATTCCTCGAGTTACTCGATTAACTCGATTACAAAAATTCCTCGAGGCAAAAACTCTGCCTCGAAGAAGCCTCGTTAAATTCCTATGACGCGCACTATACGCGCAGGGATCTGATTGTTTCACACGGACCGTTGTTCAATGTTCAGGAAGCACACCATAGCGCGTCATACATTTTGAATTTAGTTGGCGCGATGGACGGAGACGGAGAGTAAAGATGTCCATAAACGGCAGAGAATGTCTAAAGTTTGCTGTTTCACCAAGCGTCGCTGAAACAAGGTAACGTAGCCTAAGCCTAGATGCATTGATGTTCGCTGATTTTAATCCCATACTGTATTTGTAGCGATGCCGTGATGCGGTTTGACAAGATATGATGTTTAGCTTTGATGTTTTTAAGTAGTAAACGTATTCATGTTCAATTGCAAGAGAGTATAGCCTAAAAAAAAGAACCCCTTCACACACACACACACGCATGCACCCTCGTCTCTCTCACGCACCAGTCAGACCGATTGCAGCAATGCATCACATATGCTTAAACTTTTATGTAGACACGCAACAACAATTTCAGCATGCATTCACTGTATACACCGGGACGTGATGGAGGAACAAATATTGTATTGCAGTCTTTGCAAGCCTAAGTGAAAAACAAAATGCTGTTCTTTTTATATTTAACAAAATGCACATTTGCAATAAAACATTCCCCTTTTCACTAAGTGTAGGTGTCTCCAACGTATGCAATTTGAAGCATCCGTTCGATTTTTCGAACGGTTGCTTCATCTAAAATGCACCGCAATGCAAGTGATGCAAGCCAAATGCAGCGTTCTATTGAAAATGAATGCATGTATTTCTGCCGTACCAAACTGCAATGAAGATAGCCTACATGTTTTACAGTAAGTTGACTTAACTGTATTGTTATATAATTGTTGGCACTGGCACTTATAAACACTAAATGGGTAAAAATTGCAATAAATAGGCTTAGTTAAATGTTGGAGTTGTAATAAATACCTCTGTTTTTTTTTTTAGAAATAAAAGCCAAATGCTTGATCATTTTACAGCCACATCATTTTCGTTATGCATTATTTGTTTTGGTTGTTTAAAAACACACACAATTTTTTTATCCGATTACTCGATTAATCGATCGATTAAGTGCTAGATTAATCGATTACAAAAAGTATCGATAGCTGCAGCCCTAGCTGACGTGTTGAATTCTGGGTAACTGTCTTGTTTCGACGCCATATTAGGAGGATCGCGCTGCCTTTCTGCTAGTGAGTTTAATGCAGTGTTTAGATTTTCTTTTGTGATTGCCCAAAATTTTGCCATTGTAAGTCATTCATGCTGCATCGGAAATTACATCAGTAACTCACATCATCGTTCAGGACGACTGATTTATTCCAAGAGGTGCTTAATCTAGAAAACGGAGTTTAAACAACGCACAATGTGCATAAATAAAGGCACAAAAAAAAAAAAATACATTACAAGATGGGAGGAAATAATATATTTCAATGGTTTTGCGTTCTCTAGCAATTATATAGTTGGGTAATTTATATTGCATATAATTCGCAGGTATCAGGGAGCCGCTATCAATATGTGACCCTGGACCACAAAACCAGTCACATGGGTCAATTTTCTGAAATTGAGATTTATACATCATCTGAAAGCTGAATAAATAAGCTTTCCATTGGTGTATGGTTTGATAGGATAGGACAGTGTTTGGCCGAAATACAACTATTGAAAATCTGGAATCTGAGGGTGCAAAAAAAATCAAAACATTGAGAAAATCTCCTTTAAAGTTGGCGATTGTGCTGCATTCACTCACAAAAATCCATGTTTTATATATTTACGGTAGGAAATTTACAAAATATCTACATGGAACATGATCTTTACTTAATATCCCTTAATGATTTTTGGCATAAAAGAAAAAACGATAATTTTGACCCATACAATGTATTGTTGACAAATATATTTTGTGATCCAGGGTCACATATGTGTGGTTTTGAAATCGCTTTTACCTTTCAGTTTCCAATTCGCAATCATGCGTCCTCTGTGTATAGTGAGCACTAGCAGCGGTACTGACCACACATTTTACAAGATTATATTTGTCAATAATGCTCAGGATCTGTTCAGAACATCGTCCTCCCAGTAATCTCTCGTACTAGCTTCACCTGATAAGTGAAGTCTGATGTAACCACAGCAAGCCTAACCATGTCCCTTTAGGGCCTCCGTAGAATGCGTTATTCATTTTTCATGCCTTTTTCAAAATCAGAATTAGGCCAATTAGAATTATTTACTTATTCCATCTTCCAAACATTACAATTTTCAGATTTTTTTGTTTTTGTCAGTGAAGCATTTTCATTTCACAAGGACCAGTGCTAAAAAGATCAATCTCAAATGTCTCAAACCTCTTTCTTCCACCCAGAGAACTGATGGCTTCCAGGAGCTTGTTGTGTTTTCTCTCATCATCACTGCCCTCCTGTATAGAAAAAAGAATTAAACACTTTAGATCAATTTGGCACAGGCACTAAAACATTATAAGTGAACCTCGAGGAACATTCAAATAATAATGATATAAAATAATGTCTTGTTTATAACGATTCCTGGCTTCAGGAAGAGTTTGAAAACCTAGTTTGAAGTCCCAACAAGCAATTTTATCACACAAACTGTTTGTGGCACAAAATAATTATTTTGTGGCTAAATAAATATGCACATATGTGAAGTACACTTGTCATAACAGCATGACACGATGATGGCTAGTACCTCATCTTCACTGGCACTGATGGCTTCTTCATCATCAATGGGAAGCTCCTCTTCATCAGCAGCCATAGTGAAAGACACCTTCACTCCTTTACTGTGGAGGAACACACAACAACAAATAAGAGTTGTTGCTCATATTAAGGACGATCACGGATACGCTTATATTTTAGACTGGTGCTGGTTTTAGCCAATGCCTCGTATTAATATGCAAGAAAAAAAAATACACATGAGATATCTGAAAAGATGCTACTTTGATATGGTTAACAAGGCGACACGAGCAAACCTTAATGTTGTTTCCTGAAGAGAGCTTGATGTGGCCATGCTGCAGTTTAACCACGTGTCCAGGAGAAGCGGAAAAACTGTGGATTTCTCTCATGTATCCTCGACCTGATTTGGAGAATCAGAGATTTCGGAAGTCAATATGTCCGTTAACTCCGAAAGACCAGCATGTTATATCTATATGTAATTCTGAAAGACACGATTTCACGACGCACGTCTCCAGCGGCATCAGTGTTTACTAGCGTGTGTGAAGCGGCAGAAGTGCTCAGCGCCCCCTCCTGTGCTGGAGTGCCGGATTCAGCTCTCTCTACTGACACCAACTGGACTGGAGTCTGGAACAGCAACTACGCGGAGGAATAAGATCTTAAAGGGATAGTTCACCTAAAAATGAAAATTCTGTCATCATTTACTCACCCTCATATTGTTCCAAACCTGTATGAGTTTCTTTCTTCAGTTCAACACAAAATAAGATATTTTAAAGAATGTTGGTAACCAGAGAGTCGGCAGCATCCATGGAGTTCCATAGTATTTCTTTTAGTGCTGGGCAACATCCAAAATAAAAGTTTGTGTTTACATAATATATGTGTGTGTATACTGTGTACATGCATGTATATATTTTTAGAAAAATGTGTTATTTATACATAAAATATTTCTATTTATATATTATATAAATTATGTATGAATATATACATATAAATATTTCTTATATATATACATGCATATGTGTGTATTTATATATACAAAATAATTGTACACAGTACACACACACACATATATTATGTAAACACAAACTTTATTTTGGATGCGATTAATGGTTGCCCAGCTCTATTTCCGTGTGCTTGACTTGAAGTGTTCTTGCACAGACCATAGACCCCATAGACTTCAACGGAGACAAGTGAAGTCAATTAGAAGCACTCTCTTCCTGATGGCGGAGCGACTGCGCAGACTCAAACTGAGCTTGACGACGTAGATGTGACGTGAGCAACCCGTCTGTCTTCTAGTAGCTGTGCCGAGAGAAATCTGAATCATTCCCTTCTGAAACTTGCAGAGACGGAGAGTGTGAGTAGGAGGTGTATACAAGAGCAGGAGCAGGAGACACTTTTGCTAAGTATTCTGATTAATTATTTTGTCATTTTGCCTCCACGTCCCCCCGATTGCCCGCGAGCTTCTCCTCCTGTCCATACGGTAATCTCTCTACTGTGCGTCAGAGAGTCGTGTGGTTATTAGTCCAGGCGTTTTAGGAAAAAAGGGTGAACAAATTGCAACAGAATCAAACTCAACTGATTTTGTATCCTCCATATGTCCTGAGTAAGGAAAAAAAAGCCCCGAAGAATCCCATTAGGGGAAAGTTTCAAAAAAGACTCAAATATATCCTATTCATACGCCTATTCATTATTTTTCTCACGTGAATAGGGTAAAAAATGTAACCTTTAGATATCACAGTGAAAATTACTGAGTTGATTACTTATATCAAGACAAACAAAAAATGTTTTACAAGTTTTTTTTTTAATTGTTTGTTAACATGGACAAACGGTGCATAATCTAATTACAGATGTGCTAATTTGCATAAATACCACAACAGATCTAAACATTGGGTATAGCCAGGTGAAAATGTCTTGTTGAATCTTGTTGACACATAACAGTAAAAGACTTAATGTTAAGGTCTGAATGGAATCCATTACGGCTACCCATGAGCATTAATACATAGAGGCAGGAAGAAGTACTATAGAAACCAGCCTTTATTAATTTTTATTGCAGAGATGGGGTTTGGGGCTGGGTCCGTGGGACTGTTTCTGGGGGACGAGTCTGAGGGAAGAACGGGAAACAATGGTAAGGAGAATGCAGAAGACAAAAGGTAAGTAAAATAAAAAGTGAATCCCCAGAAACAGTCCCACGGACCCAGCCCCAAACCCCATCTCTGCAATAATAATTAATAAAGGCTGGTTTCTAAAGTACTTCTTCCTGCCTCTATGTATTAATGCTCATGGGTAGCCTAAATGGGTTCCATTCAGACCTTAATATTAAGTATTTTACTGTTATGTGTCAACAATATTCAACAAGACATTTTCACCTGGCTAGACCCAATGTTTAGATCTGTTGTGGTATTTATGCAAATTAGCACATCTGTAATTAGATTATGCACCGTTTGACCATGTTAACAAGCAATTTAAAAAAAACTTGTAATACCTTTTTTGTTTGTCTTGATATAAGTAATCAACTCAGTAATTTTCACGGTGATATCTAAAGGTTAAATTTTTTACCCTATTCACGTGAGAAAAATAATGAATAGGCGTATGAATAGGATATATTTGGGTCTTTTTCGAAACTTTCCCCTAATGGGATTCTTCTGGGCTTTTTTTCCCCTTACTCAGGACATATGGACGATACAAAATCAGTTGAGTTTGATTCTGTTGCAATTTGTTCACGGTTGACCCCCATTTTGGCTTAAAACGCCTGGACTATATGGCGCAATCGTTAGCCTATTTTTACAAAAACTGCTTCTACGGGGCCATAACTTAAGATACAAGGTAATGGAGCCTTTTATACATTTTCGTGTTTCTTTAGAAATAAATAATGGACAAATGGAGTCTTTAAACGCTTCAGATGTAAAGTTATTCGCTGTCAAAGTGACGCCAAAATGAATGGGAGTCAATGGCATGCTAACAGCAGGTGGGGGTCCGCTAATCAATGGCGGCGCCCGGGGAAGCTTCAGTTTCCGGCTGAATGATTACCCCCTTGGCACAGACTGATCGGTGTTTGACATCAGAGTACAGCGAGAGAGATTCAAGTCGAACACACCTCTTGATTAGCTGGTCCTGATGTGTTTAATTAATGGAAATAATTCTCCATTGCTGTGTTCGAAATCACCCCCGATACCCTCATTCACTATTCTCTATTACACTATATTAGTCCACTGGAAGGAGTGAATGAAAACGAGTGAGCGAATTCAGACACTGCGTGCACCGCCTTTATAAAGTTTGTGATGCTGTTTAATAATCATTTTAAACTTAGCAAACTGGCAGCTCCAGTAGTAATGAAAAGATTTATCTTGAACTCTGTCATGGAAACTATGTATAAACCTTAATTAAACAATTTAATAATCAATTAAAAAGGAATAATGTTACGCTGTAGCCACATTGGATCAGCGGTTTGGAATATGGATGGATGGCTGATTCTTCTGGCGAGACGCGGGAATTCATTCAGCGCGACCCTCACAGTGCATTATGGGTATTCTCTAGCCGTTGAGTTAACATCGGATGTACACTCGTTATTGCGGTGCATTATGGGATTGACTGAGTGCACTCGATAACGTCCACTATGGTTTCAGATGCCACTACAAATGGCTGTTCCCTCAAATACTGCCCTATTTAAGGCTATAGGGGGCGATTTCGGACACATGCCTATGTAAATAAATAGTCCTGACTTATAGAGCGCGGCAGGGATGACATATTTTTGTAGGCAAAAACCCGGAAACGAGTGTGTAATGTTTTTTTATTTGTGTGTGTGTGTGTGTGAGAGAGAGAGAGATAGAGAGAGAGAGAGAGAGAGAGAGAGAGAGAGAGAATGTGTGTGTGTGCGAAAAAAAGAGAGAGAGAATGTGTGTGTGTGCGAGAGAGAGAGAGAGTGTGTGTGTGTGTGTGTGTGTGTGTGTGTGCGCGCGCGAGAGTGTGTGTGTGTGAGAAAAAGAGTGTGTGTGCGTGTGCGAGAGAGAGTGTGTGAGAGTGTGTGTGTGTATGTGTGAGTGTGTGTGTGAGAGAGAGAGAGAATGTGTGTGTGTGTGCGAAAAAAAGAGAGAGAGAATGTGTGTGTGTGCGAGAGTGTGTGTGTGTGTGAGAAAAAGAGTGTGTGTGTGTGTGTGCGAGAGAGTGTGTGTGTGTGTGTGTGCGCGAGAGAGAGTGAGAGAGAGAGTGTGTGTGTGTGTGTGTGTGTGAGAGATAAACACTTGCTGCAGCAAATGATCAGTTTGAATCAGCCCTGAAGTTTTCAAGTTTTTTGTTTTAAATCACAGAATAGAGCTGATCAGTTATCTTGTAAATTAGTTACACGCTCTAACAGTGATAAATATATTTAAAGGGATAGTTCACAGAAAAAATGTTAATTTTATCATCAGTTACTTTTTTTTAGTTCAGCAGAAGAAAGTCATGCAGATCTGGAATGACATGAGTGAATAAATGATGACAGAATTGTCATTTTTGTACGAACTATCCCTTCCATAAATCACATGCGTTAGTGCAAACTTTGACTCATTCGCAAAACAGCAGATCCTGTTTTTGTTGATCCTGGGACAACATTCAAATCAATCAATCAGAGTTGAGGAACAAGTTTACAGTTTATGTCAAGTTTAGGCTTACAACCACCATCATTTCCCTCAGGATTTCAGGGGTAACTTATGGGTAGGGATATGGACAACATTTTTGGACTGGAATGTTGTTCCAGGATCAGCAAAATATGTTTACCCAGGAACGCGTGTCCTAAAACCATTTGAATGAAAGGTTACAGCTGTCACATTAGGCAACACATTTACATTACCCAACCAAGATGACATAAAGTCCAACATTCCTGAAATATCCACAGCAGTGGATCTCAGTCTTTTTGACTACAAGCCCACAACAATATTCAAAGGCCCCTTGACCTTTTTCAGTTATTTATGATTTACTGGATAAGGAGTTATTTTATGAAATGTTTTCCAGGTCTACAAATCACACTTGTAAAATGAAACAAATAAATGTTGATCTTGTTTTTTAAGTTGTTTTAGCTTATTTTAATGCTTGTTTTGTCTTCTTTTTAATCTTTTGAAGTCATCTTGAGGCCCCGGTCCCCGGTTGAGAGAGCCACTGATCTATAGTGTTCAGTGTGTATAAATAAAGGCATGATGCCTCCACTAGGTTTCTGAGTAATCGACTGTATGGTCAATATTGTAAATGGGACTGTAAGACTAAATCTTCTTGCCCTGCAGTCACGTATACAGTAATGCCATTTTCTCTTTACTACTAAAAACTTACTGCCTTTCTTGACAAGATGTTCTTAAAGGGATAGTTCACCCAAAAATGAAAAGTCTTTCATATTTACTCACCCTCATGTCGTTCCAAACCTGTAAGACTTTCGTTCATCTTCAGAACACAAATGAAGAACTTTTTGATGAAATCTGAGAGATTTCTGTCACTTCATTGACAGCTACTCAACTACCACTTTGACGCTTCAAAAATGTTCAAAGAGATCGTAAAACTAATCCATAGGAATTGAGTGGTTTAGTCCAAATTTTCTTACGAGACTCGATCGTTTTATATGATGAACAGATTTAATTTAGTCTTTTAGTCACATATAAATCGACCGAACCGGCTTGATGCACGAGAATGAACCTCATTGGTTCTTGCTGAAGCTCAAACGTGATGCGTAACACGAGAATGAACCTCATTGGTTCTTGCTGAAGCTCAAACGTGATGCGTAACACGAGAATGAACCTCATTGGTTCTTGCTGAAGCTCAAACGTGATGCGTAACACGAGAATGAACCTCATTGGTTCTTGCTGAAGCTCAAACGTGATGCGTAACACGAGAATTAACCTCATTGGTTCTCGCACATCAAACGAACATGCTTGAGCTTCTGTTTACCACTGATGTGTGAGTTGATGAAAGTTTAAATTTGAATAAAAGCCTAAATTTAATCTGTTCATCATATAATGTGATCGAATCTCTTCAGAATATTTGGATTAAACCGCTCAATATGGATTAGTTTCACGATCTCTTTGTGAACTTTATTTCAGCTACGCGACTACAAACTGGTAGTCGCGTAGCTGTCAATGGAGGGACAGAAAGCTCTCAGATTTCATCAAAAAGATCTTCATTTGTGTTCTGTCCCTTTAATATATAACTGAACTGAGCGGTTCCAGGTTCTGCATGCCTCCTTTCCTCCGATGAACTTTCTGATGGCACTCTTGACTGATTCTTTTCCATCGCAGGCTATTCTGCTTATTTTCTCTATTCTTTTCTGCAAAAAGATTATGTAGATGATGATATGTAAAAATACACAAATGAAATCTCACTTAAGATTATTACTTGTCAGTTGTTTTTTCTTTGGCTGATATATGGACATGTTTTATTTCTATTTATGTTTCTATAATACAGCCACAGGTCCAGAAATAAAAACACAAATCATCCCATCCTTTAATGTACAGGAAAGTACTATTTTTTTTATTCCTTCATATTCAAACTTCACAAACAGAGTGAACTTACAATACCTCAGAGAGTGAAAATTACAAAAAAGGTGCTGGTAACATTTACAAAAAAATCATCCTTACTTTGCAACAATCAGTTATTCTTCCACTCTTTTTTTTTTTAGTCTTTTGCATTAAGGCTTAATACTTCTGTATAAAGTATATGCAAGTCTTCACAGTTTTTCGAAAAAAGTCACAATATTATGTAACATAATGAAGCTTTTACGGCTATTTTCTGTTTAATAACAAATACACATCACTGGTAAATATACGTGAAAATACAGGGCTTACTGTAAAATGGCAAGTAATGATACTGTTTGCTGAAATATTTTTTTTTTTCTAAACACATTTGTAAGAAAGGTTACATGAGATACCACTGAAATAACTGAAGCAGAAGGAAAAGAAAAAAAAAGAAAAAAACGTAATAATAAACATACAAACAAGGGAGATCGCCTCCAAACTTTGGCACATCCCTTTAAATATTTTCACAAAATATATAAGGTTTATTTTTTCTTTCAAATCATATGCATGGAAGTATAGCAAAACCGGCATAAAGTGAAATCATGCTGTGTAGTAAGGTGCTAAATTAGAGATATTACAAAGCCCGTCTGTTCCAGACAGGTAAGAATAAGGTGCATTTGTAAGACTGAAAAGCATGTAGGCCTTTTTTAGGTTTCAATAAACAAAAGAAAAATAAATTACAAATGCAACACAAACCAATAATAACATGACCAATAGTCTCGAGGCGACCTCATGAACTCATGCACTCCCACTGATTCAGAGAAATGTGTGACAGGCTTTTCCACAGACATGTTAAATATCGCATGGTATGTTTGTATGCGCGTTTGGTGCTTCTTTTAAACATGGAATATCGAGACACGATGACGTGATCGAAAACGAAACAGAACGAAGCGGAGCTTTTATTCCAGGGATTTGCTAAGCTGCACTAGTTTAGAAGTCAAAAGACACAAGCTCTCTCCCTAGAACCGACCCTCATGCATACTGCTAAAGTGACGCGACAAGCTTGCTCAAACAACCAACATCACAAAAGCAATTTGGTTTTAGTGCAAACACAACTGGCTGGCTTCAGCTTCTTAAAAACAAGCTCACCGAGAAGATTACATGAAGGCACATACTTATGCTTCCTCTACCACGCATCATATTGAGACGAACTCAGCAACACCACAAAGCAGTTTTAACAGGAAAGCCACTATTTCCAGAAACCATCACTATATATTCACGATCGCTAGACGTCATTATCCATCGAAACCAGCTTCAATCACACGTTCTCCCTTTATGGACAATATGAAGATTTAGGTCGATTTTGCGTGTGCCGTCAGAAAAGAACCGTTCCTGTTCGTAGGTTGAACCCGGACCGTGCCTTTTGATCTACGAGAAAATGAAGTCCCAGAAACATGGCAGTACGGACAAATGCTTCAGCAACAACTCATTTAGGAACGAGAAGCAGTAAGTATATGTTTGCGCTCGATTTAAGGCCTCGCAGATCTCTCCAGGCCTGTACGAATATTCAACGCTATCTCACGACCAATTCGTACGAGTGATAAAAAGGTGGCTAATTCGTACGAATTTGTACGATTTGTCTAAACCCACATGATGGGTAGGTTTAGGGGCGGGGTCAGGGGTAGGTCATTCGTATGAATTCATACGAATTGGGCAATTCGTAAAATATGTACGATTTAGAAAAAAACGTATGAATTCGTACGAATTAGCCACCTCGTAGAATTCGTACGAATTGCCGTGAGATCAGGCTGGAATATTCCCCTGTAAATATTTCATTAGTGTTGGAACACACACACACACACACACACACACACACACACACACACACACACACACAACATGTCTTCATGTTTCTGGGACAGCCTGCCTTCTCCACTTCTTCTTTTCCTTGTAAAAAAAAAAGGTGAAAATTATTGTTCAAAACGATCACAAGAGGAAACAGGAAGCATTTCATTTTATTTAATGTACCTACAACTTGGACATGTTATACGGGTTTTCTTTAACTTTACAGCCTCAGCATCATCATCACACATCTTCACTGTTGTATCTCTATAAACAAATAATGCAAAACACACCTTTTTCCTTAAACAAAACAGCATAATTTAAGAGCACAGAAAGCTTTTGTCGTTTTACACGGTTGGTTCACGTTTATGTACGGTGTTCTATTGCTATTTATTGAAGAAGACCAAGAATAACTTTAGTGCAAAATTCTTTTCTGGTTTGAGAAGTGGTATTTGGGTTTAAGTCAATGCGGATTGCTACAGGGATCAACTGTGGTTTACTGTATGTTTAGTGGTTTCTCTCAGTGGTTTGCCTTTTGATATCGTCTCATGCAATTGCTTTCTTTAACATTCTTACATTTTCTTGGAATCTTGTGGGGAGGGGAAAGGAAATAGATCTCTATGGTATTAGGGGGATTATAAAAAATGGGGTCAAATTCATTAGAGAGACAGTTGAGTGTAGACAACCCTGTGTATCTGAACAAACTGAGTGTGTTTGGCTGGAACGATCCTGTGCACCGTGCTGCGTTGTGTTCATGAAAGCCCTATTCAAATCAAATCAGAATTTGACTTGGCTCGACTGACGTCGCACAAATAATGTCTCACAAATTTAAAAAAAAAAAGGAAAAAAAGTTATTCTAGTCCAGTGTTTGACATATAAAAATAAAATAAAATGGCCTTCTACGCACACACACACACACGCACACGCACGCATCCTTATTCTATATCTCTAAACAGCAGGTATCATAAAGCAAACTAATTTCTCATACAATAATAATAGTAATTGGACAAACACAAATGAAAAGGACAACCGCAGATTTTAATTTTAAGGTTGTTTGAATACTGTAAAATGTTTAATACCTTTACTACAACAGCTCCACATTTTGCTCAGTTTGAATGTTTCAATATAAACTTGTGAGAAAAAAAAAAGATAATGAAGTTTGTGAAAATAAATTATGTGCTAGTGCAAGAATAAAACAAGGCTTAAGATATGGCTTCAAACAGTGAAAAATACCAAATCTTTTTGAAAACGTTGATTTTTAAATCAGCTAGGATCTAACGTAGTCACCTAAACAGCACAAAACAGCACAAATCTAAATATGGCAGTAGATATAAGCTAGTAAAGTATCCCATGTCATGATACTACATTGTCTATTTGTCAAGGGGTAAAATCCTACTATGATATGAGCGTTTCCATCCAAATATTCACATTACACCGATTATATGATATCACAATATGTTACAAAGAAAAATGGGAATTTGGTCCTTGAAGATAAAACGGCGGTACTAATGTCACATGTTTTTCCATAATATATTATTCATTTGATTTCATATCTTAATTTAAGGTTGAAAAAAATTCACTGCTGGAAATTTCGCTATAGAGCTGTTTTATAAAGGCCAATTTTTTGGTAAATTAACCTCTTAAACAAACTTATGTGCAAACACAACAAATGAAACGCTTGGTCCATGCTGACAAATAACGAGTGAATCTTAACATCCATTGCACGAAGCGGAGCAGCTGAAATAAGGAAGAAAGAAAAACAGGATGAAAATCAATTTATCTCGCATCAGTGCAATTGCTTTCATGTTAGATGTTTGTTTCATGTTGCTGAAGCTAAAGATATTAGGAAATAATTAACTTTGACATATCAAAAATTGGGTAAAACTATTTAAAGGAGTCTCCATGGAATCAAAAAAGGGAATTTTTCTGCCCATCAACAGTGTTATCAGAGCACACAATGAATATGATGCACATATTTCACAAGCATGACCAAATTTCAGGATTTTTTTTTTTTTCTTTGGTGTTAACAGAAACTTTTCAGACCTGCATGGTCTATATTGTGGATATACAATATCCTTTTTTCAGACTTAATAACCAAAAATTGGTAATTTAATGAATTACGTTCAAATTCGACTTTACGAGCTTTGGATATTTAATTTGTTTGCTTTGTGTTGCTCAAGCAATAGCACATTTGGTACAATAAGAATGGTTAAAAACAAAGGTTAAAACATTCAAATAAAAGAATAAAGAAAACAAACAAACAAGTGAACTATGCCAAAATTATTATATCATGCAAAGATTCCAAAAGCCTTTTTCAAATAAAATATTTTCTTATTGACATGCTGTATTTGAAAAAAAAAAAAAAAAAAGAAAGAGAAAATGAGTGGCCCCAAACATCCACCTTCAAATGAGCAGTTGTATTGCAGCATTTCCATATTAATGTCCGAAAAACGTTCAGATTTCACTGATAACAGAATAACGTCAGGGATTTAATTGCATTTTTTGTGTTTGTTATGTTTTATATTTCTTGAGCTAAGCAGTACATTAAATGAAGGTGAAAATCGCACTTTAGACATTTTAGAGGAGTGTTTAAGGGTGTTATGACGGTTCCTCAGTTCTACATTAAACTCAGATCAAGATTACAGAGAAGAATGGTATTAGAAGGATCAGATATAAGTGCTTATCAAATGAGTAGTGTCTAAAGTCCAAGCAAGCATCCACTGTGGGTCAGTCGAAATTCATTTGGAAACAGACTAAATCAAATGGGCACTGAATCCAAACATTCAACATACATGCAAGTTAATAATATTTGCTTTTCTACCGGACTGAAATCCTGTGAAAAAACTGTGTGAAGAAGATTCTATGAAATGGGTCATTTTAAGAGCTAAGTATATTATCTATCTGTTTCCTACACTAAACTATATGCACTAGTTGTGTATCAAAAAAGCATCTACCAAAGGAATACATGTAAATATGCCTACATTTGCTGTTTCTCATTACGGTACTTGTATAGAGATTATGTGTAAATCATAGTTGAAAGTGTAGCTGAAAGTAGTTTCTACCAAAAACATAAAAGCGCTTATTTAGTATGACTAATTACTGAATGTCAGGAAAGATCTGCCTAAATCTCAGTAAATCAACATGTTGTGTCGTGACACTGTTTTACTGCTCTATTCCGTATGAGTATAGAGTTTTAATTGGACTACGTGTTTCTTAGTCCATTTTATTCCTCTTAACATTTTAAGTGTGTATGTCTTTAAGAAATGTGTGGTTGGAGGGATCACATGACAGGAAGCAGGAACTGCACTTGTATAAAGAGAAACAAACAGGGGGCACAATAGATACCAATCGCTTTTCTGGAGTGAGGAGTTCCCGCTTGCGGACACACCTTTCCAGACACCGCTTCAAGCTTTTGAATTATCACTGCTTTCGGACTGTATGTACACTGGTGGACGCTCACATTGGGACGCTTCAACACACAAGGATTTTTATGGACTGTTTTATGGTATGGTGCGATGGACTCTATGCTTTTAACAGCCTGAGTTTTCCTGGTTTTATAGTGTTGATTTAAAAGTCTCTTGTGAAGATTGTAAATACACCGTTCTTAACCTCAGTTTTGTCTCATTCTTTTAACACCCAATTCCTCACACAGTAAAATCTGACCCCATTTTAAATTTTGTAATCTCAATCTAATTGGCTGAACGTTACAGTGTCACATTCTCCTCTGTTTCTGTCCACCCACAAAGCTGTATCACCTTCCACAAACAGTCTGTAGGAATTAATAGAGAAGTCAAATTGTATCAATGTTTCAGAAAACTAATGCTGCCCAAAATGGCACTTGTTAAAGGAGTAAACAAAATCCCCATCCCAGGTCACCAGTAACAGCAGGGTTGTCCATCATTCAGACTTTAAAGTTACACAAAGTAAAAAAAAATTGTGGTTCAAAATACGTCATAATTTTTTCTTCCAAAATGTATTTTGTGTTACTCTGATTCACTATGGTGAGCCTATTATAAGAGTTTATATATTTTAGGCCCGTCGGGATGGTTTTCATGGGAAATTGCGCACATGCGTCACTCGCCCGTGAGTGTCTCGTCGTATCCGTAAATAGAGAACGCGTGCAGAGGTTAGTTTCACAACGAGCGAGAAAGTTTGACATGGAGTCGCTAAATCTCCAACCTCCGGAGAATCACGTGTGTTACAAAACAACACCGAACAGAGGATAGTCTCCTGGCAAACAGAGAATGCGACAGAGCTCGCAATCAAACAAGAATCAACATCGGCGTTTCGTGGATGGCAAGAACTAAGGAAACTGAAATGCGGAGATTGTGTTTGTATTACTCAACAGGTGAGTAAGGTATTTTATTGAACAGATAAATTGCCAAATGTATCTCTCTAACAGAGTTGATTGTAAAGCATTATCTATTGTGAAGGATCATTTCATTATGGTTGTTGTAACGCTGTGCTGGAATTTATTCTCAAGAAAGCAGCGTGTCTATTAATGTGTAAAGCTACGGTAACGTCTTCTAGTCAGCTTGAGATCCTTTACTGGATCTAAACTGGTTAAATCTCTTAAGCCTATAGTGAATGTTTTATGAGCAGCAGGATAACTATATTAATCTGCAGTCACGCAGAGCCGATGCACAACCAAAACAATGTTCTTCTGCAAAATGCATGCATTTTTGTTTTTAACCGCTAGAGGGCCAACAGCTACACGGTGTACCTTTAATTAGGGATGTCTTAATAATGCCAATTCAATTTCTCCATCCAAAATTCAAAATTTGAATTAAGGTGGAACACTTTTCATTTAGGGAAGTAGAATTAAAATTGGTTCTCCAAATCATTATTGAGAATACATTACATTATTTGGTTTACAAAAACATATGAGAAACCTTTTATTTAATACATTAACGTCAATATAAATGAACGTCAATAATCACAAATTTGACGTCAATATTTCTTGTCATGAAATGATCTGAAAACATTTTTTGTGGACATATGGGGGAAGTTTAGAAATGTGTAAATTTATTCTTGACTTTGGTCCAACATCAGATTGTATTCCACCTGTAATATTTGATATAAAAATGCATTAGTTTTAGGAAATCTTCATTACGACTGTTATAGTCAGGCATTGTAGTTGCAGAACAATCTCTGTTACATCGACCGCTTAGTTGATTAATAATTTGATTAAAAATGCTAGTATTATACAAACACCTATTGTTACTGATGAACTGAGGTCATAAATCAACCTTTTTTTCCATTTTAACAGGACAGACTGATTCCTTTCCGTGTATACAGCGGTTGTGGAAGATAGAGAAAGCACAAAACACGTAGCGCACACTTAAGAAAAGCCCAGCACAAGCACCAGCATCTGTCCGGCCCTCACTACATTCCTTGCAGGCCCTTAAATACAATCCACTGAGTGGCCTTGCTGAAAACTGTGGGTGTCGCTAAAGGCATTCAAACTATCCCGAATCCAAATAGGAGATGAACTCCCAGGTTTCAGAGGCCAAGAAAACATGCAAATGACATGAGCACACTTGCGTTTTCCAGTAAAAAGTGGGAATCGTGCATGTCACGTGTTACAGTTGTGTAGTCAGCATTAATACTAAAAGTACGCCTTGTGTGATTAGTTAAGAAACTGCAGTATCTGTATCTGAAATTTCATATATATATATATATATATACACACACACATATATATATATGATTTATCTAAAGATATTTTATGTTTGCTTGCTTCTCCTGTTAAAATCTGTATTGTACTTTGTCCTGTAAATATATGTATAATTTTCTATTGTTTCTGAAAAACAAACAAACGAACGAACAAACTCTGTCATCATAAATAGAGTAAATGCTTTGTCTTTGGATTTGAGCCTATGATACAAGCAGAAGAATATCATATAATCAATAGTGAATACCATTCAGAGCTGTAACGCGGAAAGAGAAGTGTTAGAAAAGTGTGTTATCACAAGCATGCTTACATATTCAACCTCTGGCAAAAAAAAAAAAAAAAATCAAAAATCAAATAAATTTGGTATTGAACGTATGATATGGTTGTCTACCGACTACAAAGATTAAAACGGTTCTCATTTACTCTGTTATATTCTTCAAAAAACAGTTCGCTTTGACTGTGTCTCTATACTCTAGTTTCAGTTTACAGACTAGTCTGTAAAATCTGGCAAAATCACAGAACAACAATGACCTCTTTTCACATAAACCATTGCAATATTGATTACGGTGTACACAATATTATGTTGATTATGTAGAACAACAACTGCTCAAAAGCATATAGCATTAACATCTTCGAAAGGAAAGATGTCATCTCAAGCAAATTCAGCATCTAAGAGAAGAGAGGAAGAAGAGGAAATAGAAAGGAAGAACGATCTTCTTTTTTTTTTTTTTCTTTTTTTTTTGTTGTTGTTTGTTTGTTTCGTTCACATACATAAATGTCCAATAAACTGCATATCGAAAATGCAGACTTTTTCAATAGGGCATTTAAAATACGCGACGTATAATCATAAACTTAGAAAGGCAGATTTGGATAGAAAAATGAATTTAAGTTAACTTTAACAGGGGAACTTTGGACACAATATAACACTGTATATTGTAGTAAAAAATAAGCTTCATTTTGGTGATTTCAGGGGTTAAAACACAATAAAACTCCCTTACTTATTAGTGGTCCTTGAATGTTACAAGTCAAAGTCTTTTTGTGACATTTCAGATCTATTTTGTGATTATTATTGCTGGTAATCCTCATACTTGCCTCATAGAGGGATCTGTCTGAAAATTGATAAATATGCGTGTGTGTGTGTGTTTCATTTTAGGCAGTGAATATTGTTTTGTTTTTACTGTATTATTATTATTACAGAATAAAAATAACAGTATTATTGTGAGCTTTATTAAGCTTGGAGCTGTAAAAAGAGGCACTTCATCATTTTTTTTTCTTCTACAAAGGAGAGGCATTGTAAAAATCCACATGTACAGTGTTAGGTGTTGTTTTGGTTACAGTACTATCTGTTGTAGATGCTGATGAACACATGGATACTCTTGTTTTGAATTATTTTTGACCATCGTGTAGTAGAGAATATCACGTCTTTGTTTGTTAGAAGAAGGAAAAACTGCGAGATGAAAGATAGATTGAATCTGACCGTTTAAAAAAATGGAGATGGGAAAAAAATGGGCTGAATTTGACCGACTGAAGCATTAGATCGTCAAATCCACTTAGTATTATTACAGGATGCACAAAATATTTTGTATGTTACGGAAAAACTCTGAGCGTACAATAAAACCGGTCGTTCGGCCGTTCCGACT
This sequence comes from Squalius cephalus, assembly GCF_949319135.1. Lineage (NCBI taxonomy): Eukaryota > Metazoa > Chordata > Actinopteri > Cypriniformes > Leuciscidae > Squalius > Squalius cephalus. Next base: position 5,559,035 of record NC_137126.1, on the reverse strand, counting down.
AATATTCACTCTGTCAAGCGAGCAAAACATCTTCTGCTCCTACATAAATATTGGTGATGTTTTCCAAGGTCTTTTCTGTGCCCACAAGCCTATACTCTAGGAATAGATATTATTTATAAATTAAGATTTTTTTTTTTTTTTTTAAATGTACCTTTGTTAAAAAGCAAGGAGAAAAGAAGACTTACTGTAATAGCAAAGAGAACGCTGTATCTATACTGTACACTGAAGAAAATTCATATGTATTGTAAAATTACCATTTTAAGCAGAAACAAAAATAAAAGCTAACTCTACATTTATGAACTGTAAATATATACTGTAAGTAATGTAAAAAGTCTATCTGAACTAGCCATAGAAGTGATCGTCATAGTGCTTTTTAGAGCCCACGAGAACGGTGTCCAGTCTAGATGCAATGGATCGACGACTATGACGTTTGAGCATCTGAATTGTGTCGGAATATTTTCGTGCGGATTATTACACTTTCACAAACTACACAATTTCGGCTAAACAAAGTCTCTGTGAGATAAAACTATTTTTTTTCGTCGTCGTCGTCTTCGTAGTTGTTGCTTTTCGCTTTTTACATATGAACAAACACGGAGCAACAGTAATATCGGACATTAAAGCCTCATGGCACTCCAACACAAGCGAGATGAGACGGCTTTAATATATGAAGCCTGATACGAGGACCGGCGACTGTTGCCTCCATGCATGGTTATGAGCCTATACCACGACGAGAAGAGAAATCAGCGATTTGCATGTAGCTATACGCATACGTCCTTCATAACCATCACTAGACAATCGTCCAATACTGTATTGCGAGGTTGCTTTTCTGTCCCCTTCTGTTCTCTGCCCTTTCCACGTGTAAAATAAGCGCAAGAAATTGCAACAGCACCTTCACAAGCAATATTGCATTTGGTTGCTTGATTCAAACATGATTAAGGCTATCCTTAAAGACACAGCTGATGGCCAATGTAAATCCCCTCCCACCCAACAGATGATGCTATTTGAACAATATAGCTTATCATTTGGAAGTGATATTGATTTATCTGCTCTCTAGTAGCACTCATTAGGTGTTTCAATGGTGGAAATGTTCATGTTTAGGTTGGTATGCTCTGGTGTGTTCGAAATTCATATGGGCGACATCAACGATCGAGAACCGAGAAAACTACAAATGGAGGAGACAGGACTCACCGCCCAAAATCTCCTTGATTATCCAAAGAAAGGCCAAATGCAACCAACAGAACATGTTTCTCGTTTGGCTACTCAATGCAAGCTTCGCACAAAACTCTCCACAAACACGTATGCTAGTCTAAGGCAACACCTCAGACCGATACAGAACAGCCCGCGGCCAAGCTTTGCAGCATAAAAAGCGGTGTTTGGTCTCACAGCACGATACAGAATATTCAACAGGCGCGTTGTCGTTCACCGGGACAGCGCTGGGTCAGGCCAGATCATATCATTCAGAATAAAGCAAGGGCCTTAACAGCATCGCGTTCCTCCTCGTGTTATTTATTGTAGGGAATATAGTAATGATTGTTCTTGAGAAAGTTACCAAATGCACTCCTAAGTGTGTAAAACTACATGTTGTCACTGTTGCCGTACCTGTACTGCATATTGCAAAGGAAGCCCTACAGTTCAGGCGTCACAAATTGTACAGCACACACATAGAGACATACCAGAGGATTATACACACACACACAAACATGTTGCACACACATGCTCATACAAACACATACATAAATGTGCTTGATCCCTAGACAGCACTAGAAGCTTTGCACAACGACCCTCTCGTAGAAACTTACTTGTTCTAAAAGACATTTATCATATATTTAGGCACACACTACAATTTTTTTTAAAAATGTGGTTTTGTGGTTTTATGGATTTTTTTTTTAATGTTTGTTTTTTTTTTTTTTAGTTTGGTATGAATGAGAAGAAAACCGAGCATTTGCTTCAATGAATTAACTGCATCGGGATGTGGGAAGGGATGGAAGTGGTGTAAGCAATACATCATTAGGATCTGACCAGGGATAAGCTCACAATGCTTTAAATATAAATAAAGAAGAAGAAGAAGAAGAAGAAGAAGAAGAAGAAAAAAACCTTGCATAAACAGCACAAAGTAAATACAATAGCAAGTGATGATAACAAAGCCATGAAAAAATTGAATCATCTAATCAAAAAAAAAAAAAAAAACCTACTCAAACACAAGTGAACTATAGAACCAAATATTTGATAAAAAAAAAAAAAAGAAAATAAAAAGATTATCTCTAAAAACTAGAACATCTCTGGTAACAGTAGTGCACTTATTGGTTTAAGCAGTGCAACATATATGCAAGAAAACAATGCAGTCCTCTTATCAAGCTTTTAAGAAAAGATATTTCCTTTATAAACAATGAAAAAAAAGAGAAAAAAAATCATAGAATTTAATTTCTTAAGTAAAACAATTCAATGTTTAAGCACAGGATTTTGAAGTAAATGTGCAAAGTAGCACTGTATTTCAAACCTACAACTTATGCGACCAAATTCCAAAATGGAAAAAAGTCTAAATAAACTGATTGATACATTTTGTCATCATTTTAACGACACTTCAAAGGTGTATCTACTCAGATAAGTGAGCAAAATTGCCTGATTGCAGTTGCACGGCAAATGAGTCTTTTATATCCATAAAATACGTGTATAACAAAGCCAAATATGAACACAGAGCTTCCGAGTGACGTAACACCAAAAATACAACCTTCCGAACTCACTTCCGAAATACACACACAATGTCTAGATATCGGTAAAACTGGGAATGTTTCTTATTGTTTGGAGAGCTGTGGTATATTAAAGAAGAATGACCGTGTTTATTTTATTGTGGTTCAGTAGATGTTTCTATTTTTTCTTTTTCTGTTGCCTATATCCTTCCCCTTCTCTCTCTTGCATTTCCAATCAGGCAAAAAACAAGGACGGCTGTTTGAGCCACTAGGTGGGGCTTAAGGAACAGGAGTAGTGCATTTTAGTCACCCCACCGGCCCAAACAACTGAGTCACAGTAGTCGCCACTAACAGGAAATACATCATTTTTACGCATTTTGGGAGGTTATTTCTGTCCAGTTCACTTTTGATCTAATCTAGCCCATGGCTCCAAATAGCTTAACGTTTCCCATGTTCACTGAGAACTACTAATAATTAGAGAAATATCCACATAACGTTGGATTCTACAGCTGATAACAGTCTCAAAGTGAGCATGTGAGGAGCAGCAATTAACTTGGATTCTGGGCCTGTTTGCATACTTAAATCTGCCTTTTTTTTTTTTTTTCACTTCAAAAATAAAACAAAACCAGAACCATGGAGCAAATGAAACACTTTATCTCACATTTCGTTTTGAAGCGGAAGAGGTCAACTAACAGTCGTCTTCTTTGTGGCAGTGTATGCGAAACGAATTGGAAATTATTAACGGCATTCAAAGTTTTTGCTCGAATACTGTCATCGATAAACTTTTTTTTGTTTCTTTGTTTTGTAAACTTGACCTGAACCATTAAAAAAGTGTGGCGGGAGAAAAGAAAAATGTCATAATCGTAATAATCATTCATTCATCCATCAAGCCACTCGAAAATTCCCATTTTAGTACAGTTTGTAAAACTGGCTTGTACCTTGACAACATCAACATCATAATCCCTCAATGCCATAATAATAAATAAAAACCCAGTGTCAAATTGAACAACTCTCCTGTTCTTATCGCATGTAAAAAGGCAAACATGTGACCATCAATATTTTAGAATGAATCTAGAGCCAAATGTTTTTTTTTTTGCTTTTTTTTCAAAGTTTTTTTTTTTAATAATCTATACCACAGTAAGCTTGGACGCTTATAGTGTCCAATACGGTCTACATGGGAAAAGATCTACAAGTTTAAAAAATTCACTGCAATGTTTATTTTTGTGCACACGCACGCTCACATGCACAAATACACATACGTACAAAATACCTCTACCATATATAAGTGTGTATAAGTAGTTTGTGCGTGTGAGTGCATGCATGGGTATGTGTATTTGTGTTTGCGTATGCCAGAGTGTGTGCGAGCATGTGAATTTTTTTTTCTTGTGTGTTCTTTCGCAGGCCTTTCGGTAGTGTTCAACACATAAATCAGTATTTAAGGAAAGCATACATTTAGAGGCCAGTAGTATGGATCCAGCCAGTGGATCATTATCCAACTACACAGCCTTAAGGCCACCATCTTTTTTTTATTCTTTAAGAATAGCAAGGACAAAAAAAAAAACAAAAAAAAAAAAAAAGAAAGAAAAGAAATTAAACGCTTCTTTTTTTTTCTAGAAAACTTAATGTGCCAGTGTCTATACTCATTACTCTTCATGCCCCAATATAAGAAAGAAAAAAAAAAAAATCTAGTGCCGTTTTCTTTATCATTTAATTCTTTTTCATGTTTACGTAAGTTTGTACTTATCCGTCGGAGACATGCTTGCGCATGTGGTCATTGAAGTGCTCGATTTGGTCAAACTTGACAGGGCACACGGAGCACATGTAGGTGGTCCCCTCCTGGCAGCTTGCTTCCGCAGCCACGCCCACTCCGGTGCTCACGACTCCGCCCCCGGCTCCGCCCCCTCCCACCGGCATGGCCAGGGCCACCACTCCCGCTCCCGGCTCGGGAACGGCCATCGGGACTGGGATGGACACGGGGCCTCCGACGCTTCCTGCGGCACTGACCCCGGAGACCCCGGAGACCCCGGTCCCGGTGCTGTGCAGGGCCATGTGGCGCTCCAGCAGGGTCTTGTGGGAGAACTTCTTCTTGCAGATGTAGCACTCGTAGGACTTCTCTCCGCGGTGCAAGCGCATGTGGACGTTGAGGGAGCTCTTCTGGGTGAAGCGTTTGTTGCAGATGCTGCACTGGTACGCTCGGACTCCTGTGTGTGTAACCATGTGTTTGATAAGATAATCCTTCAGCGAGAACGAACGCCAGCAGATGCTGCACTGGTGCGGCTTTTCACCTGCGAGAGCACAGAGCACAGAACCATTAGAAAGATATTTAGATAAACATGTGCATTTAAAGACTGATATTATACAGAGATCATACTATCCTTACTAATTTTAGGCTCAATATTAAGACATGTGCATTGTGCAATAAAGAAGCACTCCAAATAAAGTTTTATTATAAGATTTATATCAGTAAGTCTCAAGCGATATGTCAGTATGGGATGGGAATGGATTTGTAGAATACTTATGAAATAAATGTATTTTAAATACATTTCGGTGAAGGTTTTTTTTTTTTTTACTAGGGATCACACATTTAATTTTACAATTTTGAAAATGTTATCACAGATCCGGGTTCTTCTCTATGGAATTAATTAGTGCCGTGGTTGCTTAGCAACAGTAAACTTTGACACTGTACAGTGAAAAGTTACCGTATTTTGCATGCAGGTAATATCAATGAAGACATGTAATAAGTATGAAATAGATGCTTGCTTAGCAATATGCACTGTGTGTTATATTCATGAAAGCTCTGAAATTACACACATACATGTTCCTCTTATTTGTTAAGAACAAACATGTCTGCATTTAGATATTTAATAACACCTCTCAAACTCTTTGTGAACCTTTTCACACAAAATTTGACATGAAATTCTCTGTGCATATATTCTAAATGGCAAAATAAATAACAGTTTAATTGTTGATAAAGAAAGTACAAATTTAAAATATGATTGTTCCTGTCATTCTTGCTTTTTAAAACACATGTAACTTTTGCTGATAAGTTGAACTTCGCATGCAGGTTACTAATATTGCTAAATTTATTAATCTTAATTATGGAATTAATTAGTGCCGTGGTTGCTTAGCAACAGTAATGTACAATTTTGAAATCTGAAAGCCCAGCACAGCCAACATGTCATTTTCATCCTCAACATTTTTTGCACCAGTGATGTCTACGGAACTAATCTAAAGTTGCATTAAAGCTTTTAGGTAACACTTAACTTAAAACCTTTATTAACTATCCATTGTAATGCACCTTATAATACATTTTTAACACTTATCTATTCATTGAACACACCTTTAGAAAGTGAAATGCATTACAACACATGACAAACCACACAACCAGTTTCAGATGTAACAAGGAATCTGCAAAATATTACAATGCATTTTAACTTTGGTTACAATTATTTATGAAAATATAATTATTATGAAAACCTTTATAATGCATTATACTTGAAGACTTTAAGTAAAGTGTAACGGTCTAGGTGCGGTGTTACCTCATGTAATTTGCCCTACCAAAAAAAAATTATTGATTTGATGATGGTATTGATGATCAAAATCTGAAAACATGTTTATCATAGAAGAGTATTTAAGTTATTGTGTATGACCTGCATTTTAATAGTATAATTTAATTAATAGACCCTGATTCAAAATGTTTTAATTTAAATTAGATTGAACTGGAAAAAGTGGAAGTTTGGACATTTTTCATGGTCATTATTACCATCAGAAATCACATTAAGTTTGTTGGGCAGTAATTTCTACATGGTATTTCAATGAAGATTGAAAATTTGAGAAATACTGTTATTATTAGCATTAATTGCCTAATTAATTAGAAATAACTGCAACTGTGTTTTGTAATTTTACTATGTATGTTGGTCTGCTGAAACAAACTGGCGTAGATCTGTGCCATAAGTTTACAGAACATTAGTATTATATACAGTACATTAATATTATAAAACAAGAAAAGTGATTTTGAAAAATATGGTAGAAAAAATAAAGAACTATGGCAGAACAGTGCGATAAAAGTAAATGTATATTGCTGTTCCTTTCTGAAATGAAAAATCACTTTCAGTAAATGATGGTGTCAATTAGTGTAAATTTTTATTATACTTAAAAATATTGGAAACTCTTATCATTTCCATTGAAAGGCCATACACATTAACATTTACTTACATATTTATGTTCTTGGCAGCCACAATCTTTTAGCTCACAGGCAATTACATCTGGTGTTATTGTAAAATATCTTTTATGCTATACTATTTGATAAAAGCTCATGTGATTATGTCAGCATAAGGGATCAAAGTCTGATTTTTTTATATAATAATAACATAAAAATAAACATATAAGATTACACAGACTACATTTTGTCCTGAAGACAGATCATTATTGCATAGTAATCTACTTCGGGAGTTCAGTGTCAAATTTAATTATCTTACTTAACTCAACATTGCCATACTGAATGCACTTTTGAGGGCTGGGTACTTTACTGTGTGAGACCAGACAAAGGTTCAGAATAATAGTTTGCAATACTATTTGCAAAACAATAGTTATTCTGGCAATCCGTGTTTTCACTGTTGTATGGTAGGGGGCGCTGTTACGCATCTTCTGAAATACTACAGCCTCTCCAGATCCAAAAACAAGCGAAGAATAAGATCTGCGGAAAACCAGGGCTGCATGCCAATTCCCTACTATATAGCAAGCGAAAAACAGTATGTGACAAAAGAAGTATGTCCAAAATCACAGTACTCATGAAAGAGTAGGCAAAAAGTACCCGGATGATCTACTACTACTGGCGAGATTCTGAAGTGTGCATATGATGGACTTTACTATCCCATGACAACATAGCGAATGTAGAACGTCAGATTTGACCCCACCCATTATCAAACGCTGCCGGGGAAAGAGTTAAGGATGTACTTGATGTTTTCAATGTACTTGAAAGTTGGTTTGAAAAAAAAAAAGCACCTTCCCAAAATGTCAATTATTCTGTGGCATGTCAAAACATAGGCGCAGAATTTTTCCTGGGAAAAGATCACACCTATATATATATATATATACAATGAGAAAAACTGCAACTAGCATGCATTTGGCAAATAGCGTGAGTATATTCTGTGTAAAGCTTAGACTTTGCCTAAGGGAAAACAGCAATTAAAGGATGTATCTCATGGAGTCATAGATTGACCTGGTAATTCTCGACCATTGTCGACCAATGAGCCCCGAGTTCATTAAGTAAAAACTTTAATTATTGACTATGGTAGTTATCATAATATTTTAAGTATACACAAGAAAGGCATTTTGACACACACGATAATAAAATCATCTTGGTCTCATGGCTTGTAATGCCTCAAGAGGGTACAGAACAGGATAAAGTATTTGCTTAATAACTGTTAACCATTAACGTAAATTAAAGTTAATAGGCTGCTGATATGTGATAATCACAGTCCTCTTTTGCTCTTGGGTTTAAGTGGCTAGTCACTCACACGACCACTTGCACTGTTTGCATTTTATAACAGCAAAAATCTGACTTGCGGTTTCCAAAGTGAGGGGGAAGGAACTCAACACATTTGTTATGCCTTGCTACCTTAAGCTATGCACTGACTGAACTCAATTTCTGGCATAGGCTTGAAAAATACACAGCCTCACTTCTTTTCATAAATGATGCATATTCTGGTTCTGTTGAGCTGTGTCTGAAAGCCCAATAACTGAAGAATCATATTGATATTTTTGAGGTCCTAATGATTGCTGTTCAAACTGCTGAAATAAACTTATAATACCTAATCCACAGAGAACAGCCAACAAGGATGATTCACAGAGAAGTTAATAATTGCTACCAATTATCCATTTAGAATCAAAAGCTTACCTTAATTATTTCAGACTAGCTTTTCTGTAAAAGCAATTTAGATATAATTGGATAAAGCGTAACTACATACATACATACATACATACATAATACAGAGATGAAGGCCAAGGGTACTCACCAGTGTGCACAAACATGTGCTTGACGAAGTTTTGTTTGGCAGTAAAGGTCTTACAACAGAGAGTGCATGCGTAGGGCTTCTTTTCCCCATGCTGCCCCCCCGCCGCACCACCTTGCTGTTGACCTCCCCCGGGTGGCACCGTCAGTCCACTGGTGTACGGAGGCATGCTGGGAGAGGGCACCGCCACAAACTGGGGCTGCTGATTCCCAATGGACTGGGGCAGACTGAAGAGGAAAGGCTTGTTGTCGCTGGCTGACTGGGTTGCAAAGAGTGTAGGCAAGTAAGTGTTGCCTGCCGTTCCCATTACCTGGGAGTTGCTGGTCAAGGTGAGGGGCATGCGCAGGTTGCTGGTAAGTGGCTCACCTGGCCGCAGGTATGGCCCACCTGGCATCGACTGGGAGGACGCTAGGTTTGCTTGAGGCGGCTGCTGGATTCCAAGCTCACCGCTCTCTTGAGAAGGACCGTTTCCACTACCATCTTCAACCGCTTCTTGGGTCTGCTCGGGAGATGAATCGTTGACCTCGATCTGCACAGGGGTTCCCCGCTCACCTTGCTGGACTTTATTCGGACAATTGTCTCGACCGAACCCAGACAAGAAAGGCTGTTCGACGGAATCCGTTTCCGTGCCAATGGAAGAGCTGACGCCGGAGTCAAAGCTCTCGCCTTTGGGCTCGCTCTCGATGCACTCCAGCTGCTCGCTGTCCTCACGACAGTCCACAAGCCCGTAGCAATTGTACTCGTCCCCTTGTTCCTGCTTGATGTGAATATCCCCAGTGTGGAGCCTCACGGGACGAGGCTGTTTGCGGCAGTGCGTAGTCTCCGACGTGACCAGGAAGCGCTCCATTTGTTGCGAGCGCTCGTGGATGCGTGTGATCCAGGCAGGGTCCTGCCCTCCCTCCTTCTGCTGTAGTTGAAGGGGCGAGTCGTAGCTGGCCGTCACCGCAGCACCGGCATAGTGGGAGCGATTTCCACGGGTACCATTTTGCAGGCCCAACCCAGAACAGCTGGAGTAAAGCGAGGAATAAACGCGGTCAAGGCTCTGGTGAGATGTTTGCATGTAGCCTGATTCGGCATCACTACTGGGACCGGACGTGCCAGACTCAGGGGTTCCCCGTGGTGTCTCCTGCCCCGAGTCCCCTGGGACGACGGAAAAGCTGCCAGATCCACCAATGCCAACATTCTGTGAAACAATGCGGGTGCACTCGTCGATAACGGTCTTGATCTGAAGTATGCTGGCAGCCGTGAGGATCTGCAGGGCCTCGGACTGGGAGACCCGCAGCACACCGCTGTACATGAAGTCAATCAGTTTCTGGACGGACTGTACAGAAACCACAGAGGGGATCTCGATGTCACTGTAGCCCAGGAGCAGCTTGTCCTGAAAGAAGGGGCTGCCTGCAGCCAGCACACAACGGTGAGCTCGCAGCATGCTACCATGGATCCGAACAGTCACGTCACAGAAGTGCCCGCGGTTTCGCTGCTCATTGAGGGTCTCAAGTACAGAATTGCTAAAGTTGTGGAGATTAATGTGGTGAATGCGTTCGGTCATCCCCTTGCACCTGATGTCACCTGTGTGGCAGACACAAACACAACCAGAAACCAGATCAATCACATATCCAGCAATATTATGTTGAACAATGACACTCTTTTCTTTTAGAGATGTTGTACAGCCGAAATTAACTCTGTATTTAAAAAAGGGCTATATAGGTAAAGGTAACTTGACATGATTTTCTGAAAAATATTTACTGTAAGCTAAATGTATGAATTTCACTGCAAAAATAAAAAATGTGAAATCTGCAAATGATGCTAGAGCTTTCTAGCAACTTTTGCAGCTATTTTTGACTTAATCAATTGGTGCTAAGGTCATTTTTGTTGATGCACAATATGTGGGTATGTTCAAAATGTTGATGTACAATATGTGGGTATGTTCGAAATGGATTCTTACAGTATTTGTACAAATACTTAAAACTAAAAATCACATCAAATACTAAAAACTTTTCCTGCATCAATGATGTTTGCAACCTGAAGGATCTTCTTCAAAAAGTTAAGATTGAGGTGGAGAATCTATTTAATATAATGATTTAAGAAAACACAAAATAATAGAAATGCTAGATTTATGATGATTTATGATGATATAACAGATAACAGAAGGAGTGTCCCTGGAATTTTCCACACACGCTATTTTCAAAAATCATAAAGACAAAGCTTAGACTGTGAAATGCACAGATAGAGATTGCCATTGCTTTAGGGCTGTAATTTAATTGCCTTAATAATGACCAATAAATAAACCATTGATAACCACAGACATGTGCTTCAATCTTGCATAATCTAAGGGAATGTGTATGGCCTGTAACTGCTTTTGTTCACTGACATTTTTCCTGTAGAATGTGTATTCATTTTCTGTCTCTACCATATGGACAAAATGGTCATGGGATGTTGTTTGTAAGAATGTAGCAAACAGCAGAGAGTATCAGTATCTCTGTTATTTTAGAACAATGTCCTGTTGATGTGCTGTGAAACTTTTCAGACATTCTAAGCATTTATATTATATTAATTACATTATATATTACACATGCACTACTGTACACCCCAGTACTATACACTGCAGTAAGAGAAGTGTGGTAGTATATTTACATGTGATTATTAAATGTAGGCTAGCAATATATTTATATACATATTAATGTTGAAACAGGCTGGAGCGAAACTCTGCCGGAAAATGGCACTCAAGGATCAGGACTGAAACCTCCGCCATCCATCCACACATATGGATTTATGATGCAAAATTATCAAGGTTAAGTAATTGGACACCACTTGCAAATGTAATGGGGTCAACTGACAAATATAGTGAGGTCATGTGATTATCAAGCAGCATAACATTTATTGAGGAATAATACCTACTGTTTCACTTGAACTCAGTAGTTAATATACAGTGTACAGTGTTCAGTATTCAATAAGTAGTAAGCTAGTATTCCATTCCAAACATTATAATATAATAAGAATATAATATCCCACAATGCAATGCTCTCAAAATAGTTTAAAACCTGCATCCTGCAATGTGGCACACTATACTCCAGCTATGCATTTAATTAAACAGCATTTTTCTAATTGTTTACTTAAATTATGCATGCAGTATTATAAGTAATACTAATATAGTCCATGGAATATTTGTAATTTTAGTATTGTCGCACAGCAAAACTATTTAAATGAACTAATGAAGGCATATAAAAACAAACAGTGACTATTTACTGCATCTACATACTATCCCTCTGCTTAATATACATTGTAGCCTAAAATGTTAATGTTCATGTTATTTTTCAAGTATTATATTAAGTAAAAAAATAAAAATACCAACGCTGAAAACAAAATATCATGATATCCTAAAGACAGAAAATGAAATGCAATTTGAACCCTTAATGCCCTGTTCACACCAAGAACGATAATCAATGTTTTTATCATTCATCAGCTTGAAAAAAATTGTTCTGAAAGTGATTCCAATGATATAATTTCTCTGTGCTGTTATTTTTATAGCTGTGTTGTGGACTCTGCTATTCTTTTATAGAAGGAATTTTAGATCTATATCGTTATCTTTATAGTTATCGTCCTTTGTGTGAACGGACCTTTAGCCAGTAAAACACTGTAATTCTACAATACCTAGAACTAATTTCTAAATCTATAATTTATCCATCTAGATCAGGGCACCACACATTAGACGTAAAGCTACACGTGATGATATTCAATTATAAGCATTTATCCTTTAGCCCAGGAGTTTTCAAACCCGGAAACAGATCAAAGTTAGTCATCTTGAAGGACCTCTCAATTCTCTAATTGCACCGCGAGAAGGCGAGTAACGAGTGGAATAATGAGGTCTTTTCCCTCTCAGCAAAAAATCTCTTGAAGTCAAGAAGTTCCAGATGCCAAAAGATTAGTCAATATAGGACAAAACAACAAAGCCGAGATGCCAGCAGACCATCTCACTATCCTGTTGCAAATATATACCATTTCTGTTATCATCTATTACCCAATAAGCATGCATCTGGGTTCTTTCCCAGGGTTTATCCCATCCCATTTGTTTACTTACTTCTGCTTAAATTGTGTAATAAAGTAATAAACTATCTATTAAAAAAAGAAAATGTAATCCCTCTGATCAGGAAAGTGTACGTTACATGTTTGACCAATGACTGATGAATGTTTTCTCCGCTGTGTACGATCAGTGAGATGAGATATACAGTATAGCATACAGTATGTGTGACCTTCATGATTTTCCATAGCAGAGTCACGTAAGCCTCAAAGTTTTCCTGGCTTCCATAAGATCCTTGAGCGCAGCTGATGACACTTTTAAGTGACGCTCGAGTGATCAAGAAAATTACAATATACAAATAAGCTTTCATTCGATTCCTCCGTCCTCGTTTTCTATGAGGACTGGAGCTGAGACGCGAGGAAAGGAAGCGAGGATGCACAAATAAGAATAAAGATGCACCTTATGGCCCATTCGCCAACCTATACGCTCGGTCGCCATTCCCTGTTAGTCCACTTGAAGGAGTGAATGTAAACAAGTGAGCATTTCCATGAGTGTCATGGAAACTATGTATAAACCTTAATTAAACAATTTAATAATCAATTAAAAAGGAATAATGTTACGCTGTAGCCACATTGGATCAGCGGTTTGGAATATGGATGGATGGCTGATTCTTCTGGCGAGACGTGTAAAATGCATTCAGCGCGACCCTCAAAGTGCATTATGGGTATTCTCTAGCCGTTGAGTTAACATCGGTTGTACACTCGTTATTGCGGTGCATTATGGGATTGACTGAGTGCACTCGATAACGTCCACTATGGTTTCAGACGCCACTACAAATGGCTGTTCCCTCAAATAGTGCCCTATTTAAGGCTATAGGGGGCGATTTCGGACACATGCCTATGTCTCTGACACACACACACACACACACACACACACACTACAGGTCTTGTAGTCTCTACTGAGCTGATGAGTTTAACCAGGCGTATTAGATTAGGGATTCACACAAAATGTGCAGTGCAGGTTTGAAACCCCTGCTTTAGCCTAATAGCAACAATCTTGAAAAACACACTGAATAATCAATGTTGCTCTTCACAACATAACAGGTGGCAATGCCAGGTCATTTGAGTAAATCCTACCAAACAGCATTAAACTATCACAAATTAGCACACAGGAGACATTATTTATGAAAAGTGGAGTGGCTGGAAAACAGTGACCTAAAAAGGCTTTTCTTTTCACAGACAGAGGGCAGTCTTGAGCTAGTGTGTGAACTGGCCAGCACTCCTCTGCACATGCAGCATGCGTTTCGCTTTTGCGTTACATTTGAAATCAAAAATTAAGTAAATCAAATCAATCAAGCTATGATGGGTCCATGGGGTCGTTATTCACGCAATGAATTATTTTCAGACTTCTCTGAAGCTTACATTCATGCTGGTCCGCATTTGCAAGCACACGTCTGTCTATACAAACACTTTTGGAGAGAACACAAAATGTCTACTTTCTATGAGGTGCTGCGCCCTTTTTCAACAGAAGGCTTTGAAACTCCTAAAAATGGCCAGAAGAGTTTAAACACTTTTGAATATCAATCATATTTGCTGTGGACAGTAGAGGCATTAGTTCCCTTTGCAAAACGTCACCTTACAGAAACTCGCACACCGAAAGTTGAAAGCACACACTGTTTGCTCCTTTTCAAACGTGCATTCCTCTCTGAGCACTTCTCAGTTTTACACTGTCATTTCGGCTCCGTGTTATTGTTTAATGTTATTTTCAGTATTATTATTCTTTATTACAGTTGTATTATGTATTTTGTGAAGTTTAAAGTGCATGAATGTGTGTGTGAGGGTTACATGTCAGAGACAGAGCCGAGTTATTTTAACCACACAGGAATGTATATGCAATGTATCATGTTTTCCACTGATGCATATGTTGATTGAATTATTCTCTATAAGGAATGAGGACTGTGTCGCATGATGTATACATCTATTTTGAACATCATACACTGCCGGTCAAAAGTTTGCTCGCTCTTATGCTCACCAAGGCTGCATTTATTTGATTTGAAACATTCTATTTGATTATATTTTAAAAAGTCATTTATTCCTGTGATCAAAGCTGAATTTTCAGCATCATTACTCCAGTGTTCAGTGTCACATGATCCTTCAGAAATCATTCTAACAGGATGATTTGCTGCCCAAGAAACATTTATTATTATTATTATCAATGTCGAAAACAGTTATGTACAATTTTTCAGTTCTTTTATGAATAGAAAGTTCAAAAGGGGGGAGATAAATTAAATAAATCAATACTTTTATTCAGCAATGAATGCATTAAATTGATCAAAAGTTACAGTAAAGACAGTTGTAACGTTACATAAGATTCTATTTCAAATAAATGAAATAGAACTTTCTATTCATCAAAGAATCCTGAAAAAAAAACAAAAAAAAAAACGTTTTCAACATTGATAATAATAATGAATGTTTTTAGAGAATCAAACGAGCATTTCAGAATGATTTCTGAAGGATCATGTGACACTGAAGACTGGAGTAATATGCTGAAAATTCAGCTTTGATCACAAGAATAAATTATATTTTAAAATATATTCAAATAGAAAAGTTTTTTTATTTTTCATTTTTAATCAAATAAACGCAGCTTTGGTGAGCAGAAGAGACTTCTTTTAAAAACATTAAAGATGTTACCGATCCCAAACTTTTGAACGGCAGTGTACTTTAAACATGAACAACATGTTTGCTCCCATGATTCAATAACAACGGGGATAAAAGCGTAAATCCAAGTCTACACTCCCTTAGCTCATTACAATAGCAAACTTTAAAATAGCAGTGTTTACTATTCCCAAGAAAACACTGAAATGTCATTTCTCAACTCATATGGTTTCAAGAGCATTTAAATGTTCGTGTGGTGAAAAAGGATGTGAAAAGACAGGTTAGCAGAACAGACCATTCACTCAGGATTCATAGCAAACAACATGCAACCTTTGAGACTTAAAGGATGACATGGCAAGGAATTAGGCATCGTTCCTGAAGGTTGATGCAAGGTGTTCTTTTAGACAAAGAAGAGACACCATGTTCTTGTATGTCTAGACATGTTTCTGTAAAACGTTAAACCTTTGTGTGTGTGTGTGTTGTTCAGGTATTCCCAACAGTACGTTATACGGACAAAAAGTGGATTTATTTTTTGCATTGCTATGAGGTTCCTAGGAAGTTTGGGTTAGTTCATAACACAGGACATCGCTACATGATCCCTTGTGAAAAAGAAGTGCGCTTAACTGTGGCCCTGTTCCAAATAGCACCCTAAATACTCGCATCGAGAGCGCATATCGACTTGCGAGCACCCCTCTGACACCTAAAATGACCCATGGGACGCCCTGTGGTCTAGAGGAATCCACGATCGCGCACACATGCCGGCCATTGTAAGTCCACAGTTGTGCGACATTGTAAGTGCATATTTATTGAATATTGAATATTTATGGACCTTTATTGAATGTGCACTTGTAGTGTTCTTCATACTATATTTAAAAACGGTCCTTGCAGATAATATAATATTAATTAAATAAAAGGCAACTTCTTAAAAGCGTTTTAAAAAGCGCACTTTGTAATAATTTAAAATGAAAGGTTTTACTTTAAAGAATTAAATTAAATAATTAGGTTTGAATAATCTTTGTGGCGCTTTAAAGAAGTAGACTTATTTTGATGTGTTGACTAACATACTAAAGCTCATAGAATTTGAACTGTAGTGTGTTTTTTGATATTACATTTACAGTTAATATATTTTAGAAAGTTGTATAAGCATGTGTAATTACAAATGTATTTAAAAGTTTCAATAGCAATGACATTAAACTAAAGTATATTCTGGTTTACCATAAATGCTTGACAGTACATTAGGCATTATACTTTAAACATATTTCAAAGATAGAAGTAATTTTGAAATTTAATGTACTTAAGTCTTACTCGAGTGGGCAAAAAATAACTCTAAAGTTCAGCTAATCTCATTTAATATAAATTTAAACATGAAGTGCAATTAACATTCAGTTACATGTCCTAAAACATTACCTTCAGTTTGCATGTAAATATATTCATTTAAAGTATATTATTTGCATAACAAGTACTCTTTTTGAAAGTATGCTAAGGTGTTCTTATTTTTCACAAGGGTATCCTTTTAAGAAACAGAACTGGCAGACAATTCGATGGCAGTTAGACAAGTGTGTGTGTGTGTGTCTGTAGGGAGCACAACAATGCAGATAAGCAAACATATTCAACTCTGAAATCAAAAGAATTAATATTTTGCAAAAAGAAAATGAAGCATATTTTAGGACCACAATCATTTGTTAGTATTACGCCATTATTTTCATGACAATTAAGCACGTTCCTCATCCCCCCACCCCTAAATTCTCATTACTGTAATGCATCCATTTTACTTTTGAGATTATATGTAATTCTCATTATTTTCAATGATGATTTTCATTATATTCTCATTACTGTAATAAACAAGCGGAGTGTGTGTGTGTGTAAGGCTGGGGAAAGCTTAGCCTTCCCCTGACCACGGGCATGACGTGTATATACACGACTACAGATGTACAGTAGTGATAGAGAATTCAGTTTGCAGCTCTAGGATAATGTTTCCTGTAACCCAAATACAGTTATGCCTATATTTGTGTATATTCAACACACAAAGTATATGGTGCAAACAGAAGGGTTTCTCTTCTGTATGCCGTGGTGTCATTTTTTAATATCAGAAAGAAGGAAGGAAGAGAGGGTGTATGTATTTGCAGGTCATCACATTGCAAAACAAGCTCTGTTATTAAGCATTGATCAACCAGAGAGAAATGAATTGAAGCTGGGCAAACTTACAGTCTGATGGTGTTCTGTTAGGTAATTGTGTGTATGTGGGTGCGTGTGTGTATCAGGCTGGTGAAGAGGCACTGGTTAGATGCTACAGGTTGCTGGTGGTGGTGGTGCAGCGGAAGAGGTCAGTCGTTAGCCACTCATTTCATTTCGGTCCGGCCACAATCTAACCTCATGCAGAATCAATGTCGCCCTGCAAATAAAGCAGAGAGAACATTTAGTGCATGCCTTTTTTTAAAGACAACTTGTGCAACATTTTCGGAGGACTAATATTACATCCATTTATATGTTTTCTCATCAAATTAACAAGCAATCAACAAGCAACAAGCACCCAAAAATCAAAGACTGTTAATATTTGACAATTAATTCCGGTCCTCGAAACTGATTGGACGAGAGCTGGTTACGTTGTTGCGTTTTGGCGGCGATGGACTGAGTACGAGTTGAGAGCCGTCCATTCCAATGCACTACTTTTCAATTGTTTTTCTATGTAAACACTAGATGGATGTGTATAACGCATCTTTAGCAGCATCTCACGTGTGACGCAGGCGGCGCTCAAGATAAAATCAGTTCAACTATTAAAAAACTAGACCTTGCGTTTGTCCCGCATTCCACTGCGTGCGTCTCACGTTTTTAAAAGCTTCGTTTTACTTTGAATAATGAAAATGCAGACTTTCTCATGCAAAATAAGTAACTATATTAGCAACTTTTCCATTGAAGTTTCAATAAGAGACACTTTTACAGCATCTCTGTATTAACACTCTCATGCTCACAAAAACTAGGACAAGGAAGGCATTCATATTCAATATATCACCTGGCCGTGATTGCATTTATAATCCCAATCATGATATTTGTCAAAATTTGATTATTTTGATCAGAATGAATGGCTGGTATAAACCCAAAACAAGGCAAATATAGAACATATAGATCTTTCCACCATGCCTCCTTCATAGAAACACCAATCCTCCTTTCTTTTGTGAACCTACAGTATGAAGAGATTGTAACACCGTAACTTCCTGTCTATGGCTATGAAGGCAGGAAGCAGTTCCCTCTGGGTTATCACACGGACACATTTGTGACAGACTTGCGGACACACTTCACCACCAATTACAGGGTCAAACTCTGCCGAAGGAGAAATCATACGCTCACTGGGCCAGGTGTCATTATGCAAGAGAGAGATGAAAGAATGGTCAGTTAGCCAGCCACACCCATCCTTTCTACACCACAGATGATCACATTCTCGCTCCACACACACACACACGCACACACACACACACACACACACACACACACACACACACACACACACACACACACACACACACACACACACACACACACACACACACACACACACACACACACACACACACACACACACACACACACACACACACACACTCTCTCTCTCTCTCTCTCTATCTGAGGAAAAGAAAAGTGAGTATGTTGATTTATTTCCCCAATTGAACTATAGAAGTCAGCCATATTTTATTTCATATAAATTAAAATTCTGATCATGCAAGGCAAGTACCTAATGCCCACTCTCTAGGCATGTTATGAATTCACATTACCCATACTATTTTTGCATTACTATTTTTGTTTACACTGAAAATACTTAAAATTATGCACATTTTCTCTATAAGCTCCATGGAATACTCATATGTTACATATGCTTCCAAAATATGCAAGCTGTATACAA
This sequence comes from Squalius cephalus, assembly GCF_949319135.1. Lineage (NCBI taxonomy): Eukaryota > Metazoa > Chordata > Actinopteri > Cypriniformes > Leuciscidae > Squalius > Squalius cephalus. Next base: position 5,539,767 of record NC_137126.1, on the reverse strand, counting down.
ATACTGTATCCCAAAACACAATATACTCGACCTTCGGGGAGGAACATATCTCATAAGTGATTAGTAGGGTCAGATGCCCCCTTAAGACAATAATGCATTTATTTTTAAACTGTAACATATTTTGATATAGGTTTAGCATGTGCAAGATGCTGAAATAAAAAAGAAAAAAATCTATTTTGATTTGTGTTTTGAAAATTTAGATGAATAACTGAATAACCCATGCCAGACAATGCAGAATGCCAGAAAAAGAGATTCATCTGAAAGGTAAATTTATTCTATGGCATATACAGGCATATGAATATATAATTGCACATATTTTAAATGAAGATATGCCATAATAGCAACACAATGATTTCACCTGATTAGCCTATAGGTTTTAAAGCATATCAAAGACGTCTGAAATGTACATACATGCATATCTCATGGAATTACTGAATAATAACCCAACGAATTAGGCTCCAATAAAAATTATTAACACTGATAACAACCCGTCACTCGGGTGCTTGTGTCCCAATTCTCATGGACAAACACATTAATGTGTCCACAAATCCCTCATTAACAAATACACACAAAAACACTTTGATATTCAGCATAATACAGTTTCAGATCACTATCTTTCAGAGATTAGATGAATAAACCTCAAAACTGTTTCAACTGACTAAATCTTATAAATGTTGATATTCAAATGAAATGACAAAATTGAGAAGAGCATACTCATCAAATGCGTTGAGATGAGAATAAATAAATAAATATGAAAAGAAATTAAAGGGGGAGGGGCCTTCTTAACATCTTTTTCATGATGCAAAGTTGGATTGCACTCTGAAACATTAAGATTTTTTACACACAGACTGATTAAAATGCAAAAAAGCTCTATTCATTTCTGAGAAGAACTGAGCACTGAATTTAAGGTCTTGACAAAATGTAGCACACTACCGTTGAAACGATCTTATTTTCAAGATGACCACACGCTTTTTAAAAAAATTTATCTTTTTATCTTTATCTTCTATCCCGACTATCGAAGTCGAGGGCACATCAATAAAAGAAATCATGACAGCTTGAGTTTTCTATTCCAAGCACAGGCTTCCTCTCTCAACACGTGTTGTGTCCGGCTTACATCAGGGATCTCGTTAAACCACACTCTGTTTTAAAGGTTTGGTTCACGCAAAAATTACAATTCTGTCAAAATGTACTAAACCAGTTCTTCCTTGGCACACAAATAGAGCATTTTTAAAAGTTGTACTTGTCAAGTTTTTACATGCAACTTCAATGAATGAAGCTTTAAAGGTCATAAGAGGACCATAAAAGTATCACAGGTGGTCCAAATGATTTGGGTGCAATATTCCAAATCTTATTTGAATTTTTTTATGGAATTATTTGTAGCATTTATTATAAATAATTTATTCGTGCACATGATTTTTTTATTAATGTGCCCTTGTAATACAGTATTTAATCGAAATACTCCCTCCCTCTTGCGGTGAAGTCTCTTCTCTTCTCTGATGATGTGTTTACTGGCGTGAGGGCGGGACGACCTGTCACTCACATGAGATCCACCAATAGCAAACCACAACCATCCAAACAATTCCCCACGAACAAAACCAAGTCCCGCTCTACATTTTTTCTTTTTTCGAGAAGCTGTTTCACTCAGATGTCCGTCATAATAGGGAAGAAAAGTCGATCGCAACTTGTGTTTCATGCCGAGTTTTCAAGTTCTGATTATTTGTTTTGGTTGGTGACACAAAAATGGATGCTTCCAAAGTATCAAACATAGACTTTAAGCACTTTACAGGCCTTGCTCTTCCACAAGAAGAGCTTAATATACATTTCTATTTATTTGGAAAGGCACATTCAAAATGAGGAAGAGGACAGGCACAGTGTGACACTGTCAGATCGCAGCATTTCATTTGTAACTAAAAGAGGTGATGACCCTTTACCTTCCCCTAACTCTTTCCCTTTCCCTCTCTCATTCCTCATCACGCAGTGAAGTGGTTAGCCTGAGACTCTAGACCTGTGTGTCATGCCCATGTTCTGGCCACATCCAGCATCAGTGGGCCACAGTCACCATCCACCGCGTCAAAACAGCAGACTATCCACACAAACTCTCTCTCCTTTTCTGTTTAATCTTTCTGTAATATCCTCAGCATTCACCGGGATGACGAAAGACAATCATTTTATCATTGAAAGCACAAGCATCTTATAGATGCCAGGGTTGAACATGTGATTAAATAGACAGAGCCGACTCTGGATGAGCCACACTCGAAAGCCGTTGTAATATTCGCACACCTGTGACCACACCACACATCAATCAAATGTTATATTAATGCAGCAAGTTGCTGGGTTGCTTGGCAACCATAAACAGCCTACATTCTTGCATTGCACACCTGCGCAAATATACACATCAATTAAAGAGCACACTTTTATTCAAATAATAAAAACTTTTTTTTGCTTATTGGATAGTTTTACACAGAATGCTAAATCGCTTACACATATAATGAGATCGTATGACAAGCAGTGTGGCATACTATGACATTTTAGTTAATATCATTAAAACTCTTTTTAAAAAAGAAAGAAAAAACAGTTCATACTGCAGCAAGCAGTACGTGAGTGTTTCTTTCTGAACGCAGCTAAGGTCTGTGGTAACGTACAGATGGCTTTAGTCACTGCTGTCATGTCTAGCAGGTTTTTTTTGCATCTCACGCCATAGCATTGTGCTTTATTTAAACAGTCAAAGAAGTTAATTTGTTACTGGCTATTGCTAGTCAGTTACAGGTGGTATTATAGGGGGGGAGGTGCATTTGATTGTACTTACAGTATGACTATGCCCCTGCGAACAAGATGAGTCCTGTACATTTAAAATGCGTAAAAGTTTATTTTGTCAACTTTTTGGAGTGCACTAGCATAGGATGTCTCAAAGCTAATAGACCTTGATTTTGAGTTCATTGGGTTTTTAAATGCAAGAACACATTCAGAAAGCGTGCTTATTTGCATTTATTTATGCAACCCAAAAGGAGACATTTTTAAGAACCCACGTGCAGCTCTTTTCCATATAATGACTGTTTGAAACAGCAGTTTTAGCAGAGCTGGTCCTCACAAAAACCTATCATATGGCTTCAGAAGATTTTTCATTTAGCACCAAGTCATATGGACAACTTTTACAACACTTATTTTGTTTTTGTCTCTGTCGTGATATGGAAGAGTCTTCAAAAAGTCTCTTGCCGTATTCCACAAAACAACGATAGCATATGGGTTAGGAATGAGTAAATAATTACATTTTTATTTGTGGATGAACTATTCTTTTAATGAACACTAAACCATAGGGAACATGTGGCTTTGAATGGTTGGGTCCTACTTATGTCCAATATTCAATATTCGAGTGGAAACTATACTAATAACAGTAATATTACATGCAGGTATTTTTAAATATAAGCACAATTTAAAAACATGTACACAATAACTGCATTGTATCACATTATTCATTTAGATGTTATTACAGTTTAAGTGGATCTGCTTACTGCTTTAATCAAACTTCATGTTATTCTGACGGATAGCTTATAATTGAACTTTGACAAAAACTATTTCCAACACGTTACAAGCTGAATTTGTTGCCAGGGAGAAATCAGACATGACAGTCTGTGTACTGTCATTTTAAGTATAATTACCCATCTCTGTTTTCTTCTAATATTTCACATTGTCCTTGTTGATATTTGTTGAAAAGGCTGATGTTTGTTTCTTCAAATACTAGTTTTATTTACCCATGCATATTTTCCATTTTATTTGCACGCCTCAAGCAGACAGCACAGATGCATGCAATTAAAAAAACAAAAAAAAATTTCTTCAGAGATGCAACACTGAATTTCACAGATAACCTTTCAACAAACAATGCAGTCTTTGAATTCTCAAAATCTCTTCAATTTTTCATGCGCCCATACAAAAAAACATTCTCTCTTTTTGTTTGGTCAGTTTCATATATATATATATATATATATATATACAAATTTACACACAGTAAACATATATATATATATATATATATATATATGTTTACTGTGTGTATACATGTGTAAATATATATGAGCAAAAATGCAAAATGCCGATGTTGAAAAAAAGGTTCAAGAGGAAAGGCGATACATTGTCATAAGCCTTGTTCTGTGATAACCATTCACGCTGGAATGTACAAGTTGTTCTCTATGCCAGACCACACCATATTTGCCTGCTAGCTGTGTGTCTGTGTGGAGAGTAACCAGTAACCGTCAACACATGCCAGGTGCCAAACCTCCCCCTTACTCGCCAAACTCGCTCGCTAATCACATTACAGATAAGCAGAATTTATCCTATAGGCTACTTGTCTGAATGTAAGACAAGAGTGAAGAAATGTGATTAAGATCAATTACGCTCTGTACCAATACTGAGAAATCTCAGACAATGTTTTTTTTATTTTCTTCACTAGAATTCCAAACCATTTCAAACCTGTAAAACTAGTTTGTTTTTAATCTATTTATAAATCAATGGGATACGCTTGTCTTAAATGCTGTACTTATCATTATGTATACTGTGCTAAAACAAAAGAGCACGCTAATTTAATACTGTATCCCACAATTCAGTGCACTTCACTTAACCTTCCTTTTTCAGTGTGACAAATGAACCAGAAGATATATTAGTCACTTTTTTACACATTTTTCTTTTCTTTTTTTTTTGTAGGATGTTTTTAAAATACAAAATCATTTTTCTCCCCATGATAACTGGACATCAGTCGTTGAATTAAACATGCACATAGTTAAGTGACAAGCTGTGCCGCATACAACAATTTCAAATGCATCTTATATTAAGGCCCATACTTAACGCAAGCACATGCACGCAAACTCTTACATAACCAAGATCACATTTGTGTTTTGTTGCACTTTTGAAATGTGTCAGACGGCAATTCATAATGTGACGCAGGTATGTGTTGCATTCTCTATAGCTGACATTATCACACTCATGAGACACTGAAATTTGTTAGTGTGCACTCTTGCATTGCTGTGATAGTAAGTAAAAAAAATAAAAAATAAATATTCATATGCATCACTGCATTCTGTTTTATTCTACAGCATTAAAGCATTGCTCTGCTCAACTTCAGCTGCTCGCGTCACCAGAAATCACCAGCTGTCACTGAAAATAAATGATGTCTGGTCACTCCGTCTCGGGGAATCACTGCCATATGAACCTCTCTTAAGACAAACTAGACAAGGGGTATTCAATTAAAGTTCCAAGAGATCCGGTCACTATATTTCCTTCCCAGCGGAGGACAATACTTTTTTGGAACAGTTGTACATTTCCAACGGGGGAGCCGTAATAAAAGAAAAAGAATACGTTAACTTGACACAAACCTGGTTTAGTTAAATGGCCGGAGTCATCTGCATGACAGATACAAATCATTGTATTTGCTGCATTCTCGTTTAGCACAAGTTTCTATTTTGTTGCTCACCGTTTCTGCTACTGTAAAAATAACAGCGTCGTCTGCTGCCGCTTTACGTCTTTAGCGAGAGAGAAGCAACGCACTGAGCGGAAAGGGCTTGAATGAAGCGCGATTGGCTCTATAGATACAAATATTAGAGGATGTAACGGCGAAAGATCATTACGGTTAATGACCCTGAACACCTGAGGTGTGAGCCAATCCGGTGTTTTGACGCGCTGCTCACTTTAAACTGTAGAAACGGTGAAATGGTGCAATTACGTCCCGTGGTCCGGATGGAACCGGAAACGCAGTCCGCCATTTGAATCCCACTGAACTAGACTGTCTGCATACTAAATTAACAATGACAGAATCACACACCAGCAAAATCACTCAGAAATCAACACAAATTGTGACCCTGGACCACAAAACCAGTCAAATGGGTATATTTGTGGCAATAGCCAACAATACATTGTATGGGTCAAAATTATAGATTTTTCTATTATGCCAAAAATCATGAGGATAATAAGTAAAGATCATGTTCAATGAAGATATTTTGTAAATTTCCTACCGTAAATATATAAAACATGTATTTTTGTGAGTGAATGCATCACAATCGCCAACATAAATGGACAACTTTAAAGGAGATTTTCTCAATGTTTCAATTTTTTTGCACCCTCAGATTCCAGATTTTCAAATAGTTGTATCTCGACCAAATATTGTCCTATCCTAACAAACCATACATCAATGGAAAGCTCATTTATTATCATAAATCTCAATTTCAAAAAATTGACCCATGTGACTGGCTTTGTGGTCCAGGGTCACAACTGTAGTATATTAGATCTCTATGTAACAAGCAAATATATTCATACACTGGACTAAAGAAAAATAATACCCATGATCACTAAAAAGTCTAAAACGGATCAAAGCTCCACCGACCTTGATGTTTATGAGTCTTATCACTTTGCATTTCCGAAACTCACAGATTTATCTCATTATTGTGCATTTTTTACTTTCTCAGAGATACAGTATCAGTCACTCACTCCCTTGTGCTCTGATTAACAAGGTTATTATTTCTGATACGTTACACCTGTGAATACCAGCCTATGCTTGGAATGAGTTTGACTGGAGTTTGTGCCCTTGCATTATACAACCACAAAAATAATCCTCCCCATATTGCAGCAATGGCACAGGCATTGTGTAAGATTACATTACAAAATGCCCATAAACTCCAGAAGTCTATAATATAGGCCAGATACGACTTGCATTAACCATTCATGCAGTGAACCATCATCACACTCAAGCTTAATACACCACTAGAAATCAAGAGACATTAAAGGAATACTGTTGTTAGATATGTGTTACGTTCAAACAGAGAGAAGTAACTCCGGCTACAATGTTCTTCCGCAAAACTTGCATAGTGTACCTTTAAATAAAAAAGAAGGGTTAATGGGTCATCCATTATATGGTTTGCTATGCTATGAGTGAACTTGGTGTATTTTTCCCACCGGAATTGGCAAAATATTTGCGCAACGGATGGCTATGACCTGTTATGACTAGACATTTAATACAAGTTACAACTTACAAAATGTCTCAATGCTAAACTTACCAAACGTCTCAATGCATATAAATCAGCAGATGAGTAATTTTATTGTTTGCGGGTGCTCTGTGGCAGTGGTTGGTCACGACTCAAAAATGTGTTGACGGTTTATTTCGATAGGGTCACAGCAGCAGGAAACAAACACAATGCTATACGACAACACCAATAATATTAAAATCCAAGTAATCTTAGAACTGAGCAGTCAAGATAGCAAAATAAGCAGACTTTTAAAAGGAAGGCAAAAACGTTTGTTGTCGCAGGGCTGTGTATCCGTTCAGATCTGTGTCGCAAATTTACCTGGCAGCTACCTGGCAGAAGCTAGAGATGTTAGGCAGATCCCAACACGGGGTCATTGTGTAAACCACCATGCAATGTAAAATGACTACATTAAAGAGTATTGTAGGCTCAATACATATCAAGTACAGCGCACACACACACACACACACACAAAATTTCAAGATTATGATGAGGCACTTAAGAATAAAGTGAATGGGGCCATTTTTTTTGGAGGATTTAAAAGCAGAAATGTGAAGCTAATAGTTTAATAAAAGCATTACATTAATTATAATGCTGTAAAGTTGTTCTCTTCATTTTTCCGGTCATTGCAGTCATCAGTCAAAATTGATTTTTGTGGAAATAAACATTTGTCGATTGGACTTGTAATAAACCCAGAATATTCCTTAAATATGAGTTCACTTGAAGCATAAATAAATATGTACATGCAAAACCATAACAACATATTGTTACCTGTTGAGATCATGAAACCGTACAAATGTAGATATTTAGAAGTCAAATTTTGTCTGTCAAATTATTATTATTATTTTTTTTACAAACTGTTGGCCAGAGCAGTTTATGATAATATCAATACATTGCAGTGCTTGATTTTAACAAAAAAAAAAAAAAAATTCTACAATTAGCAATTTTGATATTGGATCGCCACTTAATGTTCACTGTAAAATATCAGTTAATAAATATGAATATAAACAGGCTGCTTTACCTTGGATGATCTGTCCAGCAGCTTGTTTGACAAAACATCAAGTACTAATGACAGTGACCCCAATCCATCCACCATCATTCCAGGCAGATGCTGATTTTAAAAGACACTAATTTGACAGACACTAATTTTAATAGGCATTGTAGATCAACCTGATATTAACGTGAAGCCGGCTGGTGGTTTCCGGTTGGGATCTCTCTCTGATCAGTCGTTACGCCACACCTGCTTAGTGCAATCCTTCAGCGTCATGGATGAACAAATGCGTTTTTACTTCAATCAGACATTAGTGCATGAAGTTTCCAACATTCCACACTTTTTGGAATTTTTCGTGTCAACACACTATACTATTTAAACCAGGGCTATTCAACTAGCTTCATTCGAGGGCCGGATTATCAAATCGAAAAGTTGAGGTGAGCCAGTGGGTTGGTTTGGGGGTTTAGCGTATTTATTGAAACATAACAGTTTCAATAAATAAATTAAAGTATAAACCTAAAAAAGTATGCTATTTACTTGGAAATGTGGTACCCAACAGTATGCAGATATATAAAACTTGATAATTCACAGCTGTGTACAACGGTTTTCCTTGGAAGAAATAAATGAATTATACAAACTCATAGCTATTGGTGAGAAATAATAATTATTTTATTTATAATTGTTATGCTGAAATGAAAATATTCTGACAGTGAGACTTGATAACCACAGGCTACTCACTCCCACTGTATAAAAATGCCTAAAGACAGGTTAAAAACTGTACGCACCGTTACAAAGAAACTGACATAATTTCATAATTATATATTCCTCTACCCACCTAATAAATCTAATGCAATATAAATCACTATAACATAGTATTCAATATAAATATTGCACATTTCTGCCCAACCCATGGTAAATTACTACAGTGCATCATGGTAAATGTTTGTAAGGGTGGTGATTAGGAGATTTAAAGTCTTCTAATTTCGTTCATGACACAACGTTTCTCCTGCTTTCCTCATCAGTCTTGTTGGGAATGTTGAGGCTGTTTCATCCGATTTAATACTAGTTAAATTATCGAATGATTGTGGTTTGTAACAGAGAGGTGTCTGTCGAATTGAAACGCTTCCCACTGGTTGTCGCAACGCTTGTAACGACTTGTTGTTACTGTCCTGACCGAGAAACCGCTTCAGATGATTCAGTGACGGAGCGGTCCGAATGAATCCGAATAGTTTTAGACCGTTATGCAAGCGCGTTTAGAAAGAATGGAACCAAAAGAATGATTAATTCACGAATGATTGGTATTCAGTCGACAGAAATAATAACTGCTGAAATATTCGCACGTAAAACGTTTCTCAGGTCAATCGGAGCGAGTATCAAACTAAATCAGCCGCACCGCCAAGAAAAGAGGAGGGGTGAGGGTGGTGCCGGCGGGCCGGATGGAGATGATTGGCGGGCCGTCAGTTGAATAGCCCTGATTTAAACAAAAAAACGGCATAGAATAGTGCATAAGTATGCAAATTAGGACGCACCATGAGTCTAAAAATAGCTCACTTGTCAGATTATATTTCTACATTTTCTGAAGAAAAATGCAGAATAGTTTTTAGCACGTAGCCTTCGGGTTACTAGTGCATTTTCAGGTATTTGCTCGCTGTCAAAAGAGCCCACCTAAAAGTCTATATGATATTCTGGATTAATAGGGCTCAGAAGGGATTCCCCAAGAACTACACTTTAGCATACTTTTAAAACGAGGACTTGCGTGTTTATTACACAAATAATATACTCCAAAGGAATATACTAAAGTGTGAACTGAATGTAATGGTTTCAGACACTTGATTTGCGTGTTAATTGCAATTCAATTTAAAAGTTTGCATTTATATTAAATACAATTAGCTATAACCTTTTACCGATTTCACCCCCAGTAGGACTTAAGTACATCTTTATATTTCATTTCATTATTACTTCAGTTGTAATGGCAAGCATTTATGGTAAACTATATACTTTAATGTAATTTCTAGTGAAACTTCTGTCATGAATTTAAATATATTTATAAATATATTTATTGTGATACATTTGAAATGATAAAGTACATTTTTTAAATAATTATTATCTTTAAAATAGTACTGAATAACACACTGCAGTTAAAATTATAATCATGTACTTTGCATATGCTAAGTACACTTCTTTAAAGCATGGCACAAGATTTTAAAAAACATAACTTAAAATGTTAGCTTGCCTCATCAGTGCAAATCTCACTAACAACATCAAAACTCCTCCAATAATAAAAGAAAGGCAAATATCTGAAAAATGTCTTTTGGCCAGGTAAGTGGCTTACATGCCGCTGTTCTTTTGGCTTTTTTTAAACAATTGTTTTAAAATAATGTTACAACAGTTTGGCAACAGTGAGATTAGACATAACGATTTCTTATATCAGATAATAAATGAAATGATAAAAAACTCTATTATAAAGCCTAGGCTTTATTTAGGGAAATAGACTGGTTTAGAGACTGGCATTGTTACCAACATAAACATTGTTTTGTGATCCTATAATCAATGCAAACTATGTTGATTCGTGCTTTATTACAGATATTGTCGCTTTCCATTTTTTGCTTGCAAACTCCAAGTTTCAGGTTCAATTTTTGTGGCTTCATGCTACTACCTTCCACTGCACTCTTTATTTAAGACAAATGACAGAAGTATGCATAGTGTAGCACTAACATTAAGTGGCCTTTTATTTGATTAATACTACATTATATGCAAGTCCATTTTTAAAACAAAATACTTTTAAGACTTGAAGTACAAGTACATTCAATACAATTAAACACACTTCTTTTTCACAAAACCAATCACTTAAACAAGTACCGTCTCGTCCCCTTAATAAGCCGCACAATCATTCATGTTCATGCTATATATGATGCATGATACCATTTACACACCAAAGTTTCATAGTCATGCTTTGCCATGTGTTATTTTATAGACACTGTAGCTGTAATGTTGTTATCCATATCATATCACCATCAGAATACTCATTAATTAACAACAGCATGGTAACAAGGCCTCAGATGGTGATGAATTAACACTAATGTAGTCCACGATGCATACTGTACTGCATATATTGTGTGCACATCCTTTTGATCACCATCCACGCTGCCAGAATATATGCATATGAATATAAATGGCAGAGAACAGAGGCCATGATCAAAGCCATGTTCTCGGTATAAACAAAAAGAGAAGGTGCTTTGTCTATACCATGCAGCATGACAAACAGTGCAGACAACAATGAATACTTCATGCATATTGATACGGGCAGAGGAGGTAAACGTTTCCTGATAAACACGCAAACACATGTGTGCAGAGAGACTTTAATAAAAGGAGCTCATTAGGGCGCATAGTATGAAGATCTTTCAAAAGCTTTTTAGGAGCACATTAGATGTAACAGACATGAAAGCTGCACAAAACACTCCATTAGCCTCTCGAATATTTCATATATTTCGTCAAGCATAACATTACATACTAAGTGGCAACCCACTTTTTTGGTGGCCTTGATTTTGCAAGTATTTTGTTATGGATTTCTAAATAATTCTTCAGAAAAGTGTTCTAAGCCTTGAACCAAACCAACCGGCTCTGAAATGAATCACAACATTACATGAAAATCAGAACAAAAGACAAGACTGCATACTTTATTTTATTGGGGAATTAACTACTTATCTCATGAAGCATTGTGAAGGACATAATCGATTAAAAAACAACAGTACAATATAAAATGAGTCATTTATAGTCATCGAGTATAAAAAATACAACATTATTTTATTAATATTTTTGTAAGTTTACCCTTGTGAAAAAGAAGTGTGCTTAGTTGCACTGAATGTGCACTTCTAGTGTACTTCAAAACTTAAAAATATATGTCAAAAAACTACTTGCAGGTAATATAATATAAATTAAATAAAAGGCCACTTAAGTGTAAGTACAGAGTACACTTTCACGACTATGTTTCAGTGCAGATTGTATTAAGATTAAATCTTGTCCCACTTTATATAAAGTGTCTTTAACTACTATGTACTAACATTTAAATGAATCATTTGATACATACAATTCACTTATTATGTACATGTTTTTACATTGTACATATATTTTAAAAAAAAATACCTGTATGTATAACACATTTAACAGCTGTAATGAATTATTAAATTACATCTAAAACGAGTAGCGGCTCCTGATCATAAATGTAGGTAGGGCAGATTCTTGGTCTTAGCGCTAGTTTATGATAATCATTTTGTAACTGATAACAGACATGTGTCAGTGTGCCACACATGTCCTGAAAAGTTAAGCCAAAACGTTTCGATCGTCCCCAGGCTGGTCCCAGTATAGGTCTATAGGTCCATGTAATCGAATGGGACGTGAGACAAACTAAGCATTCAAATTACACTCCAAATAAATGTTTTTCCCAAAGATGGTTTCTGTCATTTTAGGTAGTTTTTATCATGCTGATATAAGTTCAAGTGTTCATTTTTTAAAGAAGTTTGATTTTAGTTAGTTAGCTATAAAAACGGGTGTTTGACGTCATGATTGACAGCTTCTCTGAGCGAAGTTGTCACTGAGGCACCAACAGACTTTTTTTCTGGAGCTTTAACTTTAACTTCTACATTTCCATAACTGTTTATTTCACACCGACATAATGAGATGTTCAGCGGTGAACTGTACTAACCGATTCTGCGGGAGTGTTACCGTGGCTCCACTTCACACTCACTATTGCGCAGACTCGGGTCCCGAGTTCGCTGCTGTGGAGACTCAGGTCCCAAATCAGTGCAAGATGTCAGAGGCATATTGGGACATTGGCGGTGTAGTGACAAATTGGGTCCCCCCTGAAATTGGGTCTCCTTTAGGACCCCAAGCGATCACATTTGTTCAAATTGCTTGTAATATGTACTCTCTTTAGCACCTGATTACAATTCCTCCAAAGTCATGTTATGGTAAATGCCGTTTCAATTACATTATTACGACCATTTATGTCTGTATTAGTTAGCTTATATACTAGCATAGCATACAGATAAACGATCAGCCTGATAGCTTAGTTTATTCACAATTTTGCATTTATACCCTACATATATACTCAATCATCTTTAGGGCCCTATTTTAACAATCTAAGCGCATGGTCTAAAGCACATGGCGCAAGTTCACTTAGGGCGTGTCCAAATCCACTTTTGCTAGTTTAACGATGGGAAAAATGGTCGGCGCACCCGGCACATGGTCTAAAATGGTTGTCCCAATTCTCATAATGAGTAATGGGTGTGTTTGGGGATTTACGTGCATTGAACCAATCAGAGTCTCATCTCCCATTCCCTTTAAATGCCATAGCGAATTATAGTGGAAAGACTAAACGCGTCTCCTGAGCGCAAACGGATCTGCTCGTGCGTGAGGTTAAAACACGCAAGCAGACCATCTACGGGACAAGCCGGATTCCACCATATCTTTATGTACACAATAATAATCTTTTACATTGTAATCCTTTTATTATAAATATTTGGCATGTTTGTGTGCCGCTGCACGTCCCTGTGTGTGTGATAAGCAGAGTGTACACACATTGTTGACCCGCCTATAGGCGCACATTCCTAACACGCTCTTTAAATAACAAAATAAAATATTGCACCATTGACTTTAGACCAGGTTTCTCTAAACCGGGTCTATTTCAGTTGCCTCAAAATAGCACCGCGCCAACAATGCGCCAGAACACACCTCGTTTTCAGACCAGCACGCCCATGGGCGCACAAATGGGCGCAAATGCATTTGCTATTTAAACAACGTGGCGCAGGACGTGAAAAAGATAACTACGTCAGGCTGAAACTAGCAAAAAACACTTGCGTCGTGCTCGGTGCTGCATTGCGCCAGGTGTAAGATAGGGCCCTTAATGTAATTATGTGTTAAATTAAGTGTTAAATGTCCAAATATTTCATTTATAAATTAAACAAATTAATGATGTTCAATTATTCACTAATAATAATTAATAGTTAATCAAATGTAAGAAATTCCATTCAATTGGTTTTATTACGCACTAATGTGTTTTCATACGCATTATATGGTAAGCTATGTGTATTTTAAATGAATATCATCTGTATATACTTAGGATAATCCTTAACTGAGAGTTTGGGGAGACCCGATTTCGAGGGAGGACCCGATTTGTCATGACAGCGGCTTCAATTTTCTACAATGCAAGAGAGTGCATGTGCGTCATCCATCTTTTTTACAGTCTATGGTCTGACCCACTAGCAGTTTGCCAAGAGGTAATCACTCTTACTTTTCAGATTCAAATTATACCAATCAACATTTTTATGTATCTGAAGCTATGACTAGTCTAAAAGAAAAAATGAGATGACTAACTTGTATATTGTAGTGGAGAAAATGCTGTATTACTGTTTCTGATTATGCCATGTTAGCCACTTAACAAAATAGTGTTGCCTCTGGGGCATTCATGTTACTCGCAGTGAATCAAGAACACATGAGATTCAAACAATAAGACTAACCGTGTTGAGCTATATATCAATGATTCGTTTTCTGTTGATAAAGGAATCCAAACAGTTGCTCATCTACAGGTGACACTATGACACGGCCCGTTACAATGGTTATAACGGCGAATTTCTCTGGATTTAAACATTGTAGGGAACATTTGGGATAGTGTAAGCACACAATTGAACAAAATATATAACACTGTGCTGGTGGTTTTTGGATATTTTAATGCAAAAATCTTTAAAAAGCTTGTGCCTTTAAATCATTGTTTTACTTTTTTTGTCGTGCTTTACAGAATTAGACTTATTTTGATGAGTACATGTACTTGATTGCAATGTGTTATTCAATTTTACTTTTAAATTTAAGTTTAAAAAGTACCAAATGGCAACTTCATCATTACAAATGTGTAATTACAAATATATGTAAATACATAACATACAAGTTTCAATAGAAATCACATGCTTGTCAGTACATTCGGAAGTACACTTTAACCATATTTCAAAAACAATAGAAGAATTTTTTAATTACATGTACTTTATTCCTACTATAAGTGGGGTCAAAAAAGCTAATTGCATTTAATGCTAATTTAAACTATAATACATTTTCATTTACTTACAATTAACATGCAGTGTCTGAGTGTCTGAAAACATTACATTCAGTTCGCACTTAAATATATCCTTTTAAAATATATCACTTCCATAAGTAATAAGTACTCTTTTTAAAAGCGTGCTGATAAAGTGAAGTTCTTTTTTACAAGGGTATAGCAAAATATTTAGATATATACAAAACAATAGAGTAGTTTGACCAACATAACACATTAACACACATAACTTGCATAAAATGGAAGTAACGCTTGGCCATTCAACAGAGGCATATATCATTTCTTAACCTCAGAGCTCAATGTAGTTCTGTCTTAAATGGTTAGATGATATTGTTACATTACACGTGCCACTAGCTTAGTATCACAACTTTCAAAAATAATGATAGTTTTCATACAGGTTTCCTGAACAACCCCTGGTTGCCACATGCTATGATGCTACACTGTAGGAAGAGTCAGACGAAACAATGTTTTAAAAGCATCACAGAGCCACAGTGTTTGTCTCTGTATATTAAGAGTCTATGGAGGAAAGTATTTTTAAAAACAAATGACACTCTTTGCCTTTTTTAAATGAATGGGACTTTTACTTGCGGCACTTTTACAGGCTGAATGGCTCTTAAAAAAGAACCTTTACAGGCGAAAAGAAGCAGAAACAAGCGATGTCGTAGATGCATGTGTAAAAAAATGCGATCATCAAAATTAAACAGCATATAAATCAAAACTACCTGACGTTACCGAATGAAATTTCAACCCAGGACGAGGTACAGGACCTTAGACTCGATCCACTCCATCTGTGTTTTGATCATCGTTCTGAATCCGATCCGGACATTTTTGTCAGCTTTCTGCTCAAAATGTTGCTTTTTTTTTTAAGAAACTTGCCCACATTCAGGTGTTAATAAAAAAGAATGCATTAAGCTAGAATAAAACATTGTTTTTGTGTTGTTGTTGTTGTTTAAAAGCAGAGGGTCTGTTCTTTCTTTTGATATCTGAATATTGCATGTTCAGATACTCATACAACAAAATATTCTGGGGGCCATGAACATTTTGTGAAAATGCTAAAAAAAAAATACTGCCGGTGACTGGCAACTTTTTAAAAAACACTTGTTGGGAAAGAGTTACATTTTATTATCGAAAACATGTTCTCGCTAGAAAATTTGAAATGACCCATTAAACATGAACGAATTATGCACTTATTTAGACATTTCTCCTTATATAGAACCTTTTTGGCAAAGTGTTCTATAAAATTGAGTCAAGGACCCTTGTGTTCTATACAGAACCTCACTGAACCCCTTTTTGTCTAAGAGAATGCAATGCACTATGCAATGACATAATTTCTGTAACTTTGGGACATACTTGTGATCTGAGATTAGTTTAGTAGTTTCTCTGGTAAACATTGTCAGAAATATTACAAGCCTTTGGAGTGATCTGAGGTGAAATTAGGTAACAAAAGTGCAAGGAACCCTGAACGTCAAAAATTGCTCCCAGAGATCACACACACACACACACGGGCGGGTGGGCAGCCATTCCCCTCCTTCTCGCCTG
Organism: Squalius cephalus; assembly: GCF_949319135.1. Lineage (NCBI taxonomy): Eukaryota > Metazoa > Chordata > Actinopteri > Cypriniformes > Leuciscidae > Squalius > Squalius cephalus. The sequence goes on along the minus strand of NC_137126.1, from coordinate 5,523,134 downwards.
GCCCACAGTGGGTGCACAGCAGCCGCCTGCTACCTGCCCAGAATCCTAATCAGTCCAGGGGTCTGTCTGTCCCCCCGCCTTCCCCTGTCTCACTTATTCTCTCGCACAGACTCGCTCCACCCACTCGCTCACCCCTCCGTCTCTCCCGCCCTGCCTCGGACGAAAGGGGCCGATGATCCTTCAAAATTAATTAGATCCCTCCCCACCCCCTTTTTCCAGAAAAAAACTCCACCATAAGCACCCCCCCCCCCCCCCCCCCCCTTTCACAGCCCTTGTTTTCCCTCTCCCAAAAAATCTCTAATCTTAGAAGGGAATCTTCTCGGAGAATTATTGCAAAATAGAAACTGCTGAGAGACTACAGGAAGCGTTTTCCGTGCGTTCTGTCATTGTCACTCCGCTGGCTCTCTGTCACTCAGTAACACAAACTGTCAATACGTCCCTAGAGGTCAGTTTGTCTGGAAGACGCTCAGACGGCTGTGCCCTGCTGCCGCGACAAAGAGCACAGGGTGACTGAGACCAAAGAAAAGAATAATAACGCAGATGACGGACAGGCAGGGAGAAAAAGTAAGAAAGGAGCCGAAATTCAGGTTAATCAGAGACGCTTTTTAATGAGGCGGCCATCTCATAAAGCATGCAGTGTGGTGACTGGAAATCATTTTTATCAGGGATGGGGGGAGAGGGGGGAAAACAAAGAGAGAGGCAAGGCAAGAAAAAGGTGAGGGTGGGGTGTCGGGCAGAGAGAAGGAGGGAGGGGGGGTTTCTGGGAAAGGATGTCAAGCATCTGAATAATATAAATCTCAAATATGCAAATGCGACTTACAATGCTCGGCATTCACACATTGTCCTTTGCCTCTGAGCCTGGTCTTTAATGGCACACAGCAGAAACAATAAGAGTGAGAGGTGGTGCTGAGAATTTATTTATAACGGTACCCAACTATATTCGTACATAAAACCAACATAAATATATTAATGATGCCGAATGGTATACACTGACCTGCTTTCCTTTTCAAATACTAAGTGCTTTTTGGTGTCTACTGTTTGTTTATAGGTGTTAATAGTCTGCATCACAAGTGTCAGAGCACCATATTACTCACGGTGGAAGTATGTTTGAAAACCACAAAAAATAACTTAGAAAGGAACGGAAGCAAGAAAGGAACAGGGCAAGATATTGAAACTGGCAGTGTCTATCTTGTCTAGATTTATGGGCAAGAATAATTCAGATCCAATGAATCACTGAGACTCTGTGTGATATACTTTTTCCTTTGCTTGTAGGTTTTGGCCAAGTACAAAATCATAAAAACGTCCTTACTGCAAACATAAAAACACTGCAACCTACAACATCGATACTGCAAAAAAATGGGTTTTCTCTGTAAAGAAAATCTACCATGTGCAGCATTACAACATGCTAATTATCATTAGATCGATCAATCAGATGATTTTTTTGAGAATTGCATCGACCGATTACTGTTACTGTGCTTGACCTATAGTGTCAATCCAATAGGTTTGCTTATTGCGAGTAAATACTGTACAAAAATAAGTGTTTATGCAAATGTAGCTATTAGTTCTTAATTGCTGTCATTGAATTGTACTACACACAGTGGGTTTCAGATCTCTGCCGGACCAAAACGATAATCTTAAAAACTTATGTCAACCTAAAAAAAAAACAGTAATGGGATTGTGGAAAAAAACCTAAGAAACATTATGACATTTAGGGCCAGATTTACTAAAAGCTCGCTCCAGTGCAAACTCTCTTTTGGCGTTAAAAACTACTGTCAGGATTTACTAAAGACACGCACTGACAAAATAGCACTGAAAATTTTGTGGCTGAACTTATTGCATATGCATTTATAGGAGTTTCCCTTTCAGATGTAAAATGTACGGGAGGAGAGTGTTTAAATGAGTCACGCTGACTCACACAACACGATTTACTAATGTTTGCGCGAGTCAATTTACTGATATTCGTACCATTATTTACCCCAAAAAAGCATGTCTTAAACCAGACGCTAATTCACACTGCTCTCGGTAGATTGCGCTGGTCATTATAGAAATGATCCGGCTGCGTCTGTGCTCTTTAACTTGCGTCATTAGTAGATCACGCGCAGGACTTTCCACTCCCATCGCCGTTTTTTTGATATTGCGCTCTCACGCTCATTTGCCCTGTTAGTAAATCTGGCCCGTAATTATTTTACACGATTGCTTGAGTGGATGCTGCCATTAAAGCACAAGGAGGACACACCAAACACTGAGAAATTGTGAAATTCATGTCCATTTTATATTTTTTGACATAATGAAAATATTAGGGGAAAAAAAACAGAAGCACTTTCACTGGTGCTGTCAGACAAACTCATTTGGAGTCTATATAAGGGCATTATACTGGCCATCATTCAATCTGATCTTTAATTATCAGTATTAAGGTCAAACACTATTGTTTTACAGGGTTAATGCAAGCACCTGTAAGTGTAATCACATAGCAGATTTTCAACCAGCTTTCCAATTCATTCTCCATCCTTCTCTAAGCATCCATGCTGTTAATCTAGTCAACATTACACACAAATGTGCAAAAATGGGACCTTTATGGGTACAGCAGCTTTTCACTGAGGCAGTGCCCTTAAAGAGACATCTTTGTACTTCATTTTCCCCTAAAAGGAACATAGTACAGGATAAGATAAGGTATTAATATGCACCTTTTAGGGGTAAATCAGGTACTGCCCCGGGTGTCAAGGTGTTGTAAAGCTAACATTTTTACCCTGTAAAACTCGAGTTGCTTGCCATTTAAAATAGACAGTAATATGCTATGAAAATATCCTTGATAAAAGAATAACTAAATGATCAATCAATCTCAGGATTTAATTACCATTGCTCCAGTTGTGTGAACCCTACAGGCAGGTTTGCATTAAAAACACCTACACAGCGCGTCAGTTGTAAAAAGAGAAATGCTGTTTCCATTTGTGGAAAAACAATAACTACATACATTAAGAAATATTGTTTTGTTCATGTATTATATTTGCTTTTACGAAGAGGTGACATTTACATAAACAAAAAAAGATTTATATCCTTTAGGTCTCTACATTTTGAAATGGCTCCTCATGTTTCTTAGTAAATCTGAAATCAACACACACACACACACACACACACACACACACATTCATCATGAGATATTAGTAACACTGGCTGCACACACACTCTGTTGAGGTCTGTCGTGGTGATGGTAAACTCTGCCTTAGGTTAGAGGAGTAAATTATGTTAGCATATAAATGCAGACCAGACTGCATGAGAATACACAAAGACAGACAGTCCTAATGAATAAAATATCACTTTTGTCTTTTCTTTCTTTTTTTCCTTTTCTTTTTTGTTCATGATTTTGTGCAATACAAACATTCCTCAGCAAGCTAAAACAACGGACTGTTACCAGTCGCCGAATGAGATGACAAGATATGTGCCGTCCTCTTGGCGGCATTCATCATTTATTTATTTAGCAAGCGTTCATTTTGAGTTGAATAGGTGGCTTCACTAAATGTAGAGCAACTGCTATTGGAACCCTTTTAACGCGCAACAAATTGAGTACAGGATGCACATTAATGGAGCAATTTTTTTTTTTTTAAAACAGTCTGTGATTGTTTGAGGAGAAAGTCTTTTGCTTTTACACCAAGCTGAAAGTATTTAAACCATTCAAATGCAAAACGTGAGAAGCAGAATTCCTACATGATTAGACCTTTAAAACAAGAATATCATTCGTTTCTAAAGCACACAAATAATGCTGGAACCAGACGTGGCGAAAAAACAACAACAACCCATGTTAAACATCCTGACCTGTTCAGACTGATCCCCAGTGAGCGTGCTCGGCGACTCCTTGTGCATTTCAGATGCACAAAATCTGTTTGCTGATTTACATGAAAACCTACAGTTGTTTTTTGACATACTCTTCAACCTTCCACCGCTTTGCCGTCTTCTCAGTGTCTGATTTCTCAAATGTGATTCCGGCACGTGAAAAACAAGGAAGTGAAATACAGAGAGTCGAATGCTCTGCGATTCCTTTACAACAACACACCAGGCCTGACCTGAAACGACCTCACGCTCTTTAGGCAAAGTGCCAAGAAAGTCTTCCGGAGAGAAGCTTAAATTGTGTGTTTATGGCCTATTGCCATCTAATCGTAAAGTTACGCATGTTCCTGCTTTATCTGAAGCTCTTTGTCTTGTTTTGTTGTCAAAGTCATACTCCTCTGTATTATAATATAGGCGTAGTTGTCATTATGCAGACTTTAGATGCTTCTGATTTTTACTCTTCTTTTGGTGAAACACAATATGGATGGGGTTTTTTTTTAAGTCCAAAAATTGTGTTTTTAATTTGTGGTTTTGTTCATTGACATTTTTGTTTCTGAATATTGCAAAAGGTAAATGGCACTTCTGAGTCACAGCTTATTAAAAAGAACATTTCTCCTGCTTTTGTGCAAACTACTGCTAATTGGCTTACTAGGTACTGGTATTCAATCAAATGCCATAAATACTTATTAGCAGCATATAGACATGTCATGGATCCATGCGATTACCACCATAGGGAGTCTCTGAAGGTCCAACCAGTGCAGGTTTTGTATCAATAATACAGTTATTTTGCTTTATTTCAAAAATCATTACTATATAAACACTAGAGTACACCGTGAACATACAGTCGATGACATAACTTGCTCTGTTGATGTTTTTTCTATGTTTGCTGTGATTCAGTGCTTCTTTTCAAATGAGGCTCCCACTAAACTCTGCATATAGAGAATTACGTGTGCAAATATATTATATTGAAAATTTACAAACGTGCAAGCTCATTTGTTTCGTTTCTCTTTTTTTTTTTTCATGCGCTGTATGAAATGATCTCAATTGTACTGATGTTCTGCATAATGTTCCCATTTTTCGGTAAACAATATTGTACAATTGATTCAATAGGTCCTTCTTATATATTAGTGATATTGGCATCTTGAGATTTTAATGACATGATTTAGTGAAATATGATGCATATAACACATCTAAGTACACTTACTGTAATATCCATTTGAATAAATATCTCAAGCACCATACACTTGGGAAATAATAAATAAATAATTCCATACCATTTGCCCGCTTCATTTAAGTGTAAATCCCTGTTAATTTATATCACTCATTATGCTTTTTTTCCAATTCAAAGGCAACTCTTCAGTCACTTCTATTAACCACAGTTCTGTTGCATTATGTTTGGTGTAAAATTGTAAAAGGGGAAAAAAAGGAGAGAAAAAGAGCCCTGTGACAGGCATTTTTCTATGCCTATTTAACCGAACATATCACAAAGATATTTTCAAGATGGACCATTTGACTGTTCATGTGACGGTCTTTAAAATTATTCGAACCCTGGAGCAGATATTGGTACAATTACAGTCTTATCATGTTGGTACAGATGTCCAAGGCAACTGCCAAAAAAAAAAAAAAAGAAAAAAAAAATTCATACCATGAGCAAAAGGGGGATAGCCGATAGAAACAGGAAGTCATGAGAATCCTTAAAAAGATCAGAGTGGCGATACTCCCACTAGTGCTTCAGTTCACACTCGACTCCCGATCTGCAACGCCAGACCCTCTCTGCATGGCATCAATGGGGAATGTGAAGGTTTAGATTGAAAATGATGCCTTGTTTTTAGTTGTGTACGACTGTTGAGAATTGAATGCCTTTTGACAGTCAGCAAATACACTTCAGCCTACAAAAATGGACTCTGAATTCAGCCTGGTTCACCAAAGCTGGTCTTCATTACTATGGGCTTAGGACATGTGACATAGTACACTTTAGATTTAAGCAGACGCCATATTTATCTGTCTTCTGGACGTTATAACAGACCAACAGCAAACAACGTTTTCTAATAATCAATGTATGGTGATCCAAAATTAATTTGTCAATTCTGACTTTTTTCTCGCAAAAAAAAATCGCAATTGTGAGAAACAAAGTCAGAATTGTGAGACAAAAAGTCGCAATGACCTTTTCCATTTTTTTATTCCATGGCAGAAACAAGCTTCCATACTAAATAAATAGCCCAACTTATACCATGATGAACTGCATTTTTAAACTATATATAAATATATATTAGACCCCTCTTGAAGGAAATGCAGCCTTTAAAAAACAATGCCAATAACATAGTCATTTGATGGTAGTTAATGTAATAGAGTTTTCTTGAGGTCACCCCTGTACTAGAGATCACAACCCACTAATCGTTCATGTGTGGGCACTAGATGTCATTACTTGATTCCCTTAATATCAAGTCGTGCTCACGGTAGAGCCAAATGATGTCCAGCTCCACCTCTGTGGATCTAACGGGTGGAAGGATAGGGTTCTGGGTAGGGTTGGGGTGTGGTTGGACCTTCTAGCTCCACCCATTACACCCAAATTACAACTTAAGAGGGGGAGCTGGACTTTATGTTCCACCCATGGCTCTGCAGTGAGCTATGAAAATAATGACCAAAAAATCAGCCTGAATAATAAGCACTGAAAAATAAAGGGCCAGAGTTACTAACAGTTTGCAAAAGCGCAAACCCTCTTTTGGTGGTAAAAAAAAAAAAAACTACTGCCAGGAAAGACAAATTAGCGTTGAAAGGGTGAACAGTTATTTTTGTGGCTGACCGTATGTGCATTTGTTGGAGTTTCTCTTTCAGAAGCAAAATTTATGGGATGAGCAACATAATTTACAAAGGGTTGCGGTAGTCAATTAACTGGTATTTCTGTCAGGACCACTATCGAACATGATTGGCAATTGCATACAGTTAGGATTGGTGGTATGTAGGCTTGCTACGATAGTCTGTGTTACCGGTGTTACACGGTGTTCAGTCGCAACACCGGTTTCATCACTTGAAATTCCCATTCCCATTTGCGCTGCTCTTGGTAGATTGTGTTGGTCGTAATAGAAATGAGCTGATGCGTCTGTGTTCCTTAATGTGCACATTGTCAGTAGATCAGCCACAGAACTTTCCACTCCCATCAGTGCTTTTATGAGATTGCAGTCTCACTCTAATTTGCCATTTAGTAAATCTGGCCATAAGAAGGTAATATAGGGTTCAAAATGAATAACCAAAGCCAAAACTTCCCAATAGTAATTAGTAGGGCTGGGTATTGACACAAATTTCACAATTCGATTCGATTTCGAATCACAAGCTTGCAATTCGATTCGATTCGATTCAATATTGATTATTTTGGATATCAGGTACAATACATGGCACATTATCTCAAGGAAAACAAATCTCTTAACTAATGCTGTAAACTATGGGAGTCAGTTGTAGTTGTATAATATTGAAGGTAAAAATTAACTGATTTGTACACTTAAACTGAAATATTAACATTTAAATGGTGGCTGTCATAAAAACCTGCCAGATTTATTCAAACATTATTAAAAATGGAAGAACATTAAAAATTATAATGAATATGTAATATGGTGTATATATTTAGCAAAATACTCCTCTCTTGAGTTCATTTTTCTAGCTGGCTAACGAGTTTATGGTCACTGGATATGGTTTTTCTGAGGTAAATGTGACGTTACATGACATGTTTTACTGACGTCTTTCCACGGTTGAAACACTGATTGAGTGATTCCATGTGACATGATACGGATTTCGATAAGTCGTACTCTACCTTTTAACATACTTTCAGATGCTCATTCATGTTTATTTCGCGCGGTAACTGGTATTATTAAGGCGGAAGAGAAGATCATGTGCTTCTCTTGAGCTGAGCCAGAGCTATCTCACGCCACAGCGCCAACACGGTATTTATGTTTTTGAATTTCGTAAAAAAATTGATGTAATTTGAAATCTGAGACTTTGTTTCATATCAATAGTAACAAAGCACAAAGATTATTGTGATTTATTGGATGGGATGCGCGCTACAATGTTACATTCATTCATCAACTGAAAACAGGATGGCTAATCGATTCTTGGGATTTAAGAATCGATATCGGTTCATAAAAATGAGAATCGATTAAAATCGAGAAATCAATATTTTTTACCCAGCCCTAGTAATTAGGGTTGCCCACTAATAGTGGACTAAAATTTAGCCGACTAGAAGAGGTTGATAAGTTGATTTTATTAGTTGGTTAGTCGCAGAAAAAAATAAACTCCATAGGAAGTGGCGATATCACGCAGTCCGTGAGGGACTGATCTAGTCAGGCTATCACCAGACAAAGCTCAATCTTTTAAGATTGAACATTAGTCTGGGGAGTCTGCTCTGTATTTTCGACTGCACAAGAGGTGTGATCAATGGGCATAGTTCAAATGACTCTGTGCGCAATTGGATAGTCCTTCAACCAATCAGACGAGCGATCCAGGTGACGTACTTTGCAGCGAAAACTCCAGGCAGGAAACGTGTCAACAAACGTGTTGGTTTGGAGCATTGATCAGCGGTTTGCAGAAGCAGCAATGGCATCCAGCGATTTTTGCAGGTTGTCCAAAATAAAACATGAAAATGAGTGGTATTTACACCCACTCGAGAGATTTGTTTGCTAAACTAAAGAAGCCATTGAGCATCGTCGAGAGGTTAAAAGGAATTGGACTGGATTAAACCCGCCAATAGCGCGCCAGGTGGATAAGCCAGTTTGTGATTGGTCCCCGCAGATTTGTAACGGAAGCAGGATAGAAGAATGTACAGGTTTCCAGCCTGAGCTGCAAGGCGAAATCAAATCGGCCTGGGTTCACCCAGTCTAGGACCGATCGTTAACGGTGGGTCCTTGTGGTAACTACAGTTTGTCAGGCAGGAAATCCAAACGTTTGCCTTTCATCCAGCGACCTCAAATATGGCTTTTCATTTGAAATATGTAAGTAGCAACTTTATATGGCTGTTCTCTCTAACGTTAACCTAGATAAACGTGCTCTATTATTAGGTGCATATCCAAGTGTTTTAGCAGAATGTGGAAGCTGAAGTGTAGCGCACTTACTAGACAACATAGAGGCGCCGGCACAATCACTTGCATTTTTTCAACTTAAAATACTCCGTAATTTTTTTGTCATACAGAAAAGAGTAATACGTCATTCCAAACTGGGTCAGCCGACACTGACTCAGAAAACACTATTATTAAACAATTAAAATGTCTCATTGCTATTTTTTTCCAACATATTCATAATCTTTACTTTTGCGAGCGCATGAGGCATATATTCCGCCCCCAAGTATTTAAGTAATTAAATTAATATAAACGTGTGATTATTCAACTAAAGGCTTAAATGAACAACTTCTAGTCAACTAGAAAAGTCTTAATGCTAATATATATCAACATTAATGCATGCAATTATTTTAAAATCCCTTCGCATTAAAAATAATTTCACGCAAATAAATTTCCGAAGCACGTGAAATTGCGCCATTAACATACTTTACATCATGTAGATACTGTAGATGATCTTAGAAGTTGGGAGTTTATCACACTGAGCATAATAGCGCAAGTAACCTTGGTAGGGGGGAATTTCTATTCTAACCCTCTAACCCGATTTCACTTCTCTGTTTGCAATCAGATCAATTTAAGCCAACTCTGGAAAAGTTTTCAGTCCAATAATCCAGTTAGTGAATTAATTCAAACAGTGCTATAATGTAAAGAAAACCAGAAAACCAGATTACGTCAGAGAAGTCAGAGAGAATAGAAACTCATGTTGTGTTTTCAGAGAATTATTCATTCCAGTGTGTTTCGCTTTAAAACACGAGCTCTGTAATTTTCTGTCATTGTTTCTGAAGAGTGCGAGCCCTCACGCATCGCTCTGTGTGAAATAAAGACTGAACGGAATGTCAAAACATCCTACCGCTGTATGGCCAGATGGAGCGCAAACTACGTTTCTCAGCTGGATAAAGCAAACCAGTGTCTCGCTAGTAAAGTTTTGATGGATGAGGATTGCAATCAAGATAAAGACGATTGCGGTGACGTACAGGAGTCGTACAGTAAGCATGCGTGAGTCTGTTATATTGATGAGCAAACAAACCATGTATGTGCGCACTCTCAACGCACTGATCTCATTGTATTTATGCACAGACACATTTCACTACATTTTTTAAACATCTCCATGTGGTCCTGTTCGGTATTGCAACTTGACTTGTCTAAAATGTAAACAAGCTCTTTGCTTTTGCACTGCACACATACTCTACCCCTAAAAGTTTTTTTCTGTAATGTTCATGGGGCTTTGGTGTGCATGAATCTATGAATTATATGGACTCCTTGGGCCCTATCATACACCCGGCACAATGCTATGCAATGTTTTTTGCTAGTTTCAGCCTGACGCAATTATCATTTTCACATCCTGCGCCACGTTGTTTAAATAGCAAATGCATTCGCGCCTATTTGTGCGCCCATGGGCGTGCTGGTCTGAAAACGAGGTGTGTTCAGGCGCATTGTTGGCGCGTTGCTATTTTGAGGCAACAGAAATAGACCCGGTTTAGAGAAACCTGGTCTAAAGTCAATGGCGCAGTATTTATTTATTTTTGTTATTTAAAGGGCGCATTGGTAATATGCGCCTATATGCGAGTCCACAACGTGCATACACTATTTACTACACACACAGGGACACGCAGCAGCACACAAACATGCCAAATATTAAAAATAAAAGGATTACAATATAAAAGATTATTATTGTGTACATAAAGATATGGTGGAATCCAGCTTGTCCCGTAGATGGTCTGCTTGCGTGCTTTAACCTCGAGCACGAGCAGATCCATTTGCGCTCAGAAGACGCGTTCAGTCTTTCCACTATCCGCCATAATCCGCCAAGGTGCGAGCGCAACTGGCTTTTAAAGGGAATGGGAAATGACACTCTGATTGGTTTATTGCATGTTTTGCCCAAAACACACCCATTACTCATTAAGAGAATCGGGACAACCCTTTTAGACCATGCGCCGGGTGCACCGACCATTTTTCCTATCGTTAAACTAGCAAAAGTGGATTCGGACACACCCTAAGTGAACTTGCGCCGTGTGCTTTAGACCATGCGCTTAGATCGTTAAAATAGGGCCCCCCTAATATCATTAGGCTATTTAGTGTCTCCAAGTGTCCTTTTTTGGAAAGACACCAAAATTTACCTAGAAAAAAGCTTGCAGGAAATAGTTTTGTGAGTTTTTACTTTGCTGGATATAGCAAATGATGAAAAAAATGAACGTGTTAAACAAGTTAAATGGTGTATGCTTAATTTCACGATTAATGTGCGATTAATCTCAATTAATAATTGTAATCTATTGACAGCTATATAACATGCATATATATTGCATATATATATATATATATATATATATATATATATATATATACAGTATATATATCATGGTGTCAGACAAGATGTGATTACATGATACTTATTACAGTTAGTGGGGAAAAAAAAGCATGAAATCTTTCACTGAAAATGACAGATACTAATGAAATCAACCTAGAATTTGAAACTGTGTACATACCTATTGCCATCATACTGTATTTACACACAAGGAAATGAATACACTGTCAGCACACTGACTGTAAACAGGAAACCTTTCTTTCTTTCTTTCTTTCTTTCTCTCTTTCTGGCACTTTCTTTCTTTCTTTCTTTCTTTCTTAAACAATGGTATTGTTTTTTTCTAGTAATTCCAATAAAGCAGCCCAGCCTGCCAAATCTCCAGTGTCAAAATATAAGGCCTTTAGAAACCTTACGTCGTCAGATTAATAACTATGTTGCAACTGAAACATGCTAGGACAGCCAACCATTTCACAAGATTTACAGAGAAACTGGCAAAATCTCATTAATATTTTCCACCTTATCAATGAAAATAAGGATGTGACTTAATTGGATGTGTGAATTAAAAAAAATCAGAACAATCCTTTTGATGAGGGGTCATGACACGCAGTATTCATTGAAGTGAATTAAAAGTCGCTAAAATCTAAAAAATATTATGCCTTCCACAGAAGGGTTGCTTATATAACCCCACACATTGTTGCACATTTAGTATTTTTCCCTAGATGCTTATGAAAAATAATGCTATAGAATTTTAAGTACCAACATCAACAGCTGCATGAATGGTGTTAAAACATAGGGCTGCAACTAACAATTATTTTCACAATCAATTCATTTGTCAAGTATTTTTTTATTTAGACAGAATAGCAAATATGTGTGTGTATACAAACTGGGTTTTGCACTTGCTATAAGAAAAAAATTCTCTGCTTTTGCTACAAAAAGTATGGACTAAAATATTTTTTGTATAATTGTGTCAGACTGGCTAAACAATTCACTTTCACCTCTGCCAAATTACCTTGGCAACAACTGCCTGGAAACGAGTGGGTCAGTGACATGGCACTAATTGATTTGTCAAAATCTATTAATTTATCCGAAAATACATTAGAAATGTGATTTATAGGCTACATACAATGACTTGAATGGAATCATCTTAAAGCCATCTTGATGATGAACAAGTTTTTCATTTCACAATAAAAATCATTTTGATATTTTTGGGGGCATGAAGAAAAAAGTGTCAGGTTGTAACAATTGTCTTGATTTCATAATGAATAAAAAGGCCATGATGAAAAAATTAATTTAGCATAGTATTATTAATTTATAGAAAAAAGGGAAGCAGTTTTTTTCAAAATATTATAAATATATATATATAAAAAACTGAAGTCCACCAAGTTAGTGTGACCCACAATGTCATGAGGTGCAGCTAATATGCAGGAAAGCACACAAACATAATGATTCATCATGTCAAGGTCAATAAGTTGAAAGAATTTTTCCATCTCTTTATATTGGATACTCTTGGACAAATTATCATTAGAAGCTTTAACATATTAAACCACCTAAACTGCTGTAAAATTGTAAAATACCACACCTGCTGTCCACATAAGAACTGGCTTTGCTTTTTATCTTTTTATCGTTAAGATTCTATTCACACATTGGCATCAAAATACCAGTAAACTGTGATTTCAATCATCGAAAATTACCTTAAAACACTGCAGGGTTTTTTTTTCCATCTCTGTCCAAATTTAATGAATGGCTCAACGCAAACTTTTTACATCAGCGTGTCCTCACTTTTTACATGCCTGCTTTGTTCACATAAGGCTAGGTATGAAACAGCTTCACAAACAGTCTTTTCAACATCACAGTATCATTATTTCCGTGTTACAAATATTCAAATGATCACAGAAGTACTGGAATAAAAGTTTATAGTTCGGATATAAACACTGATGTCTATGGTAGCAAATCACCTTTTGAATGTAACTTGAAGCTTCAAATAAAGATAGTGTCGATTACATCGTTACACCAGTAGGTGGCAACAAGTGACTTAAAAAAATTATTTGTCATTGAATCTGTCATTCAAGAGATTCATTCAGAAACACTGAATCATTCAGTAATGAAACAAGTGAAGTATTTATGAGTCATTAAATCATTCATTCAAACAGATTTTTTAAATAAGTCATTCAAATTACTTAAACCTTTTAAATGGACTGCAGTAATTAACATTTTGTCAGAACCTCTAGTAAATTACATTATTTTGTTTAGTTGTCAGTTCAGAATCGTGATATCTGTTAAACAAATAAAATAAAAACGTGATTCTCAGTTTATCCAGAATCGTGCAGCTTTACAACTAATACAATTTTACAACTGTAATGTTACAGCTTCTCATTTACCAGTATTTCACAACAGGTCCTGATCTCTAAATGGTAAAATGTATTTTCCATAAAAGCCTGTATGTGTGAAAGCGCCTTGCTACATACACCTGAAGTGTAGGAAAAAATACAATCACATGTTAAAATTAATTCTACAAAATAAGCAAGTAAATGCCATCCTCAAAAGAGCTGCATGTATAACACATTCACATACTGGTGCAAACTATGTACCTTTTCTACTAAACTATTAAATAATATAATTCTATAGAATTACAATCACTAATATCAGCAACAATATTGACTGTGATTAAAGGTAAGGCAGCAACTATTTTTGGTGATGAATTTGAAAAATGTAAACGTTTTATTTTCAGTAGGCCTATTATACATAAAGCGCATGCTATTCCACATCTAGCCCATTAACACACACACACACAATATAAATGTGTGTGTGTGTGTGTATGTATATATATATATATATATATATATATATATATACACACACACACACACACATATATATATATATATATATACACACACACACACACACACATATATATATATATGTGTCTGTGTGTGTGTGTATATATATATATATATATATATACACACACACACACACACACACACACACACATATATATATATACACACACACACACTATCATATATATATAAACACATAGCCTACAGTATTTATATAAACAGAAACATACACACATATATTACAGAAATAAAACGCAAATTCTTACATTACAAGAACAGTAAAAGTATAAGCTTACAACTGCATTGAACAATACCAGCACTCAAAACACTTGACACAGAAACCCAGCCACACACACTACATGACCTTCTTTAAAAGCTTTATTGTGGACTGCTCTCATACTTGTGTTGTGCACTTTTCCTGCTGTATCTTGTTCTGTGTGACATCAGCTATTGATTATTATCACTTAATTGTTGCAACCCTAATCAAAAGATAATTACGCTACAAAATGTTTCATAGTAGGCAACATCAGTATAACTCTTTGTTCTCTGCTTTTTGTCGAATGCAGATTGTGTTCGGCTGGCTAGAAAACAATACCGAAACACTTCCAACACTTGTCCCTCTGTCCAATTGCCTTGTTACAACTGTCCTGGACGCAGATACCAAACATAACCGTAAATTGTACATCTAAAAAATAATATTTGTTTGTCCTGTATAACTTAAAACAATAGTACACACGGACACGGTATACCTTACATTTGCCTGGGTGGTTAAAAAAATAAATATTGCTATAAAATTATTACACTGGCACTAACATCACTACAGAGCGATTCATAGTATAAAAATATGACTCCATATTCTCTGTTTTTGCTAATCAGTGAGGATATTGTAGATTAAAAAATCTCAAAAATGTTGAAAACAATTCACACACTTGCTCCTCTGCCAAATTGCCTTGGCAACAATAACTGTCCTGGCAACAGGTATGCACACCTATGCAGAGAGTTTTCAAGGCCATTCTTACTTCAAAACGTTCGAAATGTTTCCTCAGCTCTGCAGCTGTCCTCTTTAAGCTGGCCCAGTTCATACATACCCATAAAAACGTCAAGTGCTCTTTCCAAAATGGCCACATAATACAGAGTAGGATAAACAACACCTGGATAGAGACACTGCAATAACGTGAAGCTGCTTCCCTCCCCTCTGAACCAGACACAAGTCACAGACAAACGTCCTCAAACTATAGCAACACACACACACACAGCACAAACTGATCCTGTTTTAAGACCCGGGTCTCAGGGGAAAGAATACGCCTTTAAAATATTTACATAAAGATACACAATCGTGACCTTTAAAGAGTCTACATATTGTAGTTCCTTTTGGCAGCTGTAATCTTCCATGATGTAAATATATATATGCAACATTTTTATATTTCTGGACTTAAATACCTCGCTAACACTCTCTCTCTCTCTCTCTCTCTATGTGTGTGGCCTGGTAAACCCTACATCATGGAGACAAAATGTCCCCACAAAGATGGCAATATCCAAAATCCCTGTCCTCGCGGGGACATTTTTTTTGCATAAAGTGTTCTCTGTGACAGGTAGGATAAGGGCTAGGGTTAGAATACACAGTTTGTACAGTATACAAATCATTATGTCTAAGAAAAGTCCCCATAAAACATGAAAACACAACGTGTGTGTGTGTGCATTCGATGACAGTTCTCAGAAACATGATACATTATATATCTGTCCCACCACTGTTTCGAGCAGCGCGCCACTGATCGTCTTCAAAAACTAGTCTTGCCAGTAACAATAAAGACTTGTTAACAATGTGCAGTGGTAATGTGTGAAACAGCCTTTACCCGATTCCGCATTTGCGCCGCCGTTTCTGTTAACCCATGTGTCGTTATTACTTCTCCTATTGGAGCACGTTTGGAGCTGCCCTTTTCTCCAAAATGGAGGACATTCTATCTCTGAGTGCTCTGTGCTCCAAAGCAGCTCCCTCCCTTGCGTTCGTCAGGCCCGCTTTATACAGCCCAGTTGTAAACAAATAAGAAGTAAACTTGGCCAAACTCTGAGAGAGAACTCTTTGACTACCTCTGTTTTATTTTTTCATCTCCCTTTTACAAACCATTTCCAGATATTTTCCTTTAGAAATGGCAGTGATCTCACTAAGACTTGTAGAAAACCATATGAGTGCCGGGGTTAGCTGAGGACACGAAAGCACCTTGGCAAACATACAACTTCCCTATTAGAATCCAAGATACATTTTTCACATCAGTGAAATGCCTGTGTACTCGTTTATGCATTTAAAGAGACACGCTGAAAAGATCCTCGCGATGTGCTCGTTTTGTCTCATGTCTACACGCACTAAAATATAAGAGAAAAAAGAACAAGGCTTTCATATGCATGTACAAAAAAAAACAAACTCCCTGACCCTTGTTTATGTTTTACCTTGGGAAAGCAAAAGCGTTTGCGTTGTGGAAATGTCATATTGAAAATACATTCTTGCTTATTTCACAAGTGTAACTTACTTCACATCGAACTTTAGGCAGAAAAACATTCACCAAGTTAATGCTGCAACACATGACTGACAATTATGTATGCAAAAGGGCGGGAAAGAGTTGTTGGCACACTCGCTGTGGAAAATCCCCATTGTACCAAAGCAACTCTTCTTTCTGAGGTGAATGTTACTAGTCCGCCAGGTGAGGTCTAAACCTTGCTGCCTAAAACTGGTTTTCCTGATGTGGGTGTGTGAATAAGATAGCGCGAGTAAGTGACGCTGCCTCATTCGGGGCATCTGAGGTGAACAGCGTACAGTACAAACTACAATGTGTTACAAGTAGGAAAAATGCATCACTGGGAATAAATCAAGGTGGAAAGCACAAGGACGTCTCCGACACTGAAGCAGCTGCTGTTCAAGGAAACACAATTACACTTTTAGAGAGGCACATGTACAAAAGACAAAGGGGTTTCAACTTTGACCTGGATTTAGCATACAGTCGAGACCTATATTAAGAATTCCCTTTTAAAACCCGCAAGCTGTTGCGTTCAGCATTCCCGCTCACAACTGTGGAGGGAAATGCCGTCTCAAGCCCAAAATCCCAAACTTGACAGGAATCAAAAGCCTAGCCTAGTCTCTGTGCAATCTGGTGATTCCAATCAGCCCTATCTCCACATTCTTAAAAATAGCGTGAACATTAGGAAATCACTCATCAAGACGAACCTCGTATGCAGGAAAAAAAGAGAATAGAATTTATTCTTCTAAAATAAAGCCTAAAGGGGTAAGGGAATGTTCAGCTCAATTAGGAAAAGTGGATAGCTCACTAATTCTGATAGATCTCTCAGATTAAACTGTCGAGTAATTACATTGCAAGCATTCACTAAAAGCAAAAAAACTGAAAAGAAATAAAAAACAGAACTTCACAGCCCAATTACAACCCAATTCTAGATGTTAACGCAAGCATCTAAGTTTCATAGCCTCAACAAAAAAACAGGATTCCACAAACTGTTCTGCGATCAGTGTGAAAAGCAAACGGCTACTGTTTTTGAGTGTAATAATGTATCTTATCTTGCGTTTTCTGTCTGCGTGGGATATTTGCGTCGTCTTTAAGCCATTTGTACATATGCAAACTTACGTATTGATGGATTTTATTATATTTGTATTTTTGCAAAAGAACTGGATAGAGGGGTCATATATCTTTATTGTTATGGATAGATCCATGAAAGAAAGCAGGCAAAATCAAAGTGTGAACAAATTGCCACTGTCTTGTGTCTGACCATTGTTACCATGGTTTCCCCTCAGGCTATGTCATGAGTTTTGATGTCAAATTGTTCTTCTGCGTAAGAGAAACATCATCATGTATTCAAATCTGTACAGTAAAATACAGTATTTGAATGGATCTATTCGAAATGAGCCGTAATTCTCAACTCAGTACGGAATTTTGTTAGTTCTTTCATGTTCTGACTTTTAGTTTTTATGCCTAATGCCTATTGTTTTGTCTTCAGTGACATGTTAAGGGCATTTTGGCACATTTACATGTCACCAGTAATTTGTTGAATTTATCTTCAAAAAAATCAAGAAAAAAACAGCCCTAAAGTAAAATGACTCCTCCTACTGGTTAGGCCCTGAACATCATAATAAATAAAGAATTCTTGTTTATGCATGTTTGCATAATTAAAACCTTAGCATAGACATTATGTTAAAATAATACAGGATATCAATTCGGGAGGGAGTGTGGTTAACCATCCTATGGTCCAGGATTTCCTCAACCCATGTGACACAGACACAGGATACCAAGCAATCAAACTGAATATAACATGATCATTATGATATGCAATATCATTACACATGCCAGGCTGAAATGTAGCTGTTGCAACTACATCATGAAGAAAGCAAAGCTAAAAGGTCAAATGCCTATAATAGATTTTTTTTTTAAATTACCCTCCACTCTTAGTCACCAACTGACAATGCATAAGAATGGGTATTAGGAAATTTGTGTAAGCTTAAAATTGAACGAACATTCACCCCTGCACTTTATGGTTTACACGTGTGTGTGTGTGTGTGTGTACATGTTTTACTATCCCAGTGCGGACTTCAACCTGAATGCACACAGACTCATGGGGACTTAAATTGAGGTCCCCATGAGGAAACAAGCTTATAAATCATACAGAATTATTTTTTGTTGAAAATGTAAAAATGCAGAAAGTTTTCTGTGATGTGAGTTAGTGTAAGGAGACAGAATATACAGTTTGTACAGTATAAAAACATTACGTCTATCGAGTCCCCACAAAGATAGCGAACAAGACGTGTGTGTGTGTGTGTGTGTGTGTGTGTGTGTGTGTGTGTGTGTGTGTGTGTGTGATGTAAAGTATAGCTGTCCTCAGTTCTGCATCTGGGGGTTAACAAGGACATGTGTGTTTGGCTCTGTTTTATTCTCTCATTCTCCTCTCCAGATTCTCACAAGATTCCTTAAAGAGGAATTATCTGACCTTGACATTTAATAACATTAGTGAAGGTCACTGTCCAAACTGGTTAAGATATCTCTGCAATCTGACGTAGTAACCTCTGGTCTAATAGTACAGCAAACAGTATAACAATAACAGTAATCACTGCTATCATGTACCATTCTAAGTATAATTAGAACAGCCCTACCCACTGTGATCAATCACCTTACAATATCATTGAAATTTTGTACACTTGCGATTTTTTAATTGTAATTTTGCATATTTTGAATGCGTCATTCTGTCAAATAATCAATAGCAAGCCAACTGACAAACTCTTAGTCTCGGCTGTGGCATGTGAGCATTATGTTTGAAGCACTAAGAGGGTTTGATGTTTCCAAAATAAACAGCACACAATGCCTTCTTTTGATCTACGAATCCCAATATTCCTAAGATCAGGATTTATTTGTTGTCTTTTGGTCAAATTTAACATTTCAATCTCCCCAAAAATAGACAAAAGAATGTTTAACATTTTTAAAAAACTTTTAGTGAACATTAAGAAAGGTGATTATATTCACTAACTCTAAGTCTACAAGTATTAATACTGCATCTATGACAGGCCAAATAAATAAATAAATCAATAATCACACACACACAAATTAAACCACTCTGCTGTATCATTAAACATCCACAAAAACTGATCAAAGGTCAAGGAGTATGAACTTAAGGTAAAAAAAAAAAAATTATGATTGAAAGCACAAATCATGATCACATTGCCACAATAATGATTAAACTCAATAAGTGTATCATTATATATAAGCAACAATCAATATGCCCCTCAGATCAATAATCGCACTAATAAACACATTAATATTTAGTGCAGACAAATAAGACAGGTAAGATAAAGCCAAATAAAAATACAGGCTTACATATTGATAATTCATGTTTGGGAAAGCAGTGCTCTTAGTTAATGTTTAGTTATCAACAATACCTTATTGTTTAAATAAGAGACATAAAGCCACTTAAGAATAATCAACTCTCACATGTAGGCTATACATACCACCTTAAAAGGCACACACATCTTTACAGACAAAAGTGTCACATATTTCCTAGCATCACATAGCTGAGCAAGAGCTATAGCCTCATTAAAGAAAAATCTCGTTTAGTATATGGTGCATTAACACATGAAAATCAATTCCAGGAGGAGCATTGCTCATTCAAGTAAAACTAAAGTTTATTTTCGGATTTTGTAGACACTATAGTATACTAACGTAAAGCATACATCTCAAGGTATTTTTCACGCATACAGCAACTTAAAACTCGGTAAAGCTGACAGACGCAGGCAAGGCCCTCCTCCCCATTCACTGCCCATATCATCCATGAAGAATTGAAAAAAAATAAATAAATTAATGAATACACACGCGATTAAAAACGGATTTCAACTGAATTAAACAGGTGCACAATAAAGAACAACGTGTAGCCTAAGCAGAGCAGTCTTGTACACGTGGGAGAGAAGCTTTATTCATTAACTAATAGCCTATATAACTTGTATTTTCACAAAATGAGCTGACTAAAATAAAAACCTAATTTGACATGATATAGAAAGAGTTAATTTCCTCGACGTTGCCCTTACCTGCAAAGACACGACGAATTTTACAAAACCATGAAAAGGAGGCCGGTAGCAGCTAAAGAAAAAAAAGTATAGTGTAGGGAAAAAAAATAAAAAATTGTGAAAGACATAATGTTTTCTAACATAGGTATGCATTTGCAATAATATTAGAAGCAAAAAAGAGAACGCTATAATATTTTATGATGATTTATAGTTTGTTTGCCATACGTTAATGCATTAGCCTATACATCACCCTCTTCTGAATCAGATGCAAAGATAAGAGATGAAAGTTTTCATCGTGAAACTGCCGACATTTAACATTGATTGAAGTAGGTTAAAGAAGAAAAAAAAATGTTATTCAGACATCCACAGGTTTAGGAGACTGGCTAACAGTTACTAAGCTAGCAACAAATATAGAGCAGCACACAGGGTTAATATAACAGAGGCCATGATTTACACGTGCAAACCTCTTTTTTTAATAATGCAATCTGCCTCTATTCCATATACACCAGCACTTTACTTTAAAAAAAAAAAAAATCCTTAACGCTGAATTAAGTAGGCTATAGGCTATTTCAATAGTTGTGTTTTTGTATCAATAAGTAAAGGGGTGCAGTCAAACTTCCAAGGCCGCATTGACCGTCTGAGAGACTGGCGGCCAGCAAATTCAAAAAATCAAAACATAAAAAGGCAAACCACACATTGCTAACATTTGTCATAAAAATAGGATTTTTGCTTTTTTTTTTTTTACAGCAGGGTTTTTCTTCTTTCAGCTCAGATAAAACATCCCAATAATCAAAGTAGCCAACATCGGATAGAATCTCCCAACACAACTGACAACCTTTTCATGCCATTTGCTATAAATACACATATTATATAAGCCAGACATTTTATAATACAGCGTCGGGAAACAGAGGGCATATGATAAATTAATGAAAAATGTGTCTGGTGTGTTTTTCCACTGCATGGTTCTCATACCCGCCGTCTCGTACTACACACAGATAACAATACAATCAGCGCTGTGATCGGACGCTGCTCGAAGGCCCCGTAACCTCCAAAAATTGAAGAAGCGCTCCTCTCTGCTTTGCCATATTAAGTTTTTTTTTTTGTGTGTGTTAAAATGGCCGAGTGATTTATTGTTTGCTTAGCCTACAAACGCGTGCGTTATAGGCAACAAGCTGGCACTTCACAACACGGAGTCAAAAAGAGGTCATTCAGTAAGTAAGCATTAGAATAGACAGAACAGATGGGCATTTATCAAAATTTCGGTTTCTTGGTACGAGGACTAATATTTCGGGTCACTTCGTAACGCTGCGTATCCTAATTCAATGAAGACAAATAACGGACATGGTAAAGCGCCAGATACACTCCCTACGAAACTCCATAGGCTACTTTCGAATAGAATTTGTCCGACAGCGTCTACACAAAACAACAATATTGGTAACAATTATGTTTGCCTCAGAGAGCCCGAAAGCAGAGGCTAGCGCGCAAATCTACCGGGGTCAATAAAATATTAGCAATAGCCCGGAAAGGACTCCAGATAAGCGGCTGAAATGTGTGAATTATCATTTCTATCTCGTCTGTAGTGAAACAGATCATTTAGTCTCGTAGCGATACAATTCTTGACACTTAACTCGCGGTTAGAGCGGGTGTTATTCTATCAAATATTTTGGTCGTATGTAGGGAAGTCCCTAGCGGCTCCGTTGAGTCGTATTGAGCTTTTTCGTGTCATGGTTCAGTGTTACGTTTAACACTTCGCAAAATACTTCGCAAAACACACAGCCAAGTGAAATAATACTAGCCTACTTATTAAAAACTACGGGCAAAGTCTCGATAGCCCGACAAGTGTTAAACTAATAGAAAACGAGTGATCAAGCAAGGAATTATGGTCGAGACGTCACTTCATAATCTTTTTTGTTTAATTCCAGACAAACATTAGATGTTTAGAGAGAACTCACATAATCCAGAGTGCCAATTCTTTCACAACTAAATGTAATTTCGCCAAGTTTTCTTCAAAGCTGCTTTACGCATAAAATATTGATGAGCAAGTCTTGCGTTTGAGCTATTAGTTCATGCTTCATGCTTAAGTTTTTTTTTTCCACCACATTTCTAGGGAACGACTGCTATTACTCTTATAAATAGCCTAACATAAATAGTAGGTATAAGTACCCTCCCTCCCCCTCCCTCTCCTCTCCCTATTTCTTACCTGCTGCTTTACGGGTCTTTCTTCTCCAGTGGCTACAGCGCTTCACAGCTTTTCCCCAGGCAAGGACTGAGTTTATTAATATTGTCCCTTACTTTGTTTCATTTCTCACTTCCATCTTCTTTCATCTCATCAATAAACACACGCTGCAGCCTACCTTCGGAGAGGACATCACGCAGCTCGCTCGTGCCCTCCCATTTTTTCACTATTCGTCGAAGATTTTGGGCAGCCACGCCTTTCTACTGGCGATTGGAACAGAATGGACTTTCTTGAAGCACGTAGGTTGTGATATAAATCGTTCAACATGACTTTACCCCAATCGGTGAGCCGCACGCCCTCCCTTCCGCGCAGCGAGGAACGCTGAAACTGGCTCCATTGTGGCTCTGAAAGTGAAACTATTCTGGCTTATCCAATTGTTGTGTTTGAACCAGCATGGACACTACGCATCCTCAGTTTCTTTAATGATCGCTCACTGTACAAGTGCACTGTTTTTCGCTGAGTATTTCGGCGCGTCCCTTTTTTTGAGGAGCTTCTGCTTGATTCTTGAGCATAAAGAAGTGCATACGTTACCACGAAAATACTGCTATTTGGCGCGAATGAAACTCCCTGAAATCCATGTCCCATCCTCGATCAAAAGGCCAGTCATCCGAGAATCCCTCATGTTGATCATTTATAGATAGCCTACTTTAGATTGGTTAGGGACAGTGTCAGTAAATTTCTCCAAATTACATCTGGTCCCACATTGGATGGTGACGCTGCCCGTCAGCTCGCAGACCAACAAGCTAGATTGTTCGCCCCGTGCCTTTTACTTTATACGCATTTCTATTTTCTCATTTATTTATTTTTTAACGTCCCTAGCTGACCTCAAGGAAACGTAAGGAGAGTTGCTGACGGTATTGCTGGCCAATCAGATCGTGAAAAGTGAGACCGAGCTTTTTTGTTCCCCAATGCGTTCACAGAGTCGTTGTGACAGACACAAAATAATGCAATAGTGGTTCACGAGTCCCCCCTCCCCACGACACCCCCCAGTCTAGACAATGACAGGTGTGTGCGTGTGCGCGCGCGCGCGGTCGACTGTAGTCTAGACCAGTGGTTTTCAAACTGTGGGTCGCGACCCACTTGTGGGTCACACAGTGAGAAAAGGTGGGTCGCACAAAGGCACTTAGCTGCAGCTAAATTTACGTTACGATGAGTGAAACAAAACCAGTCCGATTAATGACCAAACGACTCTTAAGTGAGTTTTAGCGCCCGCCAAAGTGAATTTTTGTCCCGCCAAAGTCTTATTTGATCGGTGAGTAATGTAGATGAACTGCTGCGCTTGTGACAGAGTCACAGTGCATGTTTAACTGAAAGAACGTCGAGCAGAGAGAGAGAGACTCGGTTGCGCGCGCGCTCTCTTTCTCACTTCGGAGCCAGGCGAAAGTGTAAACAAGACTTCACCGTCTCCAAACTAAGCGCTGTCTTGCTCTCTCTCCCTCGCACATATTAATCAAAATAAATCGACACGGTGGTAAAAGGTCGGAAGACCAAAGTTTCATGTGGAGCATTCGGAGATTTTTTTTCCTTAATTACCGCTGGGTGTGAATTGTGCTAAATAAGTTGCCTTATCTTCTCTGAAAAGCGTTCCGGACATTCAGCTGACATAAAACAACACTTTAATTAAACGAAAAAAACTATCCAGTGATGAAATGTTTTCTGTGTTGACACAAATCTTGGATGTCCATGTCCTAACTGCTGGGATAATCACACAACGCGCACACGTCCAATTCGCGAACTAATGACTCATTTGAACGATTCATTTTAATGAATGGTTTTAAACAACTGATCTTTCCAACAGTGAACTCAGGAGACGTCTGAATCGGTGTATAATCAGTAACACTTTACAATAAGGTTCTATTTATTACAGAAATTATATAAAAAGTACAGTTTGCTTACTCAAGCTTAGGCTTTAAAATAAATAAAACCACTTGTTTTTTTTGTTTTTTTTTAAAAGCATATGACTACATTTTTCCACACAGTGCTATCAAGAATCGATAAGAGAATCGTTAAAGAATAGGATCGATAATCAGAATCGTCAGTGGCATTATTATTATTGATAAAATCTTATCATTTCCCATCCTTATGTGAAGACGGTAAAATTATAATCAAACATTAAAGAACATTCATGTTTTTTTTAATTTATTTTTTTTTATGTTTTTTTAAGAGTTAAAAGTTTAAAATATTTTGCTAACATGAGGTCTTGTCACTGTCAGTCTTTTTACATCAGTGCAAAACTAGGGTATAAAGATTAAGACCATCAGCATGCATTGATTAATCCCATGGCATGTAGCAAAAACTATTTTTTTTAAAAAATGTGCAACCAAATCATGGTGCGACCAACTGAGAAAGTTGGTAGCACCAGTGCAAGTGGGTCTTGAGATTGATTATACTTGTCTAGGTGGGTCCTCGAATGAAAAAGTTTGGGAACCCCTGGTCTAGACGAGGAATAATCAACCTTCAAGCCTAAGTGATTTTTTTTTTCATGCGCTACTATATATATCTATAGATTATATATACATATAGATTATATATATATATATATATATATATATATATATATATATATGTAGCAGAATACAATCCTTCGAACGACTGTCCTTAGTGTTATGATGTGAACAGTAATTAACGTGAATATGATGTCGGGATATTGGCAGCGATATAGGCGAATTATTTACGACGTCCCAGGTTTTGTGATGTCAAACGTCAAAAGAGGTATATTACAAACCGATACTTATATATCTTCTCTACATTCATTTGATAAAAGCTGCTCGACCTTGGCTCACGTACGTTAAGTATTTCGTCACATGTAACAATCCCTCTCCTCCATATTATTCCGCTTAGTAGGAGGTTTCCGTTGCTTGAAAGCTTTTCTTGATATTGAGTTCCCCCTTTCGGTTATAAACACGAACAGCAACGTTTCGCCGAGAGGTTCACCGGGGGACACGCACACCGTCTGCCCTACATAAAATGCACCCATTGTAGGCCGAAGTGTCAGCTGAGGACGACTAGCAACCTAGAAACAGCAGTTTAGCCCCTCCTTCCCCTTTGTCAGTCGTATTGTAAACGTTAGCCCGAGGTCTTCTGAGGTGGTTTCTTGTCCAAAAATAGATCGTAAAATTGGCATCAACTGTAAAAAGTAATATCTCGACCGTACGAACACAGTGTTTTTGCTTTTTTAACAACCCTTTTCGGGACTCCTCACGATTCAAAGGCGATGTCCCGGGGAACTGTGCCCAATGACATCATTCAAGCCTTTTGTTTACTGTTGCTAGGGGTTACAGGGTGTCATTTCCAACCGTCCTGCTCGAGATAGAAACGCGGTCTCATTTCTCTATTTAGCATAAAACAGACTAAAGACAAAAAAAGTTTGATTTTTGTTTTAAACTGAGGTAATGCATCTGATATCCTTTCTTAAAGAGTGAACGCTATCTATTTGAGTTACAATGCTACTCGGAAGTACTCTTCGCAACTTACTTTTTGTATATATCGTTTTTAGTTGACTACATTAGCATAGACTTTGTGGGATGGCAGATTCTGTTCTATCAGGAAAACTGCTTATCACCGAGAGTGCAGAGAGCATTCGTGGTTCCTCATCAGTGTTCACGGACCCTTACGAACGCTCTGTTAACTATATGGAGACTCATAATATTCTTCAGATTTTTCAGGTGAGAAAGAACAAAGCTGCAGAGCTACTGATATATTTTCTTACGAAGAAAATGGTAGACAGTGATGAATGGCTTAGCACAAAATGGCGAAGCACAATTCAGAGCTCTAACAGAAGTAAAACGGTTCGTTATGTTAAAATATTTAACGTTAGTTATGTTAAAATATTGCAGTATTTCAGTTTAATTTAATGAAACTACATATTGCATCATAAGTTCTACAGCATTAAAAGAGCTCTTACTAACAACCAATGTCATTTTAGCAGCAGAAGGCACCTTTTGATGCTTGAGACTTCCAAGACAAGCATTTAATTGTTTTGTGTTTTTCACTAAGTCTCATTTGTGCTATTTCAGGACATCACAGAGAAACTGGTTTTTGATAGACCAGATGATCCACTTCAATTCATGTTAGAACAGGTATTTGTTTGTTTATGTTTATACATATATATATATAAGTTATATATTTGTTTCAGACAATATCCAAAATCTTGACAGATTTGAGTCTTTCTAGAATGATTCTTGATATATATATATATATATATATATATATATATATATATATATATATATATATATATATATATACTGTGACTGTGTCTGGTGTGTGTTGTGTTGTGTTGTGTTGTGTTGTGTGTGTGCGCCTACATAACTATATTTTGGGGACCAATTTTTACCCAGAAATGACCAAAATCTCCTAAAACCTCCCTTTAGGGACATCCTCATTTGTAAATCTGGAATAAAAATAAAGTAATTAAAGTTTTTTTTTGAAAATGTAAAAATGCAGAAAGGTTTGTGTGATGGGTTGGTTTAGGGTTCGGGTTAGTGTTAATGTAAGGGGAGAGAATATACCGTTTTTACAGTATAAAAACCATTACATCTATGGAATTTCTCCATTTAGATAGCTAAGATAGCTCTCTCTCTGTGTGTGTGTGTGTGTGTGTGTGTGTGTGTGTGTGTGTACACGATATATGTGGTCTCATTTAAGAGACAGAGTTGTTAAATATATTGCTTGTTGTCCAGGCAATTTAACGTGGCCTTGTAAGCATGATTTAAATGTACCTTTTTCATTTTATGGATTATATTTAATTATAAAAAGTGACATTTCTGAATAGCTGTGAACCATCTGTCACAACTGACTTTACAAAAACTTTTGCAGGTGCAAATGAAGATCAAAATCCGTGATGAGTCAAGCAATACATTTGTCAAATCATAATGAATTCAAAAGCAAAGTAACAATGGCTTTGCAAGGAACTGAATCCATGTTTATACTTTTATTTATATATTTCTTTAAGTGAGGTGTGTTGGTTGCTGCAGGTCATTCGGTGACTCTGCATTGTTGTTGTTTCCAAGCAACTGTCTTCCAAATTTATCAAGTTTGTGAGTGTCTTTGACCTAAATATCAAAAAAAAAAAAATAAATGTAACTTAAGAGGAAATACTGACAGGCTTTCTCTGGATATTGGAGCCACAGAATGGATTGATTTGCATGCTGGAATTATTACTCACAATTCTCAGATTGTTACTGTAATCTGAAAAAAATTACATTTTATAAGATAGACCAACTTCTAAGTTTATACATTTTACAAAGTATTCTCCATAACATTGTAAGCCAGGCACAATCTGGCTTTTGCTCTGTACTCAAATTTCCATGATGTATTTTAGCTGCATAAATGACGGAAGTCTTTGTTTATAGTTGGCTCTTCTTACAGTGTATTTCTATAGTTATTTACATTTACTCTGGAGCAACATCTTGTGTTTCAAGACTGGTTTATTACATGCGTTCTCTTCATTTTGAAATGAAAATAAATGTCAAAATAAGTTGACAATTATATTGTCTATTTGCATTTATTGTGTATTTTTTAAACACAGCTCTAATATGTATTTAATGAGTAAACAA
Source organism: Squalius cephalus (assembly GCF_949319135.1). Classification (NCBI taxonomy): domain Eukaryota; kingdom Metazoa; phylum Chordata; class Actinopteri; order Cypriniformes; family Leuciscidae; genus Squalius; species Squalius cephalus. The sequence continues at coordinate 5,494,727 of NC_137126.1, read as the reverse complement.
GAGTAGAATAAAGATGCATTTTTACCATCACATGATGTTATAAGAATTTGTTAGTGAAGTAAAAACATTGCATAGTTATTAGGTTTTATATCGATGCTTTACTGGTTCTGAAAATTACTAATTTTTCAAAAGGGTAGATAACTTTACATTTTACATATAAAAATATTGTACATTTTTTCACTGTATTCAAATATTATGAATATTAAAGATGTCCCTGGCTGGTTTATTAAACTGAATATTATTCTGCGACATAAGACTTTGGAATGTGATTCTTGTTCTTATACACTACCGTTCACAAGTTTGGGGTCAGTAAGAATTTTATATATTTATTTATTTTTTGGAAAGAATTTAAAGAAATGAATACTTTTATTCATCAAGGACACATTAAATTGATCAAAAGTGACAGTAAAGACATTTATAATGTTACAAAAGATTATATTTCAAATAAATGTTGTTCTTTTGAACTTTCTATTCATCAAAGAATCCTGAGAAATAAAATGTTTGACAGTTTCCAACAGTATTAACTGTTTTCAACACTGATAATAATCATAAATGTTTCTTGATCATCAAATCATCATACTAGAATGATTTCTGAAGGATCATGTGACACTGAAGACTGGAGTAATGATGCTGAAAATTCAGCTTTGATCACAGGAATAAATTACACTTTACTATATATTCACATAGAAAACAGCTGATTCATACTGGAATCATATTTCACAATTTGTACTGTATTTTTAATCAAATAAACAGCTTTGGTGAGCAGAAGAGACTCTTTAAAAAACATTAAAAATCTTAGCGACCCCAAACTTGTGAACGGCAGTGTATACACTATGGCCATTGTTTTATTTGAAATGTAAATTGTTACAACTTACCTTTGACATGACACAGCTTACCCCTATAGCATGAAGCAAATTGTGCCCCTGAACCACTTTATTGTACTATTTATGTAGGGTTCACTTTTCTTTGGCCCCATGTTATATTTTTTTTTTCCATTTTTGCACACATCCTGAAATATCAGACATGATTTGCTTCTATTTTTTATCATTTATATTTACCTAAAAGACAACTGCAGGTAAGTGGCAAAACTTACCCCATTCCCTTGTGTGTGTGTATATATATATATATATATATATATATATATATATATATATATATATATATATATATATATATATATATTTAAGATCTGCATTCCCTTACATTAAAAATAGAAATATGGCAGTGAAACGCTTAAGTGTATGTCACAGTGTACACAATACATGTGAAGTACTTTTATTATTTTGTTTAGAATGGAATACATACAATAAATCCAATGTGACTGAATACAAAAAGAACATATTATAAGGTTAGTGTTCTTTGGTTACAATAACTGACAACATCATCATCATGATCTTTCATCCTTGTCTGCCTCAAAATACATTTTCAAAACTTCTCTGCTCTATGGTTTATATAAAATACGGACAGCTTCTTTATATTCTTATTTTTTGAAACCTCATCACCATATTTGTTTCATACATTTCAGTTAACCAAGTAATCAGGAGATTTGAAAATATTAAAAAACTGCATATCCTACTATATCCACTAGAGAAGAGAACACAGCTAGAAGCAATGTTTGAATTATTCAAGAACATTGACCTTTAAACCTTTATCTTCAAATCATTGGACTTTTACCCCAAACATTTGTACAAAGTGATTTTTACTCTTTAGAGTACAGTTTTATATGACAAAACAAGACACTATTGAATAAATAAATGTTTGTTTCTTTGTTGATATTTTGTCAAACTATTTTAATAGTTTTATTTTCTCATTGGCTGGCATGTTGAACACCTAATTTCATCATGCAGATTTGTAGATAATTTATAAATGCTCCAACTGTAAACATAATATGATCCAATCATGATAAAGTAACAACAGACACAAAGACCTTCAGCTCCACAGGAAGGGAATTGAGTCGATTTAAACTGAGATGTGCTTGTACAGTTTGTATGTACATATACAGTAGGAGCATGCTAAGTTTCCCAGGTTTATCCTTAGGCATGTTTCAGTTTTTCTTGCAAAGATTGGAAAAAAAAAATCTGATATAAATCCTTAGCAGCAGCAGCAGCAGCATCATTTTACACAAAGCTTAATACTTACAATTCTGATTATCAAGATTAACGGCACCTTGATTTCCAAGCATCACCATGTGTTCTATAGGGTACACTGACACTCGGGCACATTTGATAAGCTAGAAGTTTGCTAGTTATCACATGATGGCCAGTAACGAGTCAGTCTTATCTCACTCAATTTGCCTGTTACTTCTGTTGTCAAATATCATTGACCTCCTTTGTGGCTGGTAAAAGCAACTGGTTGAGGTCTCAAGCCTTTGTCCACTCTTTGGCAAAGTCATTTTATTACGCAAGGTCACCCCCTCAGGGGTTTTGAGGTTTTCAGCTAGTTCTTTTGCATAGACGTCAAACGGTGAGGCTTCAGCTTTAATGGGAGATAGGACTAGTTTACCATCTTGCCCTACCGGAGGGTAGTCCATGATTGGAAAAGGGGGGCTAAACAGGATGAGACTTTGAGGTCTTGGGCGATTTCTGAAGGACGATCTCTGAAGAAGCGTTGAGCGCTCAGGTCTAGGACGATCCATAAAGGTGTCCCCATTTGCAGATCGCTTCCTTCTCAACACTGGAAGATCGGGAATGGATGTTGGTTTGAAATTCTCATTGCATGTCGCATTGTTCGTGGGCTTCTGTCTTTGAACCCCTGATGGTGCTTCACTGCTTGGCAGCTGCTCCATGTTGTCTTTGACTTTCTGGAGGGGAAGTGCAGAACCTGGTTTTCCCAACTTGCTCTTGGCAGGTTTCTTTTCAGGGGTACTCTTACTGACTTGATCAGTGCTCCCCTCAAGTAGGGCATGAGGTATGTGGCTGTACTGAACTTTTGGTGGGATAACAGGAACAGCTTTAGCTTGGCAGGTTTTGATCATGAACGCAGTGCGAACTGAAGACACGCTGACTGGTGCAGAGTTGCGTCGCATTGGTGCCTTGGAGCCACTCAGGAATAGCTCCAACTCTAGAGATGAGCTTCCATGCTTGGCTTCATGCGTCACCCATTCCTGTGCAATTGATTGCTTTGCACTTTTCAGATACTGACTGTTTGAGATGTCTCTGAAACCTTGGTGTCCTAAATCAAGGTTTAGGGAGCATGGCCTGAGTTTAGGTTTAATGTTTTCTTGACTTCTCTCCACAATGCAGAACTCGTGGGATGTCTGTCGGTGAAATCTCTGAGAGGCAGAAGAGCGCTTCTGTTTTGCTTTGCTCAAGTCTCGCAGTTCAGTGGTCTCGTCTGAATCAGTTAATGTCTTCAATATCTTGACCTGTGGAACCTCAAGTTTGTCTTCTTTGTCTCCCATCCACTTGCGGTTAGCACTGTCAAAATGCGCTGTTACATGTGCAGAGCAAGCTCCATCTGTGTCTGCATTTTTGTTTCCTGTTGGGTTTACAAAGTTTACAAGTTCACAGGATGTTATAGCAGCCTCTGTTTGAGATGATGTAATGTCAATAAGCACAGTTGGTTCTTTAGCTTCATCCTTCTTGCTGTTGCGCAACTCGTCCACTTTTGGCTTATCAAGAATTTGGCTTTGAATTGCATGACATGGCATGGGTAAGAGATCCTCAAGTTTTGGTGAGTGCAGAGGGCTTGTCACCCACTGCTTGGCAGAACACAAGTCTTCCCATGGTTCAACCTGATCCAAACCACCCAAATTACTCCCCCATGTGTCTACGTCATCTTGATGCAAAATTTCCAATGTGAAATGCTGTTCGTTCAGACAAGATGAGAGTCTTTCTAAGCTTCCCTTGATTCTTCCTGCTAAGTCAAGTTTCCTGGGTTCATCACTAACCTCCTTATTTCCTTTTTCACAAATATCCTTTGTTACTAATGGTTCTTTTGAGTCAGAGTGAAGAGCAGTCTGAATATCTGATTTTACATAACTGTTTGAACGATCTCTCGAGTCACTTTTGGAAGTGTTGTCTTTCTCCACGGGATCTGTTCTTAGTTCCTCTTCACTGCATGGCTCTGCATCTTGGAGAATATCGGTTTCCTTTAGGTGGAGAAATGGGGAAAGTTGTAGACTGGTTGTTATTATATTTTGTGACTCTAGTCTCTTGTGGTCTGTCCTGTCAAAATCATTATCCAAGTAATTCCAGCCACCATCGCATGACAACAATCTTTCAGGCAAATGCTTCATGACCGAATTAAATGTAGTAGCACCAGAATGATCAAACATTACGTTTTTGGTAAGGTCTATAAAGAGTCCCTTTGATGATGCAGTATTTGTGGGCAAACTACTTCTTCTCCGTGCTTGACCACTTAGCTTGAGACTGTCCTCGTTTCCAGTCACCTTGGTGAAGCCGGGCTTCACCTGTTCATCTAGAATATTTGTTTTAGCCTCAGTGACTGAAACTTTCTGTTGCACGCCAGACGACGACACCTCGTTGAGTACTTCCTGTCAAGCACAAAAAAACAAAAATAAGAAAAAAAGGTGAGGACTGGTTAGAGGCATTTGTTCCAGTAATATTTCTGAGGCCTCAATTATGTCTTTCTAAGATAGTGGGCTTAAAGCAGTGATCTCAAACTCAATTCCTGGAGGGCAATTGAGAACCGTCAAGGTTCTCAACCATTGAATTTCAACCATTGAAATTTTGAACTGTCAAGGTTTTGGTGGAATGGGTTTTTAATGGAGGGACAGAAATCTCTCAGGTTTCATTAAAAACCCATTCCACCAAAGCCTTGATGGATCAAAATTTCATAAAAATTCTAAACGTAATCCATATGAATTGCACTGTCTTTTGAAAAGACATGATTGCTTTATATGATGAATTGACAGATTTAATTTGTATTCACATTTAAACAAACATAAGGCACTCAAATATGGAAAATGGAACCTCAACCGTACTCGATTGATGCACAAGATCATACCTCATTGGTTCTCACACGTCAAGCAAACATTCTTGAGCATCCATTTACCCGATTTGAGTGCTTTATGTACGTTCACTGATCAGTGTTTGATGTGAATAAAAGCCTAAAGCCTAAATTAAATCTGTTCGTTGTATAAAGCCATTGTGTCTCTTCAGAAGACTTGGATTAAACCGCCCGATTCACACAGTACGTTTAGAGTGTCTTTATGAACTCTTTGAAGCATCAAAGTTTTGGTTACTTAGATTTACAATGGAAGGACAGAAATCTCTCAGGTTTCATTAAAAATATCTTAATTTATGTTGAACGAAAGTTGACGAAAGTCTTATGGGTTTGAAGCGACATACGGGTGAGTAAATGGTGACAGAATTTTCATTTTGAGGTGAACTAACCCTTTTAAAAATATAAATATAATTTAGGAGTTAAGTGAGGAAGAATGGAACAGAACAGAATAAAATAGAAAAAAAAAGTATTTGAACACCCTGCTATTTTGCAAGTTCTCCCACTTGGAAATCATGGAGGGGTCTGAAATTGTCATCGTAGGTGCATGTCCACTGTGAGAGACATAATCTAAAAAAAAAAAATCCAGAAATCACAATATATGATTTTTTAACTATTTATTTGTATGATACAGCTGCAAATAAGTATTTGAACACCTGTCTATCAGCTAGAATTCTGACCCTCAAAGACCTGTTAGTCTGCCTTTAAAATGTCCACCTCCACTCCATTTATTATCCTAAATTAGATGCACCTGTTTGATATCGTTAGCTGCATAAAGACACCTGTCCACCCCATACAATCAGTAAGAATCCAACTACTAACATGGCCAAGACCAAAGAGCTGTCCAAAGACACTAGAGACAAAATTGTACACCTCCACAAGGCTGGAAAGGGCTACGGGGAAATTGCCAAGCAGCTTGGTGAAAAAAGGTCCACTGTTGGAGCAATCATTAGAAAATGGAAGAAGCTAAACATGACTGTCAATCTCCCTCGGACTGGGGCTCCATGCAAGATCTCACCTCGTGGGGTCTCAATGATCCTAAGAAAGGTGAGAAATCAGCCCAGGACTACACGGGAGGAGCTGGTCAATGATCTGAAAAGAGCTGGGACCACCGTTTCCAAGGTTACTGTTGGTAATACACTAAGACGTCATGGTTTGAAATCATGCATGGCACGGAAGCTTCCCATGCTTAAACCAGCACATGTCAAGGCCCGTCTTAAGTTTGCCAATGACCATTTGGATGATCCAGAGGAGTCATGGGAGAAAGTCATGTGGTCAGATGAGACCAAAATAGAACTTTTTGGTCATAATTCCACTAAACGTGTTTGGAGGAAGAAGAATGATGAGTACCATCCCAAGAACACCATCCCTACTGTGAAGCATGGGGGTGGTAGCATCATGCTTTGGGGGTGTTTTTCTGCACATGGGACAGGGCGACTGCACTGTATTAAGGAGAGGATGACCGGGGCCATGTATTGCGAGATTTTGGGGAACAACCTCCTTCCCTCAGTTAGAGCATTGAAAATGGGTCGAGGCTGGGTCTTCCAACATGACAATGACCCGAAGCACACAGCCAGGATAACCAAGGAGTGGCTCTGTAAGAAGCATATCAAGGTTCTGGCGTGGCCTAGCCCATCTCCAGACCTAAACAATAGAGAATCTTTGGAGGGAGCTCAAACTCCGTGTTTCTCAGCGACAGCCCAGAAACCTGACTGATCTAGAGAAGATCTGTGTGGAGGAGTGGGCCAAAATCCCTCCTGCAGTGTGTGCAAACCTGGTGAAAAACTACAGGAAACGTTTGACCTCTGTAATTGCAAACAAAGGCTACTGTACCAAATATTAACATTGATTTTCTCAGGTGTTCAAATACTTATTTGCAGCTGTATCATACAAATAAATATTTAAAAAATCATACATTGTGATTTCTGGATATTTTTTTTTTAGATTATGTCTCTCACAGTGGACATGCACCTACGATGACAATTTCAGACCCCTCCATGATTTCTAAGTGTGAGAACTTGCAAAATAGCAGGGTGTTCAAATACTTATTTTCCTCACTGTATGTATCACTATTAGCTTTTCATCTTGGCTAGTTTTACATTTTAAATTATTTGGTCTTGTTATATACTAGTAGTACTTCAATCTTGTTAAAAACTACAGGGGTACAATTAATTCTGTTTAATTGATGTTTTATCAATTCAAATCATACCAGTTTGTCCAATTTTGTTATTTCTTGTTGTGTTGATGTAGTTTCCAGTTTTTCCCCTATTGCTTTAGTCTCAGATGACACCTGAGGTTCAAAATTCTCCACGCTGGCTATCAGCTCTCTCACTTCTGCATCCTTTCCTGAGAAAGTACAGATAATCAGTCAGGGTAGTAGAGTTGAAGGTGCAGTGTATAATTTCTGAAGCAGTAGCATCACCAAACAGAATTGCAAAAATAATGTGATTGCCAATCACTTCCCTCATCAGCCATTACAAATCTGACAGCCTAGCCCAAAACACAACATTGGTTGAGTTTTGCTGTGCTGGGCTAGTCAGGATTAAAATCCCCCCAAAAATTTAAATCTATAAATTAAAATGTAATTAATCAACTTACAAATGCAGATTTAAAATGATTCTCATTGAATTAAAATACACTTCTATTCACACACACACACGTTGTGTTTTCATGTTTTAAGGGGACTTTCCATAGACATGATTTTTATACTTTACAGCTTGTATATGCTCTCCCCTTATATTAACCCTAGCCCTAAACCTACCCATCACAGAAAACGTTCTGCGTTTTTACATTTTCAAAAAACATATTTGATTTATAATCCGTTTTCCTCTTTGGGGACCAAAAAAAGGTATATTTTGTCTGCATAATGTAGGGCATACTTGAACCACACACACACACACACACACACACACACACACACACACACACTAAAATCGTCATACTCTTTGTTGTCCCCAGAGTGATCGCATCTGTAATATCTCTTTCCCCTGTCTGATCCTCCTTCTCCATGGGGAAAGAGCTGCTGTTGCTATAGATACTGCATCCGCTGCCTCCACTGCTGTCACTAAGTGGGTGCTCTCGGTACCCAGTACTGTTGGTGTGAGCTGCTAGTCCAGTCTCCCAGTCTGTGAACGTAAAGTTCCCACTGCTGCCACTGATGTGGACAGGGAACCCAGCAGTGCCAATACTTTCCCTGCGATGGGCTTCCAGAGGTCCGGCCTCCTTGGGAGGCTTAAAGAGTCCCCCTAAACCCTTGTCCCGTTCTTTGCCAGGTGCCCTGCAGGGGGTGCTGTTAGAGTTAATAACCGCAGACACACGTAAAGGTACAGACACAGCAAACGGCTCCGAGATGTTGAGGGCCTTCCGTTGGTGCCGCGGTGAAGACTCCAGGGGAAACAGGCTGCCTGGAAAAGACGGTCTAGATGATCCATTATTGGCAGATCCAGAATACAACATCCGACGGTTTTTAGGAGATGTTGGCTGGCAGCCGCTGCGGTCGTCACCTTTGAAAACTTTCAGCTGTTCTGGAAGAGTTTTCTGCAGTGGGGATAAAGGTGGTGATGAAGAGGCATTTGATGCTCCTTCTCTTTTCTCATTCAGACATCCTCCTGAAGCATTATGAGGATCTAAGTCCGAATTTTGATCTTTTTTGTTCAGGTTGTAGTTGATATCCGAGCCCAGGGTTCGGGATTTAAGAACTGGGACGAAGATGCCATTGCTTCCTTCTGTTGGTACTTTGTCCTCATCTGAGTGGGATTGAAAAAGAGAAAACTGGTGGTGATAAAGCTACAAATATACCGCAGTCCCAAAAAGCATTTTCACACTTCAGCTACACTTAAAAAATGTTTGTATGACATAACACAATATCAAACCCATTTTTTTTATTAGAATTAATAAATAAATTGTCATAAAAAAATTGTATAGGCCTTCCATCAAAAACATCCACTTGAAACCAGTTGGTTTTTACTTGTTATATTTCAGTCATACACAGACTAATAAACAGATAAAAGCCTTCTTTGAGATATAAACCTGCCATGAGCCTATTCTGTAATACAATACATTATAACTTGCTTATAGACTATAGAGCTGGTAAGTCCCGCCCATCCGTAAAACCCCACTGGACCTCTAGGTTGAAAAATCGTCAATGCAAGTGAATGTGAGAAAATAATTATTTTCTGGTCCCGTTTGAATTGTGCCATGAATGTGAACATATGTTGTCTGTGAATTTTTTATATAATTTTTCATGTTATGAGTTTGACAGTATATTGTATGATTCTTTGGCTAGCAGTTGTGGAAAAGACAGAACGAGAAAGACTACATGTCGCCTATGTGACGTCACCCCATAACACATTTTCCCTCCACTTGTCAAATCACAGTGCTAATGCTGCGATAATCTATGGAGACAGATCGAGATGCCTGTGTGTTTTGTACCCAAATGTCACCATTCAAACCAAATAGGCTGTTCTTTCTTCAGATTCCCGTCTGATGTAAAAAAGAGTTGTAATCCACAAAGTGCTCTCACACAAAGTCTAACCGTATCAAACTTCTACCCGCTAAATTGTAGCATTCTTCACACGAAAAATTATATTAAAAAAATTCACAGACAACATATGTTCACATTCATGGCAAAATTCAAATGGGACCAGAAAATAATTATTTTCTCACATTCACTTGCATTGATGATTTTTCTACCTAGAGGTCCAGTGGGGTTAGCGGAAGGGGCGGGACTTACCAGCTCTATAGGCCATGTGCCACACTGACACCTTAATTAATGTAGTGAATTAATTACTAACTTTTAAATATCTAATGTATTTTTATATGAATTTATGTTATATGTATCTGTACAAACCTTTTGTTTTAAATAAAATAAAATGCACAATGACAGCACACTGAGGTAAGTATATTTATGGAGATATAGCCCCACCTGCTGCTGGAAAAGAACAGAGAGAATCCATGCTTTTGGATGGCCGTATTGCAGTTTTTTCTGTTTAAGAGAGGAAACAAGCATTAAAACATTTTACATAAAGCTTTTTACAACTTAATTTTACCATAAACAAAAACTAAATTAGCTGTGATACGAAAATATAATTTTGAGGGCGGGGTAACCTGTCACTCATATGAGATCGACCCAACAGCAAACCACAACCATCCAATCAATTCACGATAGACAAATTCAAGTCCCGCCCCCTATATTTTATCTTTTTCGAGAAGCCGTGTCACAAATAGGGTTGGGTACGACAACAGATGTTCTGCCAATTAATGTTACCTATAATATTGTGCTACCAACACTGTATTTGCATTATTTTTAGGGTAGGGTGAAAAATAAAGCCTCAAACCACATGAATCTGATAGATAGCATTTTTCCCTGTCGAATTGTGTTACCTGTTTTAATGGGAGGTTGCAAAATCTGAGTGGGTAGCATAAATCATCAGAACACCAGATCAAAATTTGCAAGAACCATGGATTCAATAGGACACGCACAAACCATTTTAAACCATTCAAGCACAAGAAGACATGAAAGAGAACTCAGCTCGGCACTCGTGCTGTTTTCTGTGCACACACACATCCAAAGAGTACGCGCAAAAAGCAGCCGCTCATATAGTGCATGAATACTGAATTGAGTTCTCTTTTGTATCTTCTTGCACTTGAACGGGCAAATACACACAACATAATGTCAAAATATCCTAATAAACACAGTTGGTTATGACTTAGACCTCCTCCTACAGCTTCGGAATAGATATTTGACAACACTGTCGTCAAAACTCGTTGGCGACTCTCCCCCCTCCCCATCTTCTCCCTCTGGTCATATGCATTTGTTTTCAAAGAAGCCGGCGAGCGCACCGAGTCATGTCCACTGAGGTATGTATGATACACAGAAGGCTAGCATATAAATGTATTTGTGCAGTGCTGTAAAGCAATTCGTTACATCGCGAGACCTGATATCACGCCATACTTCCTGACGCTGAGGCCGCCAGCCTGCCAGCCCAAAGTTGCAAGGGTGATTTTTCCGCTCACATGCGCTAGGGGGGTGCGAGAAGACCACCATTCAACCCGAAAAAAGTCATATAACCATTCCAATGACTCCGAAGCTGTTCAGTTAAGGTAAATTTAGCTAAAAAAAAACTGCATAGTTCCCCTTTAAGTGAATATAAACAGTTGATAACTGTATATTGGATCCGTGCAGCTCTTAAAGGCCTCGTTTACACTGTCAGTGAAATGTGACCCAATTCCGATTTTTTGCTCATATGTGACACAGATCGGATGTGTTCTATGACAGTGTAAACAGGAAAAAAACACATGCATTCGGATATTTCGAGATCGGTTTCAGGCCTCATTCATATGTGGAAATAAATCGGATATGTGCCAATGCGACTGTCATGTAAACAGGCAGATTGGATTTTCTGAGGCATTAGGCAACATCTCCGCGGTTTAATGACGAGAGAAACCCCGACGTGCATCTGCAAAGGGACGGAAACGTTGTGTCGTTGTAGGAGAGGAATGTGAAAAAACGTTGACACAACAAAATTTCGGACCCACTGCTTCTCGTTAAAGCCAATATTTAAACACAATATGCTCCCACCAGTCCTGAGATCTCTCTCAATAACTGAAGCATGAGCACAGGCTGCAATAATGGCACTTTTCGTCCTCCTCCGCCTCAAAATCATGGTGATGTTTGGCGAACTTCGCATCGCCGAGCTAGCATCAAGCATATTTCGTGTTTGTCCATCTGTGCAAGAGAATTTAACCCTTTAAGCATGCGCAATGTTTCAGATAGTATGGCAAGTGTAAACACATGAATCGGATATGGGTCACAATTGAAAGAACGTGTAAACGGACGGTCAAAAAAAAACGGATAAAGGTAACGAATCAAAATTGGGCATCAAGACCTGCAGTGTAAACTAGGCCAAAGTGACAGCAGCCTAATATACCTGATGCCATCTGTGTCATTAACTTTAAACAAAGAACAAAAGAAAATTAAAATTACCCACTGATCTTGACTGAATAAGTTTTGCAACTTTAACAAGGATTGATTTATATTTATAAAAATAAATCTATGTAGTGTTGTTTTACATTTGATTACATTTGATTTCAATTTCTGTACCTGAACTTTGTATTCGTCTATAAAGTTGTATTTATCTGTGCCATTGCTTCCTTGAGTAATGTGTTCAGGCTGCTGTTTTGTGTTTATAGTATTCAGCTGCAACAGAGTGTTTTGCAGAACGGCACAGAATAAATATGACTCATATCTAAATATTTGACTTCAATTTTTTTTTTAACCTAATTAGAATTGCTCAAATTCAAATGATACACAACCCTAGTCACAATAGGGAAGAAAAGACGATCACAACTTCCGTTTCATGCCGACTTTAATGTTTATAGGGCTGTCTTTTTATATATATATATAAAACCCACAATAATCTCTGCAGTCAGTAAAGCAAGCCGGCGTGTGTTTGCATATCAACATGTCTGTACATCAGGCAAAAATACTTATTAAAAATACCATACATTTTTTTTTTTTTTTTCTATTGATGGTGTTATTTGCTTTTAGTCAAACTGAACAAAGAGCTTCCCATTTTTATCTTTGTTATTGTTTTTTTGGATGTTTCTTTCCTTTTTCTTTCTTACCTGAGGAATTTTGGCCTCTCATAAAGACACTCCCATTGCGACTCAGTTTCCCTTTGGAGTCGATGACCGATCGTCCAAGACTGAAGATGGACTTCCACTTCTTAGATTTTCCTGAGAATTTTCTTCTGTGTTGTGAGAAGGTTTATAAATGTTTGAGAATGCAATGGAAATGGATGAAATTTAGAAATATTTAACAAATGCTGTTCTCTGGGTTTTAAAAAGCATTACTGGATTACTGTAAACGGTGACAGTTCATGTGTGCCTATACAGTTTCAACACTGTTAATGTTTAAACCTAAAGTACACATGCTAGGAGAGTGTGTGGGCGAGCATAAATGTATGGTGTATATCATACCTGCTGTCAGACAGATCTATAACTGTGTGATACATTGCCGCAGTGCTGGTATCTGGAAGGCTGTTCTCTCTTTGCCTCTCTCTCATTACTGGGTGGTTGGGACTGAGAGAGCGAGCCTGTGCTTCCTCAAGACTCATGAGCTTCATGGGGCCACACTGTGTGCTGGCGGGCAAGGTGGCGTACTTCTCCCCACAGGCCATGCTAGGGCCTACAAAACCATAAAAACAGTTGCATTAGCATGTCTTGAGAGTAAAAAAAACTCTGCATCACTAAAAAGAGGTCAAAGCCTGTGAAGACACATGCTTATTCTAGATCATCAAGTCATGGCTGTCATTTAAAACGTATTTGTGTTATTTTAGTATTATTTATATTACAGTTTTAATAATACCATGGTCTGTCTGAATGCTCGATTGAAGTGCACACACACACACACACACACACGCGTCACTCGCACACAGAGAGTGGAGATTGCTTGCACGACTGCACACTCACTACATTTTATTACTCGGCAAGGAGGTTGTAACGTTGCTGTTTTTGAAGTAATTCAACTCACAGCTTCATTCCAGAGAGACAACGAACAGAAGTAATTCACACGCATCTTTCTCGCGCTCTCTTTATAGGCTAATATAATGTTATATAGCATGTTAGGCATATAATTCAATCAAATTACACTACTTTATCTTTGTGCCTGATTTAAAGTGGACTGAATGTTAGATCTAACAATTGGTAACTGCTGAAAATAAACATCGTTTAACCCGTCTAGTCAAATGTAGCACTTCAAACATGAGTGACATCTTCAACTTGTCAATTCAGGTAAATGACCATGGTATAAGTGGGATAATCCACAGAGTGCATTAAACGATTAAAATGCACTCTGATCACACATCGATGGTTCTTTGCCTCCACATCGTGCATTAAAATCGCTTAATGCACAGCTAGCCATGGATTATCCCTTACTTAACTCTTTACCCGCGGAGGGAATTTTACGTCATTTATGAGACAACGCTTCCCCGCCATTGATGGAATCTTTCGGCTTTCTGTGTTTTCAATGTTATATGGTGTGTGTGTGGGGGGGGGGGGCTTTTTGTTCAAAATGATGAAACTTTTTTATGAAACTTACCCACATTCAAGTGTTGATAAAACCAGAACGCATGAAGCTAGAATAAAACTTTTTTTTTTTTTTTTTAAAGCAGAGACTTTTGATATATTTCAAATGTACTGATATATATATACAACAAAATAGTCTGGGGGCCATAAAAGTTTTGTGAAAGTGATCAAAAAGTAATGTAAAAAAAAAAAAAGAAGCTGACAGGGAAAGAGTTAATATTTAGAATTAGCTTTTTATTTTTATATGTTCAGTTTTCAGTAGTTTTTAGTTCAATTGATAGTAATCTAGTTATGTCCTTTGTCATTTTCATTAATATTATTTAGGTTTAATTTATTTTAAGTTCATAAAGTAAAATTTACATTTAGTAATTCAACACTTATTTCAAAAAGTTGCCAAGGCAACATTTCTAATTTTCTAATATTTAAGCTTTATTTCAATTAACAAACATGTTATTAGTATTTTTAGCTTTAATTAACGATACCCTGTTTTCATCATACAATATCCACTCAAAACACACTGGGTAGATAACTGTACACACCTTCAACACAATTGCTTGTTTGCTGCCATTACCAGTTTGCTTTTTTATATGTAACTTGCCTATTGTTTTGCTTGTCCATTTTTGGCTGCAGATCTCATGCCATTGTGTATACACCCCACTCCACATCTAAAACCCATTTCCTGACTCTATCATCACAGTTGTCACGAATAGCACAGTCAAACTTATTTAGAAGATATTATTAATGTATGCAAACACCCAGAGGAAAATTGTATTGTGCATTAGTTGTGCGTTCTCAGCTAATTTAATTGCAATCATACTAATATGACATACTTTATTTCTGGTCAGCACTCTCGTAGGCAGATTTCTAAACAGGAGTATTATTAGAAAAGCAGAGCCTAACGCAAAAGCTTTAGGAGAATGGGATAAAGCGAGCACAAGTCCCCTGATCAAATTATCACAAGCTGTGTGAGACCGCATGGCTTTCCACTGAGCATAGGTGCTAATTACCTTAATGAGCTGTAATTTCCAATTACTGTATATTTTGTTTTGATTTGTACAGCATGATTACAGAATATGCCCAGATGGTTTACATTAAAAAAAATAAAAGATCTTCTCCCTGCTTCTCTTCTCATTCAAAAATTACACATTTCATTTCTGAATGAAGGTTTTTAAATGACTATACTAACAACATCTGGCATCTTTGCTCACAGCACAGCTATTTAGAGAGACAGTGCATAGTCCATTCATTGTGACTACATTAACAACTTAACCTGTTAAATGTCATACCCCTTTTTGAGCACAGATCGGAACTTAAATGGTTGTAATTCATGAATGATTTTGGAATAAGGTTGAAAAAAAAAAAACATTGAAAAAAGTAAAACCCCTTCTGTTTTTAGTATATAGTTGTGATGTAAACGTACCCTAAAATTGCTAGAAAATCAAAACCATATGTCTAACCAAGTTGTGCTCCAAATTTGAAGTTGATATCACAAAAAATTTAGCCCGCCTAAAGGATTAAAAGTTCTGTTTCAACATTAAGACGATGAGTGTTTAAGCTTTCGAATGATACCAAATGAAAACTAAAATATGTGATAGGGGAAAAGGCAATGAAAAAAAAAAAAAAACCTATCAGCAAACTGACAGTTGACAGGCTAATGCTACAACAGTTTGATGCTAGATGTACCTTCTCTGGACTTGGAGGGCTGGAGTTCCTGGTTGAAGATCTGCTGAGTGTGGTTGAGGATGAACTCTACAACTGACTGCTGGATCCGCACCTCCTGAAACGCTATATCACCATTGCAGGAGGGCACCTCCACTTCCTTGGAGCTAGACCAAAAGAAAAGAGAGTAAATCAACCATCTTTGTGAGGAATAATAGCACGTAGCACGAATGCCTCTGAAGAACGTATCTCATTCATCATCAACAATCATCAACTGACAAGTATAATAATACCATGAATGCTATGAGTACTCCTATGAGTTCCCTGTGGACCTCTTACATATTTGTGGTATAACCAATTATATGACTCTCATACAGAATTATGTAGAGAATGGATAATTAGAGTATGAAATGAAAGTAAAACCTCTGCAAGACTCACCGGAGTAGATTCGGAGCCCACACCAGGGCAAGATTGCGAGCATGCATGTTGGTTTGGTGACTGAGGGTTGCTAAATGTGCCAAGTGTTTGGTGAGGTATTCCAGAGTTCTAGGAAAGCAGGACAAATTTAATTTAATGTTTATTACTCATTATTCACCATGTCTTCATTTCAAGTAACATAGTTGAAAAGTCCAATCATTTCCTTTCAGGTTTACATCTACATTACACTTTGACTTGGTATTTTTACAACAAGGGTCAGTTAACCTGGAAATGAAAAATTTCAGAATTTTTCATTTTATGTAAATTTTTCCTGTGGAAAACAAAAGGAGAAAATTGGACTAATGTAATCTGTTTAAAGCAATTCCAATGAATAGAGCACTGTAAAAAATGTCTAACCTCCCCAACTCAAAAATTTCTAGTGACTGGTCACATCTAAATTTTTCAATTGGCCCAAGTGAAATTCTGTCAATTTAATTTGATAATTTACAGAATTTCACTTGGGCCAATTGAAAAATGTAGATGTGACCAGTCACTAGAAATTTTTTGAGTTGGGGAGGTTAGACATTTTTTTACAGTGAGCTTGCAAAAAGGAAGCACCTTAAAAGTATCATAAAAGTAGTTAATATGACTTGTGTATTAAGTCTTAACTTTTTTGTGATTGTGAAAAGCGCTATACAAATAAACGTGAATTGAATTGAATAAATTAGTCTGATGAACAGACTGACACTTAAATCGTTATTCACTATAACAAACATTCGTAGACACCATCATAGCAAAGTTGTGTGTTTAGAACCACAGCTCTCGACCTGCGGTTAGAAGCACAGTTTCTCATGACAAGAAAACTTAAAGAGACAGTTCACCCAAAAAGGAAAATTCTGTCATTATTTACTCACCGTCAAGTTGTTTCAAACCTGTATGAGTTTCTGTCTACTACTGAACACAAAAGAAGATATTATGAAGTAACTGAGGTAACCAAACAGTTGATGGACCTCATTGACTTCCAAAAAAATATGGAAGTCAATGGGACCCATCAACTGTTTGGTTACCTCAGTTACTTAAAAACATCTTCTTTTGTGTTCAGCAGAAGAAAGAAACTCATTTTCTTCTTTTTTTCATTTTTGGGTCAACTATAATTTTAAATAGATTATGCTCGTTTTTCATTGCGATGGAATGAAATTAGCAATAACAATCTGACAGTAATTCAATCTTAGCAGATGTTATTACTCCACCACCCGCGAGATGTTATTAACAAGTTTGAACATCTGATGTGTGGCAAAGTTACTATGGTTTCGAGAAACAATTGTGATTAGCTAGTTTATTTGTCCAATAACACATCATGGAAGATAAGCAGCAATAATAGTCATTGTACGGGAAACGTACCTCAAATCAGACCTTTGATTTTGTGAGCTTTAAGTCAAAAGAATAGATGTTTCATGAATAACTTCTGTAGCAATACGAGAACTAGGGCTGATGTCGAGATTTTATTTAATAAGAAATAAAAAAAATGTATGCTACTTTTATGATGCTTTTTTGTCGTTTGACAGTCCCAATTATTATTAACTTCCATTATATTAAAAAAGACTCGAGGATATTCTTCAAACTTTCACCTTTTGTGTTCCAAACAGAAGAGACGTCATACACGTGTAGAATGACGTGGGAGTAAATAAAGACAGATAAAGTGTACAGAATAAAGCCACATATTAAAATAAGCCTCAGCTGTACCTGAAGTGTGAAACGGGAAGTTCGTTGATGGCACTCCTGATGTTTCGGAGCTGCTCCTGCTCCTCTTTAACTGACATCGCAGCCTTTGCACAAAAATACAGACGGAGGAACATTAAATCCTGGATGCAGGAGAACATTGTTTTTCAATGTTTTTCATTTTTGTCCATGGACACACATCTGTCAATATGTTCATTATGGATCACCTGGACATCACTATAGCTAAAAATCATTTCAAATATGGTAGTTAGTTGCAGTGGTCCAGTTAAAACTAATCAAATGCTTATATACGATTAGTTAAACAACTACAGGAAACACTTAGACATTCAACTTTTATTGTTTTTAACCCTGTAAAGCCTGACAAAAATATATATTTTTGAATGGAACAGTTTATTAAACCTTTAGACAAAATATTTAAAACAAAATAAAAAAAAAGTTTACTTTATTTGATTATTATTTGATACATCTGGCTTTTATAGCTCATATAGTATGATATACTGAGAACATGAAACTCATACTCAAGAAGTTAAAATACACCAATTTTATTCAGAGGCTCAAACTGAGCAAAAATATGCAGTTTGTTGCAGTTGCTGATATTTAAATGGACAAAACGTGAGATTAAATTCAGATAGCTTGTAATGTAAATCAATGAGATCGTTATAACAGTATAGCAGCTACTTGCATAAAATGTAAATAAATATTAGTTGTCTCTGTATCTACCTATAATACGGCTTAAGATGATATTTAAAGGCTTCGTTTTATGATCAAAGCTCCATAGTTTTTATTGTGGGGGTAAAACGATGCAATACATCAATGATGATTGTGAGATGAACAAATAAATCTTCCTCAAAAGCCTGATTAACATGATTTTGCTGAAAAGAATGAATGATCAGTGGATAATCAAGTAAACCCAAGTTGCTTCAGTCCAGTCCAGTGTTTATCTTGAAATATTACTAACCATATAAAAGTTATTCTTAAATTCATTTTTATAAAAATCAGCCAAGAAAGATTATACAAAATTTAGTTCATAAAAGTATGAACTATCAAATCAGAGGGTGTTAAAGTAGAAGAAGAAACTGATGAAGTTTTTATCTTCTTGATAAATTAGAGGTCTTAGAAATTGGCATCAAATATGATTCAGTAGTCTTTATAGGGTGATTATTTTTTACTTTTTGAAGTTTTAACCTCTTTGCAGTGTTTTCAATTTATTTGTCTCCTCCTTTCCTGTCTACATTTGGCTGCTTTCTTGCCCCCGTCCTCTTTGTACTACATCTTTGTATAGCTCTGTATCCGCTGTCCTTAAAATAAATGTCACTTCTCGTACACAAACACTGAATTTCTTTTGTACCGTTTATTTAAGACACTAAGCCACTGTATCAGATGCAACTATATCATTCTTCTATTCTGCTCAAGTCTTCTGTTTTTCTTGCTCACAAACTTACTGTAAATTTCTTGTAGAGTTCATAAGTGAGGAGAGGGATGGGAAGCTCTCTGAAGTACAGCTTACATAAAGAGCCAACACAGTGGATATCCTGAAGATACACTTCTTTGGTGAGGTCAGGACAGAGCTCAGAACAAAACTCCTGTCTGTATGCACACACACACACACACACAGAGAGAGAAACACACATTTACTACAGAGAATTGATTGTTGCAAGGGTTTCCAACACAACTTTAGGTTGTGAGTCTAAAAACTGGCCAACCTGAGTCTTTGAATGTTAGATGTGATTCCTGAGAGTCTGTAGATTCCATCCACAATCCCATGTTTCTCTATGAACTCTGCACAAGTCTTCAGGACGTGAGGAACTAGACAAAAACAGGACAAATTCATCAATGGTCATTCAGATATGTCAAAAAAGCTTGATTTATCGAAAGAATAGTTCACCCAAAAAAGTACATTTTTTGTCATCGTTTAATCTCCCTCATATCATTCCAAACCTTTATGACTTTCTGTCTTTCAAGAAACACAAGTTAAGATATTTTGAAGAATGTTTGCACTGATTTTATCCATTTAATAAAAGCACAACGTTGGAAAAAAAACAACACCATAAAAGTATCATAATTATGTCTTTTGCGCTACATTCCAAGTCTTCTGAGGCCACATGATAGCTTTGTGAGATACATTTTTTTTTTGCTAATCTGTAGACGAAGAAGTGCAGGTACTGCATACAGGTTCCTACTTCAGGCACTGACAGGTGTGATGTTATAAGCCTCAGGTGTGAGAAACTCTTTTCTCCGGGTGCAAAATTGGTCGGTGTAACAGAAGTTATTGCATGTCATGATCCATCAAGAGACACGAGTACCAATGATGTCTTGCAACCTGACACATCTGCATGCAGCAAGTTTCAACACTATATACTGTATGGAGCATGGATGAGCTTTAAAGGGATAGTTCAGCCAAAAATGATATTTAACCCATGATTTACTCACCCTCAAGCCGTTCGAGATGCATATGTCAATCATTTTTCAGACGAACACATTTTCAGTTATTTTAGAAAATGTCTTAGATCTTTCAGTGGTTATAATGTGAAGTTATGGGGTCCACCTCCTTCAAGTCCCAAAATGTGCATGCATCCTTCACAAAAGTAATCCATCCGGCTCCAGGGGGATAAACGAAGGCCTTCTGAGGGTAATCCGTGCGGTTTTGTCGTAAAAATATACATATTTAAAACTTTATAAATGAAAATATCTTGCTTCCGGCAACGGTCGACGCACGTTCACGACAGATGGATGCCGGCGTATGACGTAGGACGTAGCGTAGGAAGCGTTTTTACGACAAAACCGCACGGATTATCCTCAGAAGGCCTTCGTTTATCCCCCTGGAGCAGGATGGATTACTTTTGTGAAGGATGCATGCACATTTTGGGACTTGAAGGAGGTGGACCCCATAACTTCACATTATAACCACTGAAAGATCTAAGACATTTTCTAAAATAACTGAAAATGTGTTCGTCTGAAAAAAGATTGACATATGCATCTCGAACGGCTTGAGGGTGAGTAAATCATGGGTTAAATATCATTTTTGGCCGAGCTATCCCTTTAAGCACTGTTTATCAGTGAATACCTACTTAAATTTCGGTCTCCTCCTCAGACAAATGCTATTTTGGCATCAGAAGGCTTGGAATAAAGCAGAAAAGTTGAATGGACTGTTTTTATGATGTTGTTTGATTGTTGTTGTTGCTGTTTTTAACCTTTTTGGAGCTTGACATCCCCCCAGTCACTGTAAGCTTTCATCGTATGAAAAAGAACAGTATGAAAGTTCTTCAAAATATCTCAGTTTGTGTTCCACAGAAGAAAAAGTCATATAAGTTTATAAGTTTAGCATGAGGCTGAGTAAATGATAAACTATTCTTTTAAATGATTGTTTAATGATTGAGTAAAACAATGAAAATATCTACACCTGTAAAACTGCAACAACCCGATTGTGAAAATGCAATATGTAATGCATTTATTATTACTCTCGCACTAATATGCGGGAAAAGCTGCATTAAGGATTTATAAATAATGATGATAATAATAAGCACTTTATTTTACAGTCCTGTCTCCCATGCAGTGTTACATTGCAATAACTGGGTGATAAGTAGGTACTAACCCTGAACCTACCCTTAAACCTAACCTGAACCCATGCAGTTACCTTAGATTACCCAGTACTTTCTTAGGCAAGTACACTGTAAGTATACGCAATTGCACGTAATGTAAAATGAAGTGCAACCCATAATAATAATAATGCTTTTTTTCTGAGTCTGGGGAAATGTGTATGGTTTGGTTGTAAGCACTTTGATGACACTTATGGCAGTCATAGGAAACATTTTTACAGCCATTTTTCATCCTTTTCTATGTACAGTATTCTCCTACAGCAACATGCCATTTTGGCAGAAAAAAATCCGATCTTTTTAGACACCTTGCCATTAAAATGCAGACCATATATCTCAAGATGAGAACTTTCATCATGAACTATTACAGCAACTCCAACAAAGACACTGCATGCCAATTTTGAACTCAGTCGGACCAACTGTTCTATCGTTAAAGTCGTTTTCATGTTTAGCTGTTACAGCGCCACTAAGTGGCCTAGCCCTGCTATTTTTCTATCTGTCCTTAGTCAAATTTGGCAAAAATATCTCATTCCATTTAACAGTTATATCATGCATTTACAAATAAAAGCAGAAATGCCAGTTTACACCAAGAACAATAACTATAATGATAGCTAAAATGATAACTGTGTATTAGCATCCACATCTCATCAGCTGACGATAACGTTCCGTTTATTCTAAGAGCGAACGCTGACAACGTGATTAACCATCATGAACCCAGCAGCTCATGTGTTGTATATTGTCATTATTAGTAGGCTAGTATAATTAGTTGTAGGATTATCATCTTTTTAATGATAATTACTATTATCAATGACTTTTTTTTCTTTTTTACAGAAAAACTGAATGACCAACAACATCTTAAGTACCAAGTTCAGTTAAAATAACAAATATGATGATCAAGTTTTAGAATTACTAAAGTTATATCATTAAATAATGCTTGATTATCATAATATAATGCTTGATTGGCTGATTTTAAGAGTGTACTTTTAGATATTTAAAAAGCTGTGCCATTTTACAATGATAAGCTGATTTGGTGGAATATATATATATTGAAGAGTTCAGATGCAAAAGCCTCAAAGTGCCATCTGAAATTTCCTTCTAGAATGATCATTTTTATCAAGCTCGTATATTTAAGTTCAGTAATTTCACTTAAATGGCAATGAAAATTACCTATGAATTGTCATTTAAGTGAAATAACTGAACTTAAATATACAAGCTTGATAAAAATGATCATTCTTATCAATTTCAGATGGCACTTAGAGGCCATGATATATATATATATATATATATATATATATATATATATATATATATATATATATATATATATATCAGTCTGGCGAGTAACCCAAAAACTGTACTAGGCTAGCCAATGGCGATTCTATTGCCGAGGTGTGTGTAGACTAGAGGTTTGTGTCAGTGTTTTTATTGTTCATCATCAGAAGAAAAAAAACACCCTGAAAGTGATTCCACAATACGGTGTGGTTATCGTTATAGTTGTGAAGTGATGTGGACTCTGCTATTCTTTTATATTCAGAACGATTTTTAGAACTATATCTTTATTGTTATAGTTATCGTCTTTGGTGTGAACGGGCCTTAAAGGGATAGTTCACCCCAAAATTAAAATCCAGTCATCATTTTCTCACCCTGAAGTTGTTCCAAACTATTTAAATTTTTGGGTGAACCATGCCTTTAAACTAGGGAGGGAACCTGCGATGAACCAAACATCAAATTAAGTAAAATGATGGGGAACAAAATTAGTGAAGCCTTGTTTGTTACAGCAGCATCTCATAGAAAACACACTGGAAAACGCTGCGTACTGAATGAACCGCATAAAGGAGTAAATTGTATATGATTGTTAACGTTATATTGTTGAACCAACGTGGATTAAACACTGGAAGTGCAGCCACGATTTCAGGAAACAATTATAGCTAGTTAATCCCTCTAACCATGCAAACAAAGCAAGTTACATTGTAAGTTGGAAACACACCCCATGTTATTATTTCAGAAGCAATATGCTAAAGTGCAGAGGCATTACGCTAAAGTAGTTTGTGCAATGCATCAAAAAAGTGAATAGCCGTTTCTAGGCCTTACAGTTCAAAAGTTATTAGCAGCATAAATATAAATGAAATATTGAGCAGTTAGTGGTTTGAATTAAAGGGATAGTTCACCAAAAAATGAAAACTGACTAAAAAAAAAAAAGTAATATTTGACGGCATCCATTGACTTCCGTCAAGTGTCTGATTACCAACATTCTTCAAAATATCTACTTTGTGTTCAACAGAAGAAAGAAACTCATACAGGTTTGGAACAACTTCAGGGTGAGTAAATAATAACAGAATTTTCATTTTTTGGAGGGTGAACTATCACTTTAAAGACTCCGTTTTTCTGTGATAACAGATCAGATTGTTCTCTGTCCATGTGCAAAATTTCACACAACTGTTCACCATACAGTTCTACTGGCTGCCATTGACTTCAATGGCAGAAAAAGAAGAACAACAACTAACAATTACAAGAGTGACAATCAATAACATACAAAAATATAGAGCTTTATATTTAATGTGTATAAGACAGCTCAGATTCTTTTTGGTTTTGGAAAAATGCGATGAATAACGTTGGAGTTCCAAATGAACTCTCTGACTTTTGATTGTGGACGTTAAACACAGTTTGAGACATTGTTGAGAAACTCTAGAAGAGAGGGGTATATATGTAGCTTTTTGCACTTTGACAAGGCTTTGTGTGAGAAAGTATTGAGAAATATATACCCTAAAGCTAATACTTTTGAAGTAATCTTCAGGTTTTATGTGCAGGAACAAAAGAGAGGCCTACATATACCGAAAATTTGTAAACCAAATGTTTATTACAATTTGGATACATGCATTAAGTAATATTCATACATCATTGCAAAATATATAAGAAAAATACTTAAAGTCAGCATTCTTTGTGTATTATCCTTTTAAATAATCTGTACAGTTTGTGCATTTCTGTTCTCTCTCTCTCTCTTTGAGACTGTAGTGTTTCATGTAGACTACAGTATTACACCGTCCTTCCTTTATCCTGTCGGGCTGCTTATTGTGGAGAAGGTGGGCTAGGGCAGGAAGTTAAAAATGGTTTGTTTGTTTCAGAGGAAACCTGACACACCCAGGCCTTGCAGCTGGTATTACTTATGACACTTCCTCTTATTCTAAAGGGCCTTTGGAAAGTTCCCACCCAACTTCATCACTTCCTAACATACCTTCAGCCATGATATCTTTAAGCTCTGTTTAGGTTTGTTTAGAGGACACTAAACAGACAGTATCATGATGGGCTAGCATTATCCTGTTATTTTACAGCAACCTATACATGGTTAATCCTCAAGTTTATCACAGTAAAAGTCATTTTATCATCTTTATTTTACTGTGCTTATTTCTACCATTTAACACAAATGGAGAAATTGTGTTCCATACAATACCATGTTAAAAAAGAAATACAATTTCAGTCTTTCTACTTCAAAATTTCACATTTAATTTGATGATATGCCATTTCTTTACAATTAATCGTGAAAAATTTACTAGCAATTTCTGGGTGAAAGTTGTTTCTACACGACGACAATCCATCCATTTTCCAAACCACTTGTCCTATGAAGTGTCGCAGGGATGCTGAAGCCGATTCCCCTTACCACTACAAAATCACATTTTTCTTCCCTTTAGCCAAAAAGACAGGGTCTAGATTCAATATGTTGACCAACAATATCATCAAACCTCTGTGGTACTTGTGTCATGATGTCACGACACACAAGAACCAATGAGGTTTGATGTTACTGATGTCGTTGTGTGATTTGATTTGACAGTGAATAAATCAGATTTGGGTCTGTTCATCATACAAAGTGATTGCATCGATTCAGAAACCACAATGGATTACTTTCACGCAACGTTTGTGTCCTTTTTGGACCTTGAAACTTTGGATCTGATTTTATCGTTTACTGTTTTACTGAGTTTGTGCAGTTCAATTTGTATTTAAGCCTGATTCTGAGCCACAATCGAATTCAATTTAACCTAATTTTATTATTATTTATAAAAAATTCAATCATTCATTGGCCTTTTTTGTTGTTGGACAGAAACACTTAAGAAAACCTAGGAAATTATGAGGGAAAAGTGGGAGGATATGGTATACAAATCAATCTTGAGCTCATCTGGCTCAAATGAGCGCTAATATATCAGAGCCTGTGAACTAAACACTAGGCCACAGCTTATATAGTTTTAGCATTTTATTAAAAAACCCAATTTTTCATATATTTCAAGTTTATTTTATTCAAATCAATTTGATATTGGAGATTGTCAGCAAAGTTTTTTTTCTTGGGCCTGTAACATGGTGAGGATACTCTATTTATGTCAGACTGCATTTCAGAAAGTAGAGTGCATCTGTTGTTTGGTAGATGTGGACAGGTGTAGATCTTATGTGCAAGAGAAACAAGCGTGCATTAAAATTTTGACTTTGAACTTCCATTCTTGCAGTGGCTCTGTATATTTCTATGGCATCGCGGTCGAATAGTAATTAGCTGGTGAAGGGGATTTACTTATTGTAAATGGACGACCGACGGATGTCATAACAAATGTCAGTAGACCGGGAAGATTTTTAAATAAGCGGCTCATTCATAAATCCGTAAGATCTTACCTTCATGCTGCGGAAATACAAACCGGAAGAGAGAAAAGGGGCGGGGCTACATAAGGTCTATAGAGTAATAGGCTTAAAACTTTTAAGCGTAATGCGAAATACTTTGTTCACAGAATAAATTGCCAGGCACTGCAATGGGTCATGGTCCATTTAGAAGATAATTGAAAGTATTATTCAAGTCCTCTGCTTTAAATAATGAAATAGCCCTCTCACGATAGGAAACAACATTAGCAATTGCAGCCCTGAACCAATGAACCATCCAGAGTCTGAGGAAGTCTACACTTCCCATGCTTAATCTACCCTTATCTACAAACTGAAGCACAAATCTTTCACCTAAATGTGTAGCACAGCACTTTATCTAAAACAAATAAAGAGATTTCCATTATCAATACACTATAACTACAGCGAGACAGAGTAACTGAAAATCAGCACACACAGTACAGCACATCCCCAATGGAAGCTTGTTTCTGCCGCGGAATAACAAAATAAAAGTAATTGTGGCTTTTTATCATGCAATTCTGACTTTATTTCTCGCAATGCTGAGTTTGTATTTCAGAATCTGGAGAAAAGGTCAGAATTGCGAGAAACAGACTTCAGAACTTGCAATTTAGATTTTTTCTCGCAATTCTGACTTAAGAACTCGCAATTTAGATTTTTTCTCGCAATTCTGACTTAAGAACTCGCAATTTAGATTTTTTCTCGCAATTCTGACTTTAGAACTCGCAATTCTGAAATTTTCTCCAGATTCGGAAATATAAACTCAGCATTGCGAGAAAAAAGTCAGAATTGTCAGTTAAAAAGGTCATTGCAGCTTTTTTTTTGCAATTGCGAGTTTATGTCACACAATTTTGACTTTTTCGCAATTCTGACTTTAGAACTCGCAATTCAGATTTTTTCTCCAGATTGTGATATGAACTCAGCATTGTTCAGAACATCAAAATTGTGAGTTATAAACTCAGTTACAAGGGTAATTGCAACTTTTTATAACACAATTCTGAGTTTATATCACACAATTCTAACTTTTTTGCAATTCCAACTTCCGCAATTCTATTTTTCTCAGAATTGTGAGAGCTCACAATTGCGAGATATAAACTTATTCAGACTTTATAACTCGCAATTGCGACTTTATATCTCCCAATTCTGATGTTATTTATGACACAAAACTGGCCTTTTCTGAGAATTGTGAAATATAAGCTCACAATTGTGAGTTATAAAGTCTGAATACATTTATATAGTTTATATCTCACTTTATATATAAAGTCCGAAATGTGAGATATAAACTCACTATTGCAAAAAAAAAAAAAAAAAAAGTCAAAATTGTGAGATTAAAAAGTTGCAATTATCTTTTTTTATTTTTTATTCTGTGGTGCAACAAGCTTCCATACATCCCTCAGTAAAGGCAAAATCATTTTATTTTACGAATTTTAAAGAACGGAAAGTAAAAATTGGGAATGTTAGGAAACCAAATAATTTACTATTCAGAAATTCTGCTTGGGATGCAGTGAAGACCTCCAACAGGCCAGATAAATGAATGATTGTTCTGTGAGAGGAAGCTCTCGTTTTGACCTGCTGGCAGACAGAGCAACCAAACTGCTTTAACTTTCATTTGGAGTATTTAATCAATTCCACCTGAAGGAGATGCTGACAGTAAAAAGTAAAGCACATATTGTTGAGAACACTAACACATGTTGTGTTTTGGAGGTTGGTTCACATATGTGATACTGGTGTGTTGGTGTCCAACACAAGGCTTCTTTACCAGCTTAACCTGCAAAACTGTCTTACAAATTCATGAAGGAGTAAGCAGACCTTTCAGGATGGTGAACATAAGAATTCATCCAAAATGGATTCTGACTTTCCTGCTCAACTCACTATTTGATATCACACAACGGGGTAGGTGGATGTTAGTTAGCACTTATATCTATCCACAAAGTATAAATGCATTTTGTGCTCATATAATGTCTAAACATCACTAAGATGCTTAAGTAATGAAAGAAAATCAATGAATTGCTTAATTGCTGTTGATATGTCAATAAAGAATGATGCAAGTATTAGTAATAATTGTTAACAATTGTGTTTTCTTACTGTACACTGTAAAAAAATTCTAACCTCCCCAACTCTAAGTTTTCAAGTGACTGGTCACATCTACATTTTTCAATTGGCCCAAGTGAAATTCTGTAAATTATCAAATTAAATTGACAGAATTTCACTTGGGCCAATTGAAATATTTAGATGTGACCAGTCACTTGAAAAATTTGAGTTGGGGAGGTTAGACATTTTTTACAGTGCTCTATTCATTGGAATTACTTTGAACCGATTACATTAGTCCAATTTTCTCCTTTTGTTTTCCACAGGAAAAAAGTAAGTTATACGGATTTACATAAAATGAAAAATTCTGAAATTTTTCATTTCCAGGTGAACTGACCCTTGTTGTAAAAATACCAAGTCAAAGTGTAATGTAGATGTAAACCTGAAAGGAAATGATTGGACTTTTCAACTATGTTACTTGAAATTAGGAGATGGTGAATAATGAGTAATAAACATTATCACTAGAACATTTTGTTGGGGAGGTTATTTTTTTACAGTGTAGTTAAAAAATGTAAACAATATTACAATAGAATATAATCTTACTTCAAATATATCAAATGATTTGCACAGTTTTAAAATCAAGTTTCCAATAAATATCTCGAGAGCATTTACGGTCATTCTTGCCTCAACGATCAAAACATGTGAGCAGACAGGATCTTAAACAAAAGACTGTTTCACAGTTACAGGCTTCAGATGAACTCGGTCAAGTCACATGGATCTGTCAAACTACGGGTGGCACCACACTGTTTCCAGATCAGCATTGTGTTTTGTCTCTTATAATGTTAGAGCTTGGGAAACGCCGAGGAAAAGCTGCTTCTGGATCAGCATGAAGAGGTTATTGTTGATATCCATCAAAAATGTATAAGCATAACACACACCGAAATTGATGTTATGGATGGGAACAAAAACTCTACTTTGAGCTAACAAATGAAGAGTGTCCAATGGCATATCGAAATATTATGGACATAAATTAAGTGATATTCTCAATAATACACGATCACTTTAAGAGGAACCGTTGCTTTTAGTTTAACAGCCTTTGATGAGTAATGTAGTGATATTTCATAAACACAATGTCGCCATTTAACACGAACAGTATATCTTCAAAATCGAGTCCTCCCTTTTCTCCTCCTCTTTTCCCCCTTCCTCTTCCTCTGAACATTTCCTTTGCTCTTTATTTTCTTTTAATGCTTATGTGTATGAGCACTAAACAGGTTAATATTACATTCAGATTTGTTTTATAACGCACTCAAAAAGTGGAGATTATTAGGCAATACCTTCCAGTTAAATGGTTTTAGGATAGAGGAAAAGTGTCCGGCACAAAAATAAAGTATCTTCTGTTTCAATCGCAACAAAAACATAGACTCACCAGCCAACCAGCACCCGAAATGGGTGTTGGTTTATTACACGTAGCTAATGTTTACGCAGAGGCCCAGGCTTCTGCTCTGGTGTGGGTTCCTAATAAAGTCAACTTATTATGACTGCTGGGGCTTTGAAAAAAGGGGCAGCCGTTATATGAATGGCAAGAGGAGGAGTGAGTGCGGAAAAGAGGAATTTACCGTCTAGTCCTGAATTCTGCAGATGTTCAGTCAAGTCACAGCCGAACGCATTTTCAGTTCCCTTCCTTTTGGACTTCAGCTTGGCAGCCTTATTCTTCATCAGGCTTCCGTAACGTATCCAGATCAGAGTAAAAGCACCTTAAAATCAACCATTGGTCCCACAACGCATGGGATGGGAAGGGTGGGGGAAATGCGCTCGAAAAGAAAAGAAGAGTCCCAAATCAGGAAGTCCACAGTGTCAAACAAAAGAAATCATCCGCTCACATCTTGACTGAGCCACCAAAGATCTGGTGTGGGCGAAGAACTCTGGAGCGGTTCACGCCCAACGACACTTCATCATCAGGGTCTCTCCTCCCTTAAGCCCTGAACAGAGAGAGGTGAGATTCTGTGTCGAGTCTTAGGGGGAAAAGTTACGACACAAGCTTCTGTCCCACCAAGAAGCTTTGCAGAGGAGACAGTTTCCTGTCCTCTCCACTTCTATCTATCTATCTATCTATCTATCTATCTATCTATCTATCTATCTATCTATCTATCTATCCTTTTCGTTCCACGTTCTTCAGGAGGTCATCGTGCTGATGTTGAGTGGAGGCTTGAAATGTCAGAACTTTTTGCAAAGGGGAGGGTAGAAGAGCGAGGGGAGGAGAGAGAAGTAACTGCCTGCTTATTCTTCACCACTTTGGACATTACCGAACCCCTTTCACCCAACCCCCCCGGCCACCCCGCTTTCTCTCTTCCTCCCTCCTTTTTTCTTTTTTGTAGCCATGGCTCCAACAGGAAACCTGCTCTCTGCCTTCCTGAACGCTTCCAGAATACACAATTTCCTGTAAAGGGAACCTTGTTTGGAAAACAAAAACAGACCAAGAGAAGGACGTTGGGGAGAGGGACAGCAAGATGGGGGGGAGAAAGAGAGAGAGAAAGGCAGAACGATGCAGAAAAAACTGGAGAACTTTACAGAGCAGATGAGAGAGGGGGGAAAACACAAGGTTCCCGTTAACCACGGCTAGTTAGCCATTTTGAGTGTTTCTTCAACTACAGAAACTTCTATGTCCCACGGGCGGATTTTTATTAAAACTAACAGATATCTTTTTCCAGATTTTCTGTTTTGGAAACTTTTTAACTGTGACTTATTTATCATAGTTTTTGCTACTTTTCAAATGCCTTTTATGTCTAGATTTTTATTGTTTTTATTTACTTTTGTCCCAGAATTATGAAAATCCATCATAACAGTATTGCACTCTTAGAACAAAAAAGGTTCAGTGGGGTTCCCCTGCTGAAAAATCCAGCATAAACCAGCATGAATTCATGGCTGGTTTCTGCTGGTAAGTGCTGTTCTAACTGGAGGACCAGCATAATCATGCTATTCTCAAGCAAAACTGGTGCTGGTGAAGCTGGTTTAATTGTTTTAGTTATGATTATATTATTAATCAAAGTCATCTGAAATTTGAAACAGTAAAAATTGTAAAAATAAAACTGGTGAAACGTTTCAAAGGATTTGTCTCCGGTTTAAAAGGATGTATATACAAATGAATTAAAAAAAGCATGTGTACATTGTAAAACAAACACTGATATGAAAACAAAGAAAAATGCCAAATAACACCATAATCATAAGCCGTTTGTTCAATAACAGGGGTTATGAGAAGAAAGAAAGAGCTATTGATAATGAAAGCTCAAAAAGAAAAGATTTTAAAGACTTTAAATGGCCCTTTGGGAGCTCGCATGTCAAAATCCAGCGGTCAGTCACTGATCCCAAAAAAGTGCACACAGTAAAAGGTATGTCATTGCAGTCAGGAGCATGACATATTGTAGTCAATAGTGATAGCATGCACTTTCAACAGTTGCTGAAAGAGAATTAATTCAACCAAAGTCAAGGGCAAAGTGTCCAACTGAAAGCCACATAATGAAACACTAATGTTTTTCAAATAGACTTAAACAGCTTTTAACACATACTCAAGTTTTGTTGTGGTCTTGCTGGAATCATAAGAGCACCCAAAAGACAACATATGCTGGTCCACCAGCACACCAGCATCGCAAGCTGGTCCCAGCGTGCAAAACATACCCTATGCTGCATGGTCCACCAGCACAACCGCTTCTCATGCTGGGTACCAAACCATCATCCAGCAGCAAAACATACCTTATGCTGGTGAGAAGCAGTGCTGGGTAGAACCCTGAGGTTCAAGGCTCAATTTTAAAGAACCATTTATGCCAAAAATGGCTCTATACAAGGGAGAAATGTCTAAGGGCGTTTTCGCACCAAGGTCCAAACCAAAGTTCATGTTTTGATACATTTTATACTTTCGGTAAGTTTTGGTTTGGTTTCACATTGCAATTATGCGAGCGCACTAACGAACTTTACATGACAAACTTGCATTCTGTCGTCATCATCTGCTGCATCTTGACATTGATTGGTTTGTAAACGGACGTGCGTCTGACGTCAGCGTGTTGTCAATTCGGCGAGTAACTTTGACAAGAATGAATGAACAGATGCTATCGTTGGCACTATACTGTTATTATTACGGCATTACTCCCTGCAGCACCAACTATACTCGAGGCTAGTTCAAAGTCGCCAAATGAACTTCCTCGTTGTGCGAACATTTTATCGTCGACAGCAGGAAAGGAGGAGAAGAGCAAGCAATCCTGCGGGAACCACCAGAACTTCATGTAAATGGTCTGAAAGTCCGAACCATACAGAAAATGCTTTCACACTAGAAACAAACCAAACTTTTGTTCAGTTTGATCTGGACCGAGACTACCTCTTTTCATCTGACCAAATTCCGTCTGTTTGGTCTGGACCGTGGTCCGGGGGAGGTTTCACACTTGTAATTTTGATTCGGATCAAACTGAAAAGTCAGAAAATCCGGACCAAACAAGTAGGTGTGAAAGGGCCCTAAATGATTGCATAATACTTTAAAGTTTAACAGGTTATTTAAAAATTTTCGACTAATAAAGTATGTTTACGAGCTGCTTAATTCATATAATTTAATTCAAATAAAAAAATAATTCAAACAAAATAAATTTATTAAACCTGAATCCATAAAATGACCCCATGATTGGAACCTCTAAAAAGTTCTATCTGAAGCGCCTGGCAGAACTCTTTAAGGTTCTATATAGAACTTTTTCTTCTATGAGTAAATTTTTCATAGAAGTTATGATAATGTAAACAAAGAGTATAGAAACTGACCATTTCAATATTTACTGTACACAACGACTTGCAGTATGTCTGGTTTTGACCGTCGGGGGATCAACATTCTTGCCATTTACAAGGTTTTTTCAAAAGTTAGTGTAGTTGGTTACCAACAAGCCAAACAAGTCAATAAAGAACATGCTTGAGATGAAATATGAGATCCATCCATCCCTTATCCAAACCGCTTTTATCCTTATATTAGGGTCACAGGGGGCTGGAGACTATATGAAATACTGAAATGTGATAGTATTTATTATTGTGCATCATTTTCAGACAATCTGTAATTTTGTCAAATGATTCAAAAAGTGTGAAATATTTTTTGTGTGTATTTAATATTGTTCATATAAATGTGTGACCATAGATATGTATACGTAGATGACATATTCGACCGATGAGGCATCTATGTATATACATATATGTGTGACAGCCAGCAAAGAGATATTTTGCTGTGATCTGAGAGGAAGGATGTATAAAGGATCTGGGTCAGTATATGCTGACAAACTTAGCCATGCAAGCAGTAACCTTGACATTATTAACATAATAGATCCACCAAGTAAGGAAGCATCCATCTTCTACGATTTTAAAACTGTTCATATGTCCAAAAGGCTCATTCTCATTGCCATTTGTGGGTGTGAGAAAATGTCAGGAGGTTATTATTCATTTATAAAGGTTGTCGCTAAACTTTTATGGTCAAAATACAGATTCTAACCCCAACCCTGAATATTCAGACACTGGTTAACCAATATACTGTAGGCTTGCGGATGCCAAGCCTTTGATCAAGCCTCTCTTTACTGTAGACTTTTCAGGTTTAGGTTTAATCAATACATTTTTGATTTAAAGTTGATTTGAAGTCAATTGACTTTTTAATTTGAATTCAATTTTATGAATAAAGCAGCTCGTAAACATACTTTAACAGTAGGAAAGAATTTAAATAACTCACTATCTGTACACATTTCTGCTGCAGATGAAAATGTTATTCATAAAGTGAAGTGACGGAAGACAAGGTTGCCTTTAGAGAAGTTTTGTCGATGTACAATACATTCAAAGGTTTGAGGTGGGTAAAAAAAAAGTCTCTTATATATAATATTTTGAAATATTATTATTACAATTTTAAATAGCTGTTTTCTATTTGAATATATTGTAAAATGTAATATATTCGTTTGATCAAAGCTGAATTTTCGGCATGATTACTCCAGTCTTCAGGGTCACACGATCCTTCAGAAATCATTCTAATATGATGATTTTCTGCTCAAGAAAAAAAAAATTCTTATTAAACCGCAATACATTTTCTTTTGAATTCTTTGATGAATAGGATGTTTAAAAGAACAGCATTTTTTCTTGTAAAATTCTAAATTATTTTTATCAATTAAAGGATAAAATAATTGAAAAAAAACAGTAAACGATGGGGAAAATATGCTTCTAATTTTACTGGATACATTACAAATGCTGCTTTATCAGTAACATTTCTTCGAATGGCTTTTCCTAGCAGGCGCAGAAAGCATTATTATCAACAGACAAAAAAGGGATCCTTTCAAATATGGCATTTAAAAAAAAATCAGACCACAGATTAAAGCATTTAGAGCATAAGAACAGACACTTTTTTGTGTCAAGCCACCATGTGCCAAAGGTTGTTCTTCCTATAGAGCAGCCCTGAATCATGTGACAGGAGCAAACAAAGGGCGAATTCAATCGGATGCCTGTCAGACAATCCCAGTCCATGATGTAATAGAGTGAAAACTGTCTACTTTTTCAATAGCCTTGGCTCCATATGTGTTTTCCCATTAATTTTCTCCATGGGAATAACAAATGCTTAAAAAAACCTAATATATATGCAGACTGAGGATCTTTAGTGGACAATTACTGCTACTCTACGCTCTTTTGCCAAAACACAAGCCACAAGTTTCATTACTCCAACAAAAGAATACTGCCCATTTCCCAATATGCATTCTGAAACAGTCTGAGTCTTGTTACATCATCATCAACCGACAACGTTCAATTCCAATCATCAAACAGAGGATGCATGAAATTACCCAGATGTGTTCTTGATACTGAGGAATGAGGATGCTGTGTCCGAAATCTCTCCCTGTCCCCTACATACAGTGTACTAGGATATAGGGTGTTGGCCATTTTGTAATGGTGCAAGAACAACTTTGTGCCCTAAAATTGTTCATTCACACACTTGCTGAAGCACTCGGAAATATTGTATGAGTTAAATGCACATGAACGCCACCACAAAGTCTCAGGCCTAACTCTTTCCCTGCCAGCGTTTCTTTTTTTTTAAAGTCGTCAGCCACCACCAGCATTTTTGAATTTTCACAAAAAAGTAATAGCCCCCAGAATATTTTTTGTAGGCTATGAATATCTGAACATGCAATAGCCTATATCAAAAGATAGAACAGAGCCTCTGCTTTAAAAGAAAAGTTTTATTCAAACTTTGTGCATTTTTTTTTTATCAACACTTGACTGTGGGTAAGTTTATTAAAAAAGCAACATTCTGAACAAAAATCTGAGAAAATCACGCAACAATGTGCATAAGCAATACTTGTATCGCTTGTTTCTGCTCTCTTTTTGTGCCTGCGTTCTGATCTAGAGATTAAGAAGATAACCGCGCCCCCCATATAACAGTAAAAACATCGAAATCATGAAAATTCCATCAATGGCAGGGAAAGGCTTAATTGGGACTAGGAAACTCTGGATTTTCCTTGAGCTTAGGTGTGTGTCAGTGAGAAACATGGCGGAATACCACAATACTTACAGGTATTTAGCAGTGACATTGTCAGGCTGTTTTATTTCAAACAAAATAAGCTAATAGCCTGCACAAAACATGATAGCATTGTAATATGTCAGTTTAATATGTAGCCTAATGATTTATTTTGTAGTGGCTTCATAAATGAATTAAAAACAAAAAAGCAAAACACACCTGATGATGCGCATTCTTTGTTCTTCATATTCTAGAAGTTTCTGGAGGCTAGCAATAGCGAGCTAGCTTTGAAAGCATGAGATACCACCCTCCCTTCAGAACGCCTCTAAAGCCACGCCTCCTCCAAAGCACGAGAGACGGCGTTAATTTACCTCATGTCTCAAAGCACATACCATTACAATATATTATATATATAATGAACATAAAGAACTTAAAGAGCACTGACCTGTACCACCTGACAGCTGCAGATTCAGATTCATTTCGGTGATGAGTGTTGCCATTAAAACGCATAAATTCGAGTCACGAACCGCTCCGAGTGTAACGTCGCGGATTTCCATCTCTTCCAAATGAAGGTAGTTATGGTGTGAACAGCATGAGCTGGTTGTTTTGGTTCAGGAGGAACTGTAAAAGGCGGCTGCTGTTTCGGTTGCTGCACTCGGTGACTGCACGTCTGTCTAACTCTGTACAGAATGAAAATACTTCATTTATAAATGCAGAATTTTTGAAAAACCCTCCATCCTTTCCTCATTTTATTAATGAATTTAAATCTTTTGCTGCTTCTCTTTGTACCCTTTCAAATGAAAAAGCTTAGCCTACTTCTTTAATGAGTTAAGTGCCTTACAATAACTTACTTTTCTATAAATGTTGTTCTTTCAATTATTTAACCCTCTGGGCTTCTTCATTAATGTGTTACACTTGGCTTCCTTTCGTGCAAAAACGTACGAAGCCTTAAAATTTTACTTTTTTTTCCCCAGGAAAACCAATGAAATATATTTTTGTTCAATAATATTTTTTTATTATTATTTAGAATTTTTAAAGATTTTTATGATACTTTGCATTAATTATATAATTTTTATGAGCTATTTTTTCCATTAGAATTAGTATATATATATATAGTTTTTTTTTTTTGTTTGTTTTTTTTCAATAAATGTAACATTTCACATCAAAATAGTGTGCAGGCCTAAAAAAAAATGTTCAAGTGATAAGAGCGCCATCTAGTGGCTTTAAAAATATATAAATGTGTGTAATGTCCTGTAACCGCCTATAGGCTGCCTATAGCTTTTTAATTTATTTTTTAATTTTAATTTTTTTGATTCCCATTCGGAAAGAAAAAAATCTAATTAACTAAGCAACCACTGAATGGAACAACACAAATTATATATCATTTTAAAGCTTATGATCTCAGCTTTTTAATGCATCTAATCATTTATTAACTCCTAACGAGTGCTGAGTAATCCCTCTAAAACCGAGTGTACCGCCAGCAGGCGCCACCTAGCTGCGAAAATATTCATTACCATATTTTTCAAAAATTTTGCCTTAACACAAAGTTGATGTCATTAGAAAGCTTAGAGTCTGAACTTTACAGTGAATGTATCCACTTTGAAAAAATCTTAAGTATTGCTGAGTTATTTGCTGATAAATAGAATTTCTTTTTTTTATAATCTATAAAATAATGTACTGCAATGTGTCAAAAACATCACACAGCTCATGAAACATTCACACATTATTGAAAATGGCACTTCATTTTTTACAGCATATTATTACAATTAAAACGAGCCCAGAATTAACATAATCTATTGCTTTTATGACAAGATATTCTTCATGGAGAAACAATTGCCCATGAGGGGGTGTCAAAGACTGTACAAAAAGGCTATCTCTTTTCCAAATGCTGTAACTTTTGATTCCTTTATCAAAAAAAATATCCAGATGCAGCTAACATGTAGGGGGACTTCACTAAAAAATAATTTTCCTCCTACCTTATTTCCTTCCTGAGTTATTCCATGACAAATAAGAAAGATATGCAAAATCATAATAAAAATTATATATATATTTTGTCTTTTATCAGCAGTTTCTCGGCAGGACAATGTCCAAATGTAATCTAATTTATATTTTCAAAAAATGTAAAAAGAGTTCCTTCAAACGATACCTACCTTTTGACTCTCCTTGCTACAGTTTTGGAGTTATGATTATATAGTTTTTATATAGTTTGGAGCAAAATTTGTTGTGTGTGTGTGTGTGTGGGGGGGGGGGGGGGTTGTCATATTTGCACTCTTGATGTTTTAGAGTGTCACCCCTTCATTGCTGTGCACTTTTTTCTGCACAGTGGCTGATTTGTAGTTTGTACCACCAAAAGTTTCTCTGAGTTTTCCTATTTTTTCGTATTTCCCATTCATTTCCTATGGTTGGTCATTTTTGCACGAAGGAAGTGTGACTTTTTTTTTACGACCCTTTAACATATCTGAATCATCTCCTTGATTTTTTTGTGTGTTCACATAGGTAATTTAACAAAAGTCACCAAGTTTCACAAAAAAAATAAAAAATTAAAAACGTAAACGTTTTCGTGCATTTTTGCACGAAGAAGCCCAGAGGGTTAAATATTATTATTGAATTAATTACCTCATTTTTATTTTTTTATTCCTTGCCCTTTATGATTGTATATTTGATTTGAGACTTCATCGCCGTTACTTTATTTGCAACTATAAGAATTGTAAATTGTTAATATTGTTTGTTCAATGCCTATTTTGTTTGTAAATTTGTTTATTTTTCAATAAAAAAAATAAAATAAAAAAATAGACGTGTGATTCGGACCAAATGCAATGGTTGGAAGAACATTGTATGGTCATCTGCCTTCCCCAGACGATGTAGGCTACATATAAATACATTTAGGCCAATACCACTTAAGTTAGTGATTGCTATATCAGGATGTGAGGAGAGTTTCAACCTATGGTTTCAACCAGCATAACAAAAACATATTTCTGGAACAAATCACCTACCCTTCCTTAAAAAAACAAAAAAACAAAAGTGATTTGAACGTAACTGACTAACTAATTGCGACTTCCCAACTCGTAAATACGAACTTCCCTTCTCATTATACTTCCTTATATTAGTTAAAATATAAACCACTTGAAGGAGTTAATGAAAACCAGTGAGTGAATTTGGACAGTGACTTTATTGCCTGTAATACCATATATGATCTAAGAATATTTACTATTCATATTTTTGTTGATTGGTCATGATAAATTTAAATAATTGATCACAAATAAATGTATTATAAGAGGACTATCTATGTACTGTATATTCGATGCAATTAATTTTTATAGAATACACATTAATTAGCCTATTCATTTTAATTTGACATATTTTGATAATATAATCTTGAAAATAGTATATTCTGTGAATAATTCTGAAAGTTACCTCTTTAATTTGATTTGTTACATGTATTCCACACGTGTTTCCATTTCTATATAGGCCACAGTAGGCTATATTTTGTTTATTCCAATAAATGACACTAGGGGGAGTAGGAAGATCCCGAGACTCTTGATTAATCATATGACTCTTCACAGAAACTATTTATTCCTTAATCAGTTAAACTTTAGCACCAAAACTACTGAATGCACCTTTAATGCACAAATAATAAGTGTTTGCATTTGTACTCTGCATCAAATAAATTCAGTAGTCAACATTTGAAGTGGATCAAAACCTTTCATCAAAGTTATACATGAATTTTGAACAATACTTGTTCTATATATATAGCTAACAATTTCCAACAGTATCTCTTAGAGATAGTCCTCTTATAATAAATGTATTTGTGATCAATTATTTAAATTTATCATGACCAATCAACATAAATGAGTAGTAAATATGCTTAGATCATATATGGTATTATACCAGCAAACTTGTATACAACCTATTTCACAAAAGAAAAAAAAGCTGCAGTCTTTGTTGAATGCCATTCTTTATTGCAGTATTAACATCAGTAAACTGGCTTTCTCAATATCGCACACACAGGTTCAACACTGCATGAGAGGTGAGCACTTTCCATGAAAAGGGCACAAAAACAGGCGTTAAGTTTCCTTTTCAACAAAGATTTATCAGACGAAGTGCTAAACCTTCAGATAAACCTCAAGATGTCAAACTGTATATATTATTTAAACTAAAGAATAATTATAATTCTTTTTTAAATCACAATTTCAAGGGGGCTGTCGAGATATTCAGTGTGATTAAAGGTACTCGTGTAGTGATTTCATGGCAGTTAACAATTTATATAAAAAATAATTTCCCATTCCACAGAACATGATTTCTGCCCTTACTGCTATACAAAAATTAACAGAATCCCAATTTGCACCCTATTCGTGGAAAATTCTGATTAAATGTTCACAAACCTTTGCCCATGATTTTTTTTTCACAGTATAAAATTCATCTAATGTTCACAGTTACAACACCCAAATCATTTAAATGTGCACGTGCCACAGAATGTAAAGTAAAAAAAACTGAGTTAAGATGATTTTATGTGATACCAGGTTTTCTGAAATAATAATAATAATAATAATAAATCTTTATTTTCTGAAATAAAAATCAAATTATGACAAAAACGTAGTAGAAAACAAGTAAAATGTAACTTAATTTGATCTTCATGCACTGTTTTAGCCTAGGGTTTGATTTCCTAGAGTGCTTGATTTCCGTTTGTCAAGTTTCAGCAGAACACTAGATAATGACCATGTCGACTATACAGAGTTCATGATCGTCCACATAAAATCCAAACTTGCATTTCTGTCCCCACACTCATCAATCAGCTGGTTTGATAAGATGGCCCATATTGTATTGAAATTCAGGCGTGTCGAGATCAGTTAAAAGTCATACCCGGCTTCTGGAAAGTTTCTGTAATGTATGAATCATTCTAAGGTTTTTATATATAAACCCCGACAGGACAGCCCATCATATGATATTATGCGAAGTAATCACAAGTCTTTTTTTCCTCTGATCATAAAGTCAGTAAATTAACCACCCAGTTTTATGAGTGAACAGCCGTTCTGTCTTAAACATTGGCCTAAACCCATCTACAGCTACATTTCACTGAAATGAAACTGATTAAACATTATCCCTGGACCCAAACACCTACTAATAATCTACAAGTTTCCACCGGACCGATATTAGAGGCATGTTCAGCTGAAATCAACATCATAGAACATGCTCTGCCCATATACATCTATATCAATATTTGCGCCTATACTGTACATAATAACATATCTCTTCCGACCAGTCAGGTACAGCTCTCTTGTTTTCCATTACTCTTGTTTTGCCATTTTCTGTGATGACCTAATTGAATACAAGCCATACAGAAGCATTATGTGAAACTAGAAGTTCACTAGAAGTAATGAATATTAAATTTCAATCATGAAAGGTATACCTGATTGATCTATTTAAATTCTACTTGACTATTGTAATACTTTAAACGTAGTGTTTGATCAGTATTCTGGCCATATTATCTTACAGGTCAGATCGGTAAGTGCACCCTGGGGTGGAGAAACAACACCTGGTGTTAG
Organism: Squalius cephalus; assembly: GCF_949319135.1. Classification (NCBI taxonomy): domain Eukaryota; kingdom Metazoa; phylum Chordata; class Actinopteri; order Cypriniformes; family Leuciscidae; genus Squalius; species Squalius cephalus. Next base: position 5,453,550 of record NC_137126.1, on the reverse strand, counting down.
CTCTGGCAGGCACTGGTGAATGCTGTGTTTCAATGCAAGCTGTCTCTTGAGTATCCAGTCTCACAGCTCAGTGAGCACGCTCAGGCTGGCCGACGTCCACGGTGATGTTGATGAAGAGTGGGGCTCGGTCGATAGACAGGACCTTGTAAGAACAGGAATTCAAACCATCCTTCTTCCACATCTGGGGAGTACGGCGTAACAGCTGCATCCTGTGATGGGTGAAGTGAAAGCAAAGCGTTAGATGCCACACTGAAACTACGCATCTCTTCAGTAGCTATGTTTCCATCCAAAGTTGCAAATTTAACTTGTGTGAAAAATTGGAATATGGCATGAAATATTTGCGATTCCACGTGTTCAAGAGAAGAACAAAAAAAAAAGTCACTTCCTGTGAAATTGGCACAAAATATCTGTAATAAAAATGGAAGTTGCTGCAATAGAGCAACCACTGTGGCTCTTTCTTCCTCCATCGTAAATGACTTGTGTCTCAGAGCACGCAGACGAAACGCAATAAACGCTGTCATGTTGTCTTGCGTTGACTAGCCTGGCAAGCCAGACCTACATCAAGATGTTAGGTCTGGCAACTCACCATAGACACGGCTCAATCCGAGCGGCGGGATAAACGGCTGTCTTTCAAATTCCCTCTGCACGCAATAGGACAGCGCTTCAACCAACCAGAGCGTTTTCCCAACAGCGGAGCTAACGTTAGTTGATAGATTCAACTTTTGAATCTGGCCGGCAAAACTACGAACACATCTTCCTTTTTTAAGAATGACTTAAAGGACAAGTTCGGTATTTTACACTTAAAGCCCTGTTTACAGATCGTTTCTGATGAAATAGAACGGTTAAGATTAAATTTTGGACAAATGCTGCTGTCCCGAGAATTTGAGGTTTCTTTCGCTTTCCCAAACACCAGTAGACTGGGTGTATAGGTGCACTGGAACACTCCTTCCTAAAACACATTAAACTTTCGTTTACAAAGACGTGAAATTCACCGAGTGGTCAGGGGTGTCCACTGATATGCTCACACAAAAATCGCTGCAAAAGATGCTTTCCAACAGGTTTTATCGTAGTTTTTGTCTCCTCCATTGACTTGCATTGGATGTGCTGTGAGGTACGGTATTACTCCGCGCCAGAAACTGAAATGGGGTTGTTTTCTTCTTCTTCTTGTTTATTTTTATTTTATTTTTTACTGCGGATCGCAAACAATGAAATGCCAGTGGTTTGCTTGCAAAGGTGCATTATCGCCACCAACTGGGCTGGAGTGTCTATTATTCAAGCTCTCAACGGAAGAAGTGCGGGTGTGAGGCGTTTGGAAAAATAGGTCCACAGTTTTACAACGAATAGTAAAACACCTGTTGGAAAGCATATTTTGCAGCGATTTTTGTGTGAGCATATCAGTGGACACCCCTGACCACTCGGTGAGTTTCACGTCTTTGTAAACGAAAGTTTAATGTGTTTTAGGAAGGAGTGTTCGAGTGCACCTATACACCCAGTCTACTGGTGTTTGGGAAAGCGAAAGAAACCTAAAATTCTCGGGACAGCAGCATTTGTCCAAAATTTAATCTTAACCGTTCTATTTCATCAGAAACGATCAGTAAACAGGGCTTTAAGTGTAAAATACCGAACTTGTCCTTTAAGTGCCGTTCTTTGCTCTTTTCTCAAAGAAAAACTTAACTCCAAGTCCTCCAGAGTCGTGGCCAAAGCCGATTTGAAAGACTGTTCTCCAGCAGCAGCAGCTCTTCTTTGTTTTCAAGTAGCAGGGAACCGTCGCAACTCTGTCGTCATTATGTTAAGCACGCCCCGCTTACTCTATACACTATGTGATTGGTTTGGCTAAGGCATTTCAGAATGACCAAACCAACAGTTGAGATGCTGTGGAATTCGATTGGTCTGTTAGTCCAATCAATCACATTCTCTGTTGAGGTGAAGTCACGTGAGTTTTCGTATTCGGTAAATGTTTCCATCATAGTTTATGCGCATGTCTTCTTATCAGATGAAAGCCCAATGTCCTATAGTTTTGATAAGCAAATACATTGATATCAGGGTTTGAAATACACCCACTATCCCACCAAATGTGGGTGAAACCCAACGGTGGCAGGTAACTATCAACTCACTAGCCAATTTGGTGGGCTAAGATTGACAAATTCACTTGCGATATCATGGCTACCCGCTTGCCTCCAACATTTGCTAAACGAAGCATAACAATACACTTGCATGGAGACAAGAGGCCGATTTTCAACCTGTTCTTAATACCTAGGCATCTGAGAACAGGGTATCCGTGGGTTTTTAAAATCTAATTTAAGGCTTTTAGGGTGTGTTCACACTTTCGCTTGATTCGTTTGGTCTGGACCAAAAAAACAAAAAAAACAAAACAAAAAGCACTCCTGGTCCACTCAGCGTTCACATTGGCATTTTAACACCGAACCTAAAGGCATAGGGATATGTTCACAACCTGATTGGTCGGCTTTTAAGACATATTGCCTATTTTGAGACAGAACATCCAAACAATGCTGTGTTCTGGGATAAATGCGCTCGTATGTGCGTAGCTACATATGATATTATTTTGACCAGCTGAGAACTCGTGGTTTGGCTAGTAGAACTTCTGGATGACTGGTAAATTAAATTCAGTCGCCACATTTGCTGATGAGTGAAAAAGTTAACTTCAACCCTGTTTGGCTTGTATAGCAAAACACAATGGCATCAAACAGGTGCCACAGATTTTTCATTTAGGCGGTTTTCACATTTTTAGCATTTGAATTATTTTTTTTCGTGGACATGAAATATAATTGAACTGTTGTAATAGCTTATAACTTGTACAGTACATATTTGATCTAAACCATAATGTTTTAGTATGATGATTATGTAAATGTAATTTCCTTGTTGTAATGTAACAAATGAAAGCTCTCAAAAATGTTCCTTTCTTTAGCTGTGGTCTCTTGCAAGACCAGAGTAACACTAATATTGCAACATTTACTTCTCATTCACACTTGACCTGACCTGTCTTTATTGACTTGATTGCCGCTGTCTCTATTGTGAAAGACCATGGTGTAGCGCGCCACTTCAGGAGACGGCCGCAGTATCGTCATTTTCTGAAGTTCCACCCTGAAAAACATGGTTCTATTAAAATCATCAACAATGAGAAGTATACAGCGATGTTCAGAGATAGTATCAACGGCAATGAACTTTTCCCTTCACTCAACACTCAAGTACAAATTGGCTCTGCACTTTTTCATGTCTTTTTTGGAGGTTTTGATTTTGATGATTAAAAAACATTTTTTCAGCACGCTCTTTGGCCAAACGAGAGATGAGAAATGAGAGAACTCACTTCAAAACTGCTACATGCATCTATATATTAGATTCTTTTCAAAATGTTAACCTGATGTCAACCTGAACTGAAAAGCAACATTTCATTTTGGTAATTTTGTCTACTTTAGAAGAAAATAAATAGTAGTCAGTGGGTTTTAATCAGCGTGTAGCACTGGTGCACATCCTAAACGGTGTCCTAAGTTCATCTTACCTTTTCCTCAGGTCATCGTCCTCTCCACCCCAGCCCCAGTAAGAGTTTGGGAAGCCATTCACCAAGTGGAACTGCTCCGTCGTCATGGCCGAAACCCCCCCAAAGTAACCTTTGTATCGGAGTCTGGGAAGTCAGTGGCAAAAAGTGATGAATGTCTTTTAAATATTAAACAAGAACTATAACATGTCATTTCACAAAATAACTCAGTGATGCAATTAAGAAATGACTTAGGGTGCATTATATTTGATGTAGCTAAATACTAATGGAGAACAGAGAATATCAAGCGTTTGACTACCATATTTTGAAAAACAATCTCTGAGATGCTTAATACAATACAACCTACCTGCAATCTCCCTTAAAAACTGAGTGAGCTGGAGAAATAAATGACCTGAGGCCGGTTGGATAAACTGCTAAGACTAGTCTTAGAAGTTAGTCATCACTTTTTTTTTTCTTAAAGACTGTTCATAACTTTTTAAAGTCAGTTACCTAGTGTAGATACTAGCACTTAAGACACAGTCTTAACATAATGGCTATGTTTTTGCAACTGGCCGCTGGTCTTAAAAACACAAGCCCAAAAATAAGCAAGCCCTAGTTTTCGGGGGATAACCGAAGTGGTATAACTTAACAGTTTACAGTAAACAATTCTTTTAGCTTCTTTCATGTCATAAAAATATCATAAAACAAAATACAATTATCTACATATAGAACAGGTTAATTGATCGCTAAAACAAATGCCAATCCATCCAAGATTTAGTGATTTTTGAAATCGCAGAATTTAATGCAAAAATCAAGGAAGCGACGCAATTTTTCTGCAAAGATTGTTAACCTAAGTGGAGGACAAGCAATATTAGCTTATCAAAATTCATAATTCTGAACCCAAACAAATGAATGTGTTCAGCTGTCCTGCCTCTGATTTACAGTACATTCTATCTATTCTATCTAGGGGCTATGTGTAGGTTTTTACTTAAAAAAATCTTTAAGATAGAGTTTTCATTTGTACATTTATGAGCCAACCATAATGTAATAGAAAGAATGACACCTTGACTGTCCACCACGGTTGCCTCTATCAGCCTGTAGGCTCAATTGTGTGTGGAGGAGTCGGGTCCGAATTGGTGCGAAAATTCACAAAATGTGACATCATGCGCGTTCTCGTCTCCTTGGGCTTACATCCGTACGGCAGCCATTAGTAAGCAGCGGCAATCGCTAGCAGTAGTGTTTTCAAATGGACTCTGCGGATGCAAAGAAGCGACCAGCCTCCAGCACAATCCAGACACCCACGGAAACTCCTCGTAAGTAAAAAAAAAAAAAAAAAAAGCCTTATCTAGTGTGGCCAAAATAGAGAGTGACCGGCGTCGGGCAAAGACAAGAGTCAACATCGGAGCGCCATTTGATTCTTGGAGGAGCTTCGGTCAGCGCTGGGTATAAAAACAGACCCCGAGCTGGCTTTATTTTTACTGCAAAGGTAAGACATAGTTTGCAATATATTATTTTATATTTAAGGCCATTTGCAATATATTATTTTATTGTTTTTGTGGTGTAATGCTAACGATAGCATGCTAGCCAAATGTGTCGTGCTCGTACGAGCGTGCGCACCGAGAACGAGCATGAGACTGGCTGCAGTCTCTCTAACGGCCACTGGTGTCAGTAACGGTTAGAAATTTCAGAACTTACGCAATGCTCCTTTAAAGTAAGCAGATTTAAGTTAGCCTGGTTAAAACCAGACCATTCTCAGTAGTAACTGAGTTATGGTCTGGCAAAGCTTCTTTAATAACTCATTTCCAAAGGGGCGTCACCAACGGACGTCGCTCAAATGCCTCTGGGCGCAATTGGATAGACCTAAAACTCCTAAAACCAATCAGAGCGATCGGCATCGTATAAAGCCATAACGAGTTACACGAGTTGTCCCAAAGTTACACTACGCCATAAAAGCATGTACTCTTTTTGCGAAGAAAATGTATTTACTTTTGAATGTGTAGCAAAAAAGTAGGCAAGCTTTGGGACATACTACTTCGTCATCTTTCGGACGGATCTGTCGCGTGTATCCTGTCACGTAAACTGCCCTGTCAATCATCTTGTCAATCATCTTGTTAATCCTCTATTAAATCTAATTTCATTTCCTACCGTTTCGGAGAGAAATGTAGTAGCACGTTCATCTGCCAGTGGGTCTTTCATGGAGACTGTCCTCATGTGTTTGCAATTTGAATATAATAATGCATTTAAAAGTTGGTGCGCTTCACCAACGGAGTGGACGTCGCTCAAATGCCTCTGGGCGCAATTGGATAGACCTAAAACCAATCAGAGCGATCGTGATCTTGTAAAGCCCGCCTCAACGTTCCTGATTGGTGCCGCGATTTCGAGGCCATGGAAATGGGCTTGAATGAGCTCTTTGCCAGACTACTTGCAGAGCAAATCTAAATTTGCCGGAAGTTGTCTGGGTTTTCCCAGGCTAGATTTAAGTGCCTTAAAGGAAAGAAAAATTCCATAATTTTGGGTTTCAAAAATCCATAAAAAGCACAGTGAAATCCAGGTGGCAACACGCGCCAAAGACTTTTGCACAGAACTTTAGACAAAATCTGTATAATGTGTACAGAACTAAACTGAACAAATACTGTTGATGCAAAGATGTCACACTTTCGGACACTGGCAGCTCATCACAAAAACAGATGTATGTGTCTTGACCCATTCAGAAATGCGGACACTGGTCTGTCTCTCCGTGTAGTTTTTTCCACCAGCCCTGTGGTCCGTAATCTATGTTTTGCAAACAGCTGAACTACTGAAAAATGTTGTTAACTAGTACTGTTACTACTTGTCACTTCTGTTGCTTTAACTGACAGTACTGCTAACTGATTAGTGTTGTATTTCTAACCCAAATGTTGTTGGGTCAAAGCCCAGAATGGCCTGTAACGTGTTTGTTAAATGGAGACAGTAATACTCACTTGTAGCCAGTGGAATTCCTCCCCACTACTAAGTGCTTAGGCTGTTCCCCACACATGTATAAGTTATGATCATTCTCAGGAACCAGATCAACATCATGGAAGATGAAACAGTCCCAGCTCAGGTCTTTCAGGGCCTCGAGGTAGCCAACATTTAATAACTTTGCCCTGTTAAATGTAGCATCTCCAGCCTATAGGACACACACACACACAGTGAGTTTATACTTTATAAACTACTAAAGTATAATAAAGTCTTAACACACGGAACTTTTTAACATTTGGAAGATTACCAACATTTTTTGTTTGGAATGTGGAATGACAGGAGATGAACTGCTTGCTCCATTTTTAGTGAAATGACAGAAGGAAGAATATGTGTAAAAACTATTATCACATATACACAAACTAATGCAAAATGGGTTTGTCCCCAGTGCATCATATGAGAAAATGGATATTTTAGGTGAGTGTTTGATTATTACTTTCTGTTTTAATATTACAAAAAGGTGATGTAGTGTTTTGTCACACTGGCAAGTAATCTTGTTTTGAACAACTGAACTACTTATCACTACAGAAAAATGTAGTTCAACTAGTGGTGTTACTACTTTTAGCTACCCCTCAATACTTTAGTATGCATGTAGAGAGACAGAACTGTAAAATGGGTTTGATCAGATGGCCTTAAAAAGGGTTACATGACAGTGATACAATTTAAGACAGAATACATTACTGATGCAAAATAGTATAATACTGACAATGATTATAATAATATATTACTGTTATATAGTTTTAAAAAAACACCAGTGAGAATGGAAAGCGGACAAAGTAAGACAAATGTTTCAACATTAGTAACTGTGTTACAGTACGAAAATTATTATTCATGTGATTCTACCCCCGTGAAATGTTTATAAAACCATAAAGGTAAATCCAAGAAATTATTTGAATAAATTACTTTAGGTGTATGCTGTGTCGGGGACATGAAGACTAAAGGCCCGTTCACACCAAGAACGATAACTTTAACGATATAGTTGTAAAAATCCTTCTAAAATATAAAGGAATAGCACAGTCCAGACCACAGCTATAACGATAACAGCACAGAGAAACAATATAGTTGGAATCACTTTCAGAACAATTGTTTTCCAGCTGGTGAACGATAAAAACAATGACGAAATCGGAATCCATCCTGCTTTAAAGAGCTCAAGTATTTAAGTAGTTATATAAGTAGTTATAGTTGTTGTTCTTGGAGTGAATGGGCCTTAGAGTTGTTATTTTAAGCAAGAAAAGAATTGTTGTAGGAGCTTAACAGAATTACTGACAGAGCTTTTGGCAAAAAAATGAATGACATGAGGATGTGTACCTTTCAAAAGACCTTGAATCACTTTTACTTCACATTACATTTCCTCAATGAAAATTGTACAATGCAATATATTTATTTTACCAGCATCAGCTGGTGGTACTTTTCTCTGCTGTTGTTAAAAGTGTCATATCATGATGTGGAAAGTTTGATTTTAAAACTCAAAACTCCCTCTTCAGTCCAAAAGACCATATGCTGACATTAAGCTGCAAAAACAGACTGTTATGTGTGACTATCAGACTAAACACATTATCAAATAACTGCCCACATTTACAAGTCAAAAATGGTAATTCAATAGCTAAAAACTTGGCTTCCTCAGTCCCAGTGTAATAATGAGGAGAAGACAACAATACCATCATTCCAGTTTTTGTATAACTAAAGAACAAAAAGAGTATCATCCAAATGCACTTTTATTCTTAAACAGTTAGTTTGTTTGGTGAATGTGTGTAACAATGTGCAGCAGACTTTGCAAACAGACTTATTTAAGGATGGGCCAGTGCAAACTATAATGGACGCCACAGCAAAGCCATTAGGCAAGGTAAACACTGTTACGCATTTCACATATGAAGAGGGCGTTTATGTTTAAGTCTTAATTAAAGCAAATAAATGGTTCCGTTTAAAGTCAGAGAGAAGGTAGGAAATGGTCATAAAAAAACGAAATTATGATTTTGGTCCAAGAAACCTTTACTAGCACCTGAACCCACTAAAAATGGCACCAAGAAACAAATCCTAGCAACAATGATTATATGACTACAAAAACTCTCAACTTCCGCCAGAGCTAATGGGAGTTTCGCCTACCTGGTGAATGACATAGATGGCGTAGTGAAGCTGCTGTCTCTGTAAGAAAGGGTGAAGGTGGTAGAGGAGGTAGAGCAGGTGCTTCTCTCGGTTTCGGTGAGGGATGAGGATGGCCACGCTCTGTCTGGCCGTACAGTCAGTGGGGTTATATTGACCCTCCACGACCTCCCCGTTTTCACTCTCTACCTGCTCCATCGTCAGCGAGGGCTCAAATGACAGCTTTAAAGAACCTCCTGTGGAGCAGAAAAAGCAGAAAAAAAATAAACCGCAAGTAAGTGAAAGGCCCACAACCCAGGTGCAGTCTTTAAATACAGCACCAGCTGGGGCCCACATTAATTACAGGGCCCCATCTTTGGAAACAAGCCCAAATTAGCAAGCAGCTGTGGAACGAAAAAAGAAAAAAATGTGTAAACATTGACATTCACATAGAGGTGGTTGTGAGATTCTCACACATTTCTCTCAGAGTTGCAGTTTCATGGTTTCTCATCTTTACCCAGCATTATCAGCTCATTTTGCACAGACCTAAGATTTCCAAATGTTTAGAGGATATGCTAAAAATATATATATATCCACATGTAATTCCAATTCGGTATCATTTATTTTTTCCATGAAACACAAAATGAGATGCAATGGACTGCAACAAATGCGCTTTTACTTCGTTACTGTACGCAAGTAAAAAATTTCAAGTATCTTTACTACTGAGATTTTAATTTTGGGAAACTTTTACTTTACCACAGTCCAAAGAGTAATATCATACTTCATAAAAACACATTGTTTCTCATTATATCAAACTGAAGAAATTGACACCATTGAAATTGACACTTTTCAATTAACCTGTTGAATCGGTTCGCGAATCGCACTGAATGATTCATTGGTGAATTGGACTGGTCTGACTGCAGATGTTCTCGCTCCAGTCAAAGAGAGTTAACAATTCGCCAAGTTGTTCATCTCAAAATCCTCAGAGCTTGAGTGTGTGCGCGACAGATGGTGTGAAAAATAACTTACTAAAGCCAAATTTTAGTAATCACTGTAAATGGAAATCATATTTAGGTCTTGACTATCAGTTATTTGTAAACTAAATCTGCTGCAAAATGATGAGCTGTTTAAAGCCCACTGTATGAAACGCTTGAATGTGGACATTGCATCCACTGAACTGTGATGGGCAACATCACCAATATGACGAGAAAAAAACAGGTTGAGCATTCTGTCCTTTATAGGGTCACATCTTGTGAAATCACATCCTGTTTTTGGTTCGTTTAGATGTCGTTGGTCAATGTTGTGTTCTTTTTAAAGGGTGTGTTCACACTTGGCATGTTTGGTTGGATTAAAACGAACCCTGGTGCGATTGCTCTGTTGGTGCGGTTCATCTGAATAAGTGTGAACACTGCCATCTGAACCCTGGTGCAGCAAACAAGAGGATCGAGACGCTGAAAAGATGAGTCTCTCTCCGCTTCCAAACGAACTCTGGTGCGGTTCGAATGAAATATGAACTCAACACGGACCAAAGACATCTAAACGAACCAAAAACAGGACATGATGTCACAAGATGCGACCCTAACAAGGACAGAATGCTCAAACATGCCTGTTTTTTCTCATCATAATGGCGATGTTGCTCATCACAGTTCAGTACAGGCGTCAGAACCGTGTCTCCTCACAGCAGATCTGTGTGTGTGTGTGTGTGTGTGTGTGTGACGGAGGGATTCCTGCTGCTGTTTTGACTCCTTTACACAGTTTATGATCTCTTCACGTGTTCTCAGCTGGTCAAAACACCATCATAGTTTCGGCTATGCACACACAACGAGCGCATTTACCCCAGAGCACAGCATTTTTTGGATTTTTGGTCTGGACCAAACTAACCAAGCGAACAGAACTACAAGTGTGAACACACCCTCAGTCAAGATTAACCCACAAAAACGTGTTAAAGATAAAATGAGAGCACACTCACGGAGTAGGGGCGAATGCTCTGGACAGCTCTGTTTGGGAGACTGCTCCTCTAAATGCTCCTCTACACGCTCCTCCACACGCTCCTCTACGCTCTGCATCATCTCTGACTCCAGCTCCAGCTGACGAAAGCCCCCGACACTCTTAACGTCGCCAGGTTGATTTGATCCCTCCTGGGCAGTTTTAACTGTGTCATCATTTGAGAATGTTGCTATCCATGCTACAACGCAAAGGCACACCAGTAGAAGAAACAGAATCTTCCCCTTCCTCATGATCTTGGACATGGAGGGAAAGAGTCCCATGACTGAAGTTTAGTTTGGGGTGAAATCCAGAGAACGGCAAACAAGAGACATCTGAGCATCTGCTCGAACTTCAACAATCACTCTTAAAGTTGAATATAGTTCCTCCAAAAGTCTCTTTCATCTGTTTTTTTGTTCATTTTTCCATCTGAAGAGAAAAAATACTTCAGTTGAAGTAACTGTTGTGACAGGTCTGTAAAAAAAAAAAACAGTTGTATTAGAATGGTTTATGTGACTTTTTCTTGACCATGTATTAACTGGTATACACCTGGTATTAAGATGCGTTTTGGTGGATCGGATCACAAGTAGACGAGGGAGACACATTCCCGTTTACACCTGGTGTTTTAATCCGTCTCTTTTGTCCACTTTCAACCACTTCTGTCCTGATTTCTTCGAGGTGAGGGTCTATGGGCGGTAAATCTATGTTTTGTTTAGTTTTTCAGATCTTTCGATCTAATGGACAAAATAAGCTCACGCAATTTACATATGAACACGACCAGAGAAAACAGAAAAACATACGGAGAGCATCAGCTTTAGTTTCCGCTCTGACAGACGCAAGATCACGGCGAACACTGTGAGTGTGTGTTAGAAATCAGGAATGCTGAGAGAACATTGTGATTGGTACGTTTTTCGTCTTAAAACCAAACTTGAGTCTCCAGCCGACAAAGTTTAAATCCCGTCTGGCTAGAGCTCTTCCCATAATGTTTACGCGTTAGTTCAGTAGACGGAGAGTAGATGGTCTTCTGTGGCGGTTTGAACACATTCGATCACATGAGCCTTTACACTATGAAAGCAATCCGGTCGAATGCGTTTTCGACTACCTCTGGAAGTGTTCAAAAGTGGACAAGCTCAAAACGTTTTATTTAGTGTCGTCAACTTACGATTGACGAAAATGCATCTTAATGCCATGTGTAAACACATAAATTACTGATACTTTTATAAATGCATTGGTCACACGGCAGTAATATTAAAGTGAACCGCAAAAAAGCTAAACAGTTGTTCAAAACAGTGAGAATGAAAACAATTTAATCTTAGACTAATCATAGCACTGTGAAGAATAGTAAAATGTAGTGAGCATTTTATCATACTTACTTTGTCTAGATTACAGCTCTGCACAATACTTCTATTCACTCAACCCACTTCAGGCGCACCTGGGATGCTTTGAAAACAAGAATACAGGCCATATGTTAGAATTATAAAATATGCATTTACACACAAAACATTTAATTCATCAATTAACTCACTGGCAAGTGTTACCGGTTAGTCTGTCTCAGGTTTATCCACCCTGAATAACACTGTTCGGTTTCCTTATCACACAGCTTCTGTACACCTCCACCCTCCTCTCTCTATACTTCTCATGTTTCGTGTTGACACACTTCAGTGGTTTAGGTCTGCTGTGTGCATTTCGTCATCGGTTTCTTCTGTAACAGGACCTTGTCTTGTCCTTGCCACGTCAAACAATTCATAAAGTGTATTGTTTACGAATGTATTGTCCTGTATTCTAAATATGTTCAATCTGTTTGTTTTACATTTTGACTAAGTCGAAAGAAATAACATTGAATGTCATGGCTGGGTGGGGGTCTAACTGCACTACAAGATCATCAATGTGGTATTATTGGGATAACTATATATTATCCCTTATCGTCTTAAATAATTTGAAGTCGGTTCATCATTCCTTAAAATGAGCATTTCAAGTGACAGTTGACATTAGACACATCTGTATATTTCAAGTCAACAGAAATTTGGGAGAAGGGATTTATGGCTAACCGAAATGGAGTTATTTTTAATTTCTTTGACATATATTCGCTTCAGAAACACGTTCACAAAGACGACCGTATTTTTATTAGTAATGTTACAGGGACTAACGTTATTTGACAGCGTGATTTGGGATGGTCGCACATTCGACAAAACAAAATAGCGCTTAGCATGCTAGTTTGCTATCTAGGTTAGCACAAGTATTTTTAGACGAGGGAACAAACATATAGAAAAAGTAGACACTAAATAAAGGTTTAAAATACTTACGACAGTGAAAGCAGCAGCACCCTCACCTCAAGACCATCTGTACTGAAGTATTTCCGCAAATACAGCCTCTGAAGGGACGTCATTGGCTGGAGTCACACTGACACAGAGGCTGTTTAACATCGCAACACCTGCTGGCAGATGCCGAAACTACAACCAAACTAACCAAACAACCAAAAGGGACTATCATATAATTATATTCTGCAGGCAAGAGAAATACATGGCTTATTGTTGCAAGCAACATATAGGGTAGGATATTTGCTTTCCCATCTTTAATTTCCCTCTTGACCATAGTAAAAGATAAATATAATTGAATTAAACGTGACTTTTCATCGGAACCTCAGCATTTGTGAGATTCATTCCATCTGAAGCGATTTTAAATTAAATGGGAAAAATCCAGTTGATACAAGGAGGCTACATAGGCTAGACTTATATTAATTACTATTAATTTGCTGTTACTGTTTAATCTTGTTGTGTGCTGTGTTTGTTTTCTCAAGTTAAAGTCACCATGAAATCAAAATTATTTCATTTGACAGTTATTTTTTTTTTATGGAATATTGCAGTATTATTATAAATTATTTATCCATGCACATTGTTATTTTTTAAAAAAAAAGTATATGCCCACCTAATCGTTAATCAAAATTACTTCCCCCCTCTCGTCTTCTTCACTGATGATGTGTTTACTGGCTCGAGGGCGGGGCAACCTGTCACTCTCATGAGATCTACAGTAGCAAACCACAATCATACAAACTTCCAATTAATTCCCCGTGGGCAAAATCAAGTCCCGCCCTCCCTACATATTTCTTGTTTGAGAAGTTTTTTTGTTTACAGTCTATAGTTTGACTCGGATAGCCTACATCAAAATAGGGAAGAAAATACTATTGCAACTTCTGTTTGATCATGCCGGCTTTAATAACAAGTAGCCTATGTAGATAATGTGGTCTTTTTGCAATTTGCGAGAAACTGTCGAGAAAGTTATCTGCTCATTTAACCATCACTTCGTTTCCTCCAGGGTTGCCAGGTCTGCATAACTAAACTAGCCCAATGGCCAATCAAAAAGAGCCCAAAGACCACATCCCAAATATCAAAACTCAAAATATGCCCTTCCCATACCTAAAATACATATTTTACACTGTTATGCATATTGAAAACCACTATATCGTAGTGATCATTAACAAAACTCAAAGGCTCCCTAACAGTGGCCCTCCTTCACAAAACATCTAGCAGTTTTAACATTGATAGAATATATAATATTTCAATAAAAGCATATCAAATATAATTTATGCAATATGTCACAGTCAAACCTTTAACCCGGAAAAAAAAAAGAAGGAAAATCAACCCACGCACGGCAACCGTTTAAAAGTAGCCCAACTTCTTGGGAAAAACCCTGGTTTCCTCATTCCTCTGCAGAATTGGGTAATATTATTGACATAGATACATTACTTACCATAGCCTAGTAATAACAGTGAATTATGCATAAATACAAATTACTAACTCTATACCAAACCCTAACCCTATAGTAAGTACATGTAGTTAATTAATATTACTCATTATTTGTGCAATTATACTGTAACGTCACCTTAAAATAAAGCATAACCAAGATTTTACTAGTATTTGGATATCAATCAAGACCAACATTATGACGACGGTCCCTTAAGGCTGAATCATCTCTCAATATGTTACAATTTAGTAACAATGAACCTGTTACTAAATTGTACTGCATAAACTTTGTTTGTTCTCGTTTGAGATCTAAATGTACCTTGAAAAAAGGGACATGTTTTGTTAAAATCAAGAATTGAGGGAGAATATAGAAAAAGTCAGTGTTCAAAAATCTGTCCTTGCCTTAATGATTTAGTTTGAGCTGTCCAGTCTGATTTTATGGGAAATGTCATGTGGTTACATCATGTCAGTAACCGGTGAGAAGTTCCAGCTATGCAGCGTGTGTGTTGTGCAGTGGGAGATGTTAGTTCAGCTTATAGCCATAACTAATGAGTAACATTATCAAAACAATAATTCAAAAAGGCAACTATCTGAGGTGTCATCCTCAGTCAACAAGGAAACCTTACAAGCAAAAAAGGAATGTGTAGAGACGATAAACCAACAGGTACGTTACCTGTCGAGCTTGAAAAAGGCCATCACTTGCCAGTTTTAAATGCTTTGAAGTCAAATTCTCTGAAAAGCATTTCTGAAAAGCAGTCAGATGTACAGTAGATGAGCTGTATTACAGGATGTTACTTTTTGCCTGTAAGCTCTTCTATGAACAAGGTTTCCTTTGTATTAAAAACCAGTGAAGCATGATGGCATGCCTTTTTGAATGATCCATAAGGTTTAAGAACACACACACTTGAGCTGATCAACTCCCAATTTACAATTCTCTCCCATCCCCATCTCGTCTCTCTCTCATGCTGAGATCACCTGAAATTCACCCAAAAATCTATATGGTTTAATTGTTCACTTACATTGCTATGATTGATTTATAAAACATCTGTATGCACAAAAAAGCTTCCTAAATGCATCCCTTTTTAAATAAATCCCTGTTCATCTTAAATTCAAGCACAATCAACTTCACCAACAGAATGGCAACAAATATCTCTTAATGGTTCAGAAGTCGTCATCAATGGGCAAGCAAATCCAGCGTGTGTGCAGCATGTGCATATGAGCGCCAAAAAACAATCATATGTTCTTCAGTTAGCATATGCATAAGAACATTTTCATGTCAGTTTCTACCTTTATAAATCCAGATTTGTTTCTCACTTTTGACGTAGGATAAAATCTATGGAATTTAATATCAAATCCAATCCTATGTGCATTGTATAAATGATGCCCCTGGTTCATGTACATTTATATAACTTTAAACTATCTGTAAAAATAGTGAATTTCTAAATAGGATGAAACCTTCAGGACAAGGATTTCGATTAACATATTACTGCTTTAAAGCAGTGCTTCTCAACCCTGTTCCTGGAGCAGGTTTAAAAGACCTTTGGCTCAAATGTACACAGGACACATAGTACAAATATTCTCAAGGGACTAGAAAATCACATTAGACATAAATCAGGTGTTTTTGTTTTATTTATCTGCTTCTGTGTTACATTTAAGACATATATCAGATGCCTTAAAAAGAGTGACGTAAAAAGTGCCAATGAAAGATTGTGGCTGTGGTCAACAAATGGCTTGCACGCAAATGAGTCTTTTGTGTCAGTGAGTTCTGGCAGGTCTAAGCATTGTTGACAGATTAGTCAGTGCCTGAAGACTGGGAGGTGTCCTGGCTGTTTTCACAGTTGGTGGAGGTTGATTCTAGAAAAAGACTTTGGAGAAAGGGACTTTTGGAGACTGATACGACTGTTGATTACCATATTCTTTATACAAAAGTTCTTGTTAATCACTTTACAGAGTTCTTTCTAGCTTCTTCAAAGCTGAAGGAGAGACTGACTGTTCCACTTCCAAAGCTCACCCTTGGTTTCTGACTGTGTCTGCGTGTAGAGGGGGACTCTGTTTCGTTCCCATTGGTCTTCATGCTGATCGATGAAGAGGGCGAGGAGGCAGAGGAGCCACCCACACTGCCTGATCGCTTTCTGGAGGCAGAGCTGTGTCGTAGTGTTGCCCTCGCTGCTGCTTTGAAAGAATGAGCTGCTGTGCTACAGCGAACCTCCTCAGTTGTGTTCCTGGATGGTTTTAAGAGAATGATGTACACCTTGTTGAAAAAGATACAGGCTAGCAAACTGAAGCTGGAAGCCAGAATGGCGATGACCTCAACCGCTGAGACAAACTTGCCGTACGTGCTGAAGTACGCAGGGATGAAGGAGATCCAAACGATGAAAAAAATGAGCATACTAAATGTGATGAACTTGGCCTCCGTGAAGTTTTCGGGAAGTTTCCGAGACTTGAATGCAAAGAAGAAACAGATGGCAGCCAGCAGGCATGTATAGCCAATGAGGAATCCCAACGCCATCATGGAGCCCTCATTACAGGTGATGAAGATGATTTCATCAATGTCATAGTTTTTGTAACTCCCTGGTGGAGCATTGTACAACCAAACCACGCAGATCATCACTTGGACAAATGTGAACAGGAACACTAGTAAGAACTGCAGGTTCAATCCCCACCATTTACGGTGGAGACTGGTGGGGATTTTGGCTTCAAACACTAGTAGGACACGATTGGTTTTAACAAGAATGCAAGAGATGCATAACACAAAGCTGATTCCAAAGGCTGGTTGACGTACACGGCATGTCCAGTCCTGTGGTTCGCCTATGAATATAAGAGAGCTAGAGAAACAACAGATAAGCGAGAAAAGCAAAAGAAATGAGAGCTCTCGGTTGGATGCTTTCACAACTGGAGTATCACGGAATTGCACAAAAACACCCAACACAAAAGCTGTTAACAAAACCCCAAGCACCGCAAATAAGGTCAAAGCGATCCCAAAAGGTTCGGTCCAGGACAGAAACTCAATCTCCTTCAGGAAGCAAGAAGTGTGATTGCCGTTAGACCAGGAGTTGTTTGGGCATTTAGAGCAAACACTGGCATCTGTGGAGAAAATAAAATAATTTTAATTGTTTTTCAGGAAAAAAAATACAATATTCCGATAATTACGTTAACACTTTACAATTAGGTCTCAATTCTTAACATTAGTTAATGCTTCAGTTAACAATTAACAATACAGTCTTTACATTCAATAATCTTTATTAATGCTGGTTAATAAAACGCAATTTGTTCATGTCAGTTCAAAGTGCATTAACTAATGTTAACAGATAAAATTTAGATTTTTAACGGATAAAACTTTGAAATAAAAAATGTAATTGTAAAATGTTCGAATTAACTATAACTACAATTAATAAATGCTGTAGAACAGGGGTAGCCAACTCTGCTCCTGGAGAGCTACCATCCTGCAGACGTTGGTCCCAGCCCTGCTCCAACATTCCTGTAATTTTCAAGTAATACATCGGTTGTACACTCCTTACTGCGGTGCATTGTGGGATTGAATGAGTGCACTCGATAAGTGTTTAAGACTCCACTATAAGTGGCTGTCCCCTCAAATAGTGCCCTATTTAAGGGTATAGGGGGTGATTTCGGACACAGCACTGGAGGGTTACCATCCTGCAGAGTTCAGTTCCAACCCTAATCAAACACACCTAAACCAGCTAATCAAGGTGTTCAGGGTTATATAAACACACCTAAACCAGCTAATCAAGGTGTTCAGGGTTATATAAACACACCTAAACCAGCACCTAAACCAGCTAAATCAATTAGCTGGTTTAGGGTTACCCTGAACACCTTGATTAGCTGGTTTAGGGTTACCCTGAACACCTTGATTAGCTGGTTTAGGTGTGTTTGATTATGGTTGGAACTGAACTCTGTGTCCGAAATCACCCCCTATACCCTTAAATAGGGCACTATTTGAGGGGACAGCCACTTGTAGTGGAGTCTTAAACAATTATCGAGTGCACTCATTCAATCCCACAATGCACCGCAGTAAGGAGTGTACAACCGATGTACGCTCAATGGCTAGAGAATACCCATAATGCACTGTGACGTGACCATTACGTCACATTAATTCCCACGTCTCGCCATAAGATTTCGCCCGCAGCTGAATCATCCATCCATCCATTTTCAAAACCGCTGGTCCAATGTGGCTACAGCGTAATATCATACAGGAATAAATTCCTTTTTACTTGATTATTAAATTGCTTAATTAAGGTTTATACATGCAGAGTACAAGATAAATCTTTTCATCTTACTACTGGAGCAGCCAGTTCAAATGATTATTAAACAGCATGCACAAACTATGCCAAAGCGGCAGCCCTTCCGGCACATATCGAAGTACAACGCAATCTCATTGTATTCCACCGAATGAGCCAATGAGCATGTCCAGATGACTTATTGAATCAAAGATCCAATTCAAAATGAACGAACCCTCAGAAAAAGTTGACAGTTAGAACCGACTTGTTTGCTTCTTTTTGAGTAAGTTATTTTTGATTTGTTAATTTGTGTTTAAAAGAACAATTCATTTAAGAATCAAACATCACTAGTTTCTAGAGAGCCTCACAAGGAATAACAGTCCATTTTCCAATAGTAAGTTTTCGGAAATGAGACAAGCTTTATGACATATGTGGCTGACTTCTGGAAGGCTTCTTAAAAACTCTCTTATATGGAAAGATATCAACCTTTGTTGCTCTACCATTGGAGACAGCGTAACGGTCAACTTGGATCACGTGTGCCTTATTAACCAATTACATTAAAGGCATAACTGCATTGAACTGCAGTCAAATTCATGACAGGATACCATATTAATGAATACGAAGCTGATGCTAAATCATACCGTCACAAAATTCTCTTATAAAACAGCAAAAAATTTCAAAACAAAATGTATGTTTAATGGAAAATATGTTGAACTAGATTAGCAGACAGGCTGTCAATTCATTAAGTGACGAGCCGTTTCCTCATAAAAACACTTTATTCAGCATACTGAAGCCTCTCCTCCATTGACATCCATTAAAAAAAAACTCCTCCTGTGTCCTTTTTTTTGTGGCTAACCCTCAAGGCTCTGTGTTTTGGAGGGGCTCTGTCTGAAGACCTTGATTAGCTGGTTTAGGTGTTTAATTAAGGGCTAGGAAGCCCTTCGAGAGCAGGATTGAACTGCTTTAAGTATTGACTCATGTTTGTATACTTTGATACTGTTTCCACCAGCAAAAAAAAAGACTGTTCTAATAGATATTAAGTTGCTGAATTATTAATTTGCTAACCTTTATGATCACTGTACTCCCCATCTGAGCACTCTGTACACTCGAAGCAGCATGTGGGTTTGCCATCAATAATTCCTTTTCTGGTTCCAGGTTCACACTCGTCGCTACAGTTGGAAAATGGTACCTGGCAGAGAAGAGAGAAACACTGAATTGGCTCATGTAATAAAACAAGTCACATTTGCTGCTGTAAATGACTGGACAAGGATCCTTTGGATGCGCCATTTGTTAAAGGGATAGTTCACCCAAAAATTCACATATAAACATAGATCAGCTAACATAAATAAAGCACATCAAATATGGTAAATGGAAGCTCAACCTTACTTGCTTAACACGTGAGAACAAACCTCATTGTTTCGTGAGGAAGCTCAAATGTGTTGGCGTGACACAAGAATGTAAAGCTTGAGCTTCCGTTTATTAAATTTGAGTGATCTACAGCAGTCAACATTTGAAGTGGATCAAAACCTTTTATCAAAGTTATACATGAATTTTGAACAATACCCGTTCTTGTCTTAGGACAACTTTGATGAACTTTTTTGATCCACTTCAAATGATGACTACTGTATGTGCTCTGCTAGTTAAATCTGTTCATCATATAGAGCGATTGTTTCTCTTCAGAAGACTTTAATTAAACTACTCAATACATATGGATTTCTATAATACAATACATACGAGTTTCCTGTGAATAGACTTTCAGTGGACGGTCATATTTAATTTACATTAGCTTCATTTGTGTTTTGAAGATGAACGAAAGTCTAATGGGTTTGAAACGACATAGTAGTGAGTGAGTAATTGATAACAAACAAGGTTGTGTTGTTCAAAAGTGCCGAACGAGCAGAAAATTACAATATAATGGAGACATATTTGTAAACCGACAGAGACGACATCACGGAAAAAAGCTGTGCATACTGCATACCAGCCTATGGTTTACATTTACATTTATTCATTTAGCAGACGCTTTTATCCAAAGTGACTTACAAATGAGAACAATAGAAGCAGTTAAACTAACAACAGGACAACAATATGTAAGTTGCTATGACCCTTCCCAGTTTAATCTAACGCAGTGTACTTATTTTATTTTATAAATAGATATAGAATAGAATAGAGGAGAAAGTGTTAGTATTAATGGATCAAGTGTTGCCGAAAAAGATGCGTCTTCAGTCGTTTCTTCCACCAGCAGGGAACAGTCAAGGTAAAGGTCCGAGAAAGAGATTTTGTGCCTCTTTGAGATGGCACCACAAGACGACGTTCACTTGCAGAGCGCAAGTCTGAAGTCACGAGTTTAGGTAAAAGGGAGCAGAGCCAGTGAATCTGGTTCTGCTGCTGCCTCAGAAGACACAGTAGACCAGCGAGGCGGCTACACATTGTCATGTTGTAAAATTAAAATAAGACAACATCTCTATTGCAAACCCCTCCATGTTGCGGTTGTTGTTGTATTTGGCGTATTCCGACCAACTTCCTTCTTGCCATAGAAACCAATGCATATATTCTGGAAAACGAAAGAGCTGCGTGGACACACAAATCGGATCTGAACAGCTGCGAGACACAGTGTGGACATCAATAATTTTAGATCAGATTCCAATCGGATACACAAATAATCGGATTTGGACTGACAGTGTGAACTAAGTGGCAAGAAATTCGGGAACTTTTGCTTACCTCAGTAAGATGGCCGTTCCACAGTATTTTTGTCTTGTCAATGGAAAGTTTGGCCCCGTTCTTGTTATGTATGCTGTAATACCCAACTTCCTTAAATACAACAGACCCATCCTCAGGTGATCGATGCCAGTTTATGATGGTATAATTTGCTGAGAGCTCACTGCCGTTGTCGAAACGCACCCTCTCCCCCATGCTGTTTATGAAGTTGAGGTGTCTTAGCTGTTTCAGAACCTTTTAGAATAAAAAAAAAGAGAGGTATATGAATATCATTACATTTGTATGAAACTTTCCTAGAACTGAGAAGAGGGTAACCTATGTTGTATGGTAAGTAACTCGCCTGCCAAGCTTCAACTTTCCTAATGTCTGCACAAGAGCCATTAGCAAACAGTCCTTTTCCAGGTGTGCAGGTGAGTATGTCCTGAAGTGCCTGTGCTATGGCATAAACAGCCACGTACACATTGTAAGAAATCCTTAGGTGCGTGTAGTCCAGGTACGGCGTCTCTACACTTGCAATGTCCTCTTCACCAGTGCACAGAGGTCTGAAACTTGTACTGCCATTTTCACTGTCCTCATTCCTTGGACTATCTTCTAGGTAACAGTTAAAAGTCTCCTCCCAAAATTCCCTCACAAATTCATTATGGCTGGACTTCTTTGGATGGACTTGCTGTAAGAACTCTTTAAAGCCGGGTATGTGCCCAGCCCTCAGTGCAAAGCCAATCGTTCCTCCCATGACATCTATGTACTCTGGCTTGGCAACCAGGCTAGAGCTGGCCCATGCCTCACTCGCCAACCAGACCCGGTCTGTGACGTTTCGCCTCACCATCTCTTTAATAAGTGGCTCGACATCTGGTCCGCTAGCAAACACAGCAATGACCTTGGCGGTTGAGTTTTCGATGCGGTCTGCCAGACGGCGAATCTCAGCTTCGTCAATGTATTGTGAAATTAAAACATTGAGATCGATGCAGATGTCCCTATGAAACATTTCATTCTCAAACTTTTCAATCCCCGGACGGCCATATTCATCGTCAGAGGCGATAGCAATCACCCAGTTCCACTGGAAGTGGTCAATGATGGCAGCCATCGCAATAGCCTGATACTCATCTGTGGGGATAGTTCTCATGAAGGATTTGTACTGATTCTTGTTGCTCAAAAGGCGACTGGATGAAGCATAGCTGATCTGAAAGACAGTAGAGAGGGACAGTTTAAAAATATATCTATATATTTTTCTTTTGCAGTGTAATTTTTCATGCAGCTTTTTCATAAAATGACAATTCATAGTGACCATCTCTGTCAAGCTCCAAAAAGGACACAAAAAAATAAAGTATGGATGTCTCATGCTATATTCCAAGTCCTCCAAAGCCATAGGATTTGAGGAAATGATTTGAGGAAAAGAATGAAATTACAATTTTTACCCTTACCCACTTCTGTAGCTTTCAAATCAAATATTTCTGAAGCTTAATGTCAGGTTTGATATATGGCAATGTCAAGAGACGTGTGAGAAACGATGAGGTTTGATGTCATTGATGTTCATTTGACACAATGTTCATCAGTTATCGTTATGGGTTAATAATGCAGTCTGTTCATCACACTCAGCTATTGGCTTCAGAATACTTATGCCTTCTATAGTGCATGAGTTGCATGGACTACTTTAACGTCTCAGACATTCGCAGCCACTATACAGGCACTTTCTTCTCCCTTTGAGTTCCACATAAAAATGGATATAGGTTTGGAATGACATAATAGTGAGTAACTGACAGAATTTTTATTTTTAAGCGAACTACTCCTTTAAAGCAAGACACTTCAGACAAAACCTTTGTTTTTTCATGAATTGTTCAATTTTGAGATTGAGCTCATTTTCTTCCATAACAAGTAGAAAGAAAAAAAGCATCCAAAGTACACATTTAAGTGCTTATTTTATTACACTTTATCCATTTGCATTGTTAGATTTCAATTACAATACATATCTTTAAAGGCTATTTTCTCAAAATTTGCCAGAAATCTCCACTTTAGCAGCACTTACATACTCTTTCCATACAACTTTACTGTTTTACTCCTATCTATATTCTGAAAGTTTTTACTGAGAGGTTAAAACATTTTATTCCAAAACACATTGTGAAATTTTTTTTTTTTTTTTTTTTTTTTTCTGGCTGTTGACATTTTTTTGTGCAATTTTCCACCGGACAAAATTGCGCTAAACTCATGATTTCTGTTCTGTGCGTCTGTGCGCACCAATCTTGCACTTCTATCTACTCCTCAACCAGACCACCTAGAGACTTTTTTCGGCATTATGTTAAGGAAGGTCTAATCTCGGGAACGCACAAAAAAAATCCAGGAAAATATTTACTATCTCTTAGTGTTGTGATCCCATGAGGTGAGAAAATTGCGCTAAAACACTCACCGAGTTTTTATTACTTGTTTCTGATTTTAAAAAGAGATCCCCTCTGTAAAAACCTTTAATGTGTCAATAAAATGAAAAAATAATTTTGAACCCGGCTTTATCCAATGTTCAGAAAAGTATGCAAATTAGTGCGTATTTAATGACACATTATTGAATACAGCGATTAATCAACTAAGGAAGTATAGTGATATCTATTAGTTAAACGTTTTACCCAATTCACCTGTGGTGTCTTGCCTTAAAGCATTTCTTTAATGTAATCCAGTAATGCAACTGCTGTCTTTAAAATCTTCTTCCAAAATTAACTGATTCATAAATACATTTACCAAGCCCATTTCTTACTTTTTAATTTCCCACAGAAACTACTCTAATTGATGTTAAAATGCAAAAGAACCTGAGGAATGTAGAAGAGGCCCACTAGGTCAGCCACTGCTGTAGACACTGCAGATCCAGACGCCCCAACTACTGCAATGGTTGATGGGATGTTCCCTGTGCAGTTACAGAACTCATCCAAGTTGAGTGAATCAATCTTATTCTGTGCAACAAAGCTTAGCGACGCCTCCAGGGCCTTCGAGACAGTGTTGCATGTGTCAAATATACGATAGCCAAGCGTGATGTTTGGGAGAAGAGTAGAGCTGTTGTTGATCTCCTCTATAGCAAAGATCATAGACTGCAGCCAACGGAATCCACGAAAGTTATACCTGGAAAAAGAAAGTGTAGTTTGGGTCATATTTGTCATTTACAGAAGTCAAGTTAAACAATAAGGAATGGACCTAGAATTGACTAAACATGTTTAATTTGACACAAAAGAAAACAGGCTGTGAGATAATATATGCACAAAATATGTTCATTATCCTCATACTAAATATAGCTTTCCAACGCATTCTCATCCTAGGGCGTCATATACTGACGCTTTTGACATTTCGTCTACATCCAACGCACATGGCACCCTTTAGCGTCAATATGAGACGCAGATAGCTTTGTTCGGTTATGGGTAGGTTTAGGTCTGGGGTAGGGTTAGGGTTAGACCGCTAGGAGGCGCCTTCTGGCCCATATCTATCTGCGTCTCATATTGACGCTAAAGGGTGCCATGTGCGTTGGATGTAGACGAAATGTCAAAAGCGTCAGTATATGACGCCCTAGGATGAGAACAGGCTGGGCTTTCTATGCTGATTAAAGTTCTTAAAGGGATGGTTCCCCCAAAAATGTTAATTCTGTCATTAATTACTCACCCTCATGTTGTTCCAAACCATTTTAAGAACACAAATGAAGATCTTTTTGATGAAACATGAGAGTTTTCACTCTCTGATGAACAAATTTAATTTAGGATTTTATTCACACTTAAACATTGATCAGCGAACACATACAGAAGCTCAACTGAACCTGCTTGATGCGTGAGAACCTCTTGCTGAAGCTCAAACGTGATGCGTAACACGAGAATGAACCTCATTGGTTCTCACACGTCAAGCAAAACATGCTTGAGCTTCCGTTTACCACAGCTGATGTGAGTTGATGAATGTTTATATGTGAAAAAAAGCCTAAATTCAATCTGTTCATCACATAAAGCGATCGATTCTCTTTAGAAAATTTGGACTAAACCGCTCAATATGGATTAGTTTAGGATCTCTTTATTCACTTTTTGAAGCGTCAAAGTGGTAGTTTTGTAGAGGTCAATGGAGAGACAGAAATCTCTCAGATTTCATCAAAAAGATCTTCATTTGTGTTCTGAAAATGAACGCAAGTCTTACAGATTTGGAACAACATGAGGGTGAGTAATTAATGACAGAATTTTTATTTTTGCTAACCCTTTAAAGGTGATGATACACAGAGTAACTTTTTGAGCAATGTTGCTGGGCAATCTTGCTGAGCGATTGTTGCTTGGGCACTTTCCCATTGAAAATGGGCAATACATTTCTATCTGGATAATTTAGATTGGTCATGGGCCGTGTCTCATCTGGTTGCCCGTTGACGGCAACATTGCCCAGCCACATTGTTCAAAAGGTTGCCCTGTGTATCATCACCTTAAGAGTGGCATTTGCTATGGCTGGAAATACATTTTTCCACAAATGCATAAAACGCAAAATTGTGTGAAGTGTAAGTCATCGAAGTATTGTGTTAATTACCAAATTTCAGTTAAAATACCTTGAAAACCACTTTAAAAAAATAAGCACATTTGAAAAGTTTAGCATGTTGTGTTTCTACCTGACACACTCAGTTGACTCTGGCCTTGCTGCAAGGTCCTGGTCTTTGGAGGCCACCCCAAAGTGTATCGGGAAAAGCCCCCCCAGCAGTATGTCCCCCGTCTTCTGGGCCCTCTGATATGGGCCATAGGTAGAAATTACACAGCTGAAGCCCAATAGAACCAGGTAATGCAAGTAATACTTCAGTTGAAACCTCATTGCTTCAGTTGGTTTCTAATGCGGCCTTCATGGAGCAAGGTAGATGTTGGCAGGGCTGCAAGTCTTGGAATTTACACTAGTTTCTTCAATTCCTTCTTCAACCAGAATTTTTTTATTTATTTAAATGCAATTCCTTTAGTTGATTGAATCAACAGATATGCAAAGTGTCAGATGCACCAACACATTCTTGAGTGGTGAAGGAGCTGGGGAGTCTACCCACATTGCTGATCATGTACGGGTTTATTTGCGGATCTGCTGATCCTTTCATTCCCTCCTCCAGTAAATTTCTCTCCTGTTCATTATGTGATGGATTGAGGAAACCACGGCCCATGAAATGAATTTACAGTAGTTTGATTTTTGATTCGCCACACAGCGATTGGTTGAATGCTGAATATTCCTAAAGAAAACATAAAAGGGAGACTTAGTTAATTGAACAAAACAGCAAAAACAATGAATGTTTATACTGATAGAACAGTTCTTGAATTTGATTGGCCAAGCAGCAACAGTGCCCGTCCACTTTTTCAGCTGCCTTTGGTGCGATTCTCTGATTGGTGGAGATTTCTTTGCAGAATCATAGATAATTTGTTTATTTCACCAGAATTTTGCTGTTGAATACAATTATTATATTTTTTTTCAAAATGACCTCATCAAAAGCATATACCATCAATTAAAGGTGCTCTAAGCGATATTGGGTGACGTCTTCTTGTTGACGTTCGAAGTATTGTCAAACAAAACGGAGGCTAGTTCGACCCTCCCCCCTCCTCATCCCATCCCATCCTCCTCCTTTCCGTGCTTCCTGAAACAGGCTTTTCCGATGTAAATTCGGGTTCCTTCTCCTTTTCCCTCTTCTTTGCTATTTGTTCATCGGAACGTCGTCTTTTTGGTCGTGTGTCGGCCATATTAAAATTCAAGAGAATATAATTCATATAATAACATTAGTCGTTGTCTAGGACATCTCTCCTCTGGCTAACTTCCCTCTTCATGCTTCTCTCTCCTCCACTCCCCACACTCCCCTTCATGTGCACGTGCACTAACCCCCCAACCCCCACCCCCAAATCATTCTTGTTGGTTATTGGCTGGAACACTGTTTGTTGTGTTTTGTGGTCCAGGCTGGGCCAGTTTGTTTTTGTTGCCGTTTGTGGAGCCTGGGCTGTCTACAGAGACCGCGTTTTTTACAGTGTTCAGGGGACAGGCAGCTAGCGGATAGTGAGGGGATGTTTGCTGTATGTGACAAAAAATGTTTCTGCCTAAAAAACATGTGACATCGCTTAGAGCAGCTTTACCATCCTCTTAACTGACAGTAGGCCTGTTTTTAAAGGTTTGTAAGGTATTGTTCAAAATCTTTTTGCTCATTCCACACAGGCTGTCAGTCAACAGTGGTGGGGATTTTTCAGTGACTCTTTCTGCAGACTTGCTTGTGTGATATTATCCTCCGAGGAGGCAAGGGAGGCAGTGCCTGCTTAAAAAAATTGGAAGAGTATATAACGGGAAAAAAAAAAAACCAGAAAAAAACCACACTTCTTTTTCTAAAGTGACAGTCCAACAGGGACACCAGTGGATAAAGTTACAGTGGGAAGCATTCCTCCTCTGAGCCCATCGAGTTTTAACAGACCCCCTAAAATGTGCCATGGGTTTGGTGGGAGTGATTGAGAACGAATGGGCAAAGTTACATGAGACTGTGGAAGGAAGACTAAGGATGTGGGAAGACTAATTCAAAATAAAATAACATGAAAGCTTGTAAGACAAGGCAACTCTCTGAGAAAACAAAGGAAATTAACATTTAAACTCTCTCGTGATGTTAGCGTCACCATTCGAGGCACAAGTCTCACCTCAGTATCATCCTAATCTACACCTCTTTCCCCCGTTCCTTCTCTCTCTCATGCTGAGATCACCAAAATTCACCCAAAAATCTATATGGTTTAATGTGAATAATTATCACACAATATTATACATGTTTGGTATCATTTGAAATGTCTCAGTGCGACTGGTGCAAAGGTCTCATTCTCCACAGAAGTAAACCAAAAAAGGTAATAACGTTTTTAAGAGTTTAGAGATAACTCGCACACAGAGGAAGGTTTGTCTTCCAGGCAAATGGCATCCGGCCTTCAAAAGGTGTAAACTCTGAATGTAAATTCCCATTGATAGCAAATGTTTCCATGTGAAAGAAGTTTCTGTCTCGGTCTGAGCACTTAAAGAAAGAGCACAAGAGGCTCAGGGCGATTTGTAATGAGATCGACCCATAATGTCTTTAAGACACTCAGCATCATGTATTTCTTGAGTCAGGTACATCTTTTACTCTTTATCCCTGAGCATTTGATGTTATTGTATTGATTATCTTTAAACTGATTATGAAATTGGCATGATACATTTACCTAATAAATTGTTACGTTTGAATTAGTGCCAAATATTAGCCAGAACGCTAAAATCGCAGTTGGTGTGCCCTATTCTCCACTCAAAACTGGAATCTAGTCTGTTACTAATCTGACGCAGATTTGCGGTAACAATGAATACAACGTAATCTACTAAAGTAAATAATTTCATGATCTGTTCGTTTTTTTTTTTACTGAGTAATCAGTTAAAGGCACATCTCAGTGTCTGTGACATAACGACATCTCCAGTGTTTTCAGAGCTTTGATGACTAATGATCCAAAATTAAGTTCACTATTAAAAGAACAGCTGAACATCCATTAAATATAATAAACATGAAATTTGTTACAGTGTGCTTAGTTATCATTTAGAAATAAATGTATAAAAGCTATGAATAAATAAAAACTAATTTGATGAGAAATGTTGTAATAAATAGAACATTGATTTGTGTAGTGCCCTTTATAGCGTGATGTATGAGCTCAATTTGACCTTCCATGGTGAACGAAATAGAAATAATGTCACTGAATTAACTACAATTTGTAATATTTAATATTTAACTTGTTTGGACTGTCAAGAGTTAATACATTTTTACACAACATTGGTCTAATAATGCAATAGAGCCATTTTATTTCAGAGATGTTAACACCACTTGCTGAATTAAAATATGAAAATGATTAGTATTTTTTTTTAAACCTCAATGACAGTTTCTCCATGTTTGGTGGGTATCACAATTTTGTTCATATCTGAAAATATCTGCATGGTTTCTTTCAGGTTGAGAGTTCCACATGACTAACCTTCCCACTGCTGGATCTCTGTGTGATACTATGGCCAGTTTAGAGTCACTTCCCAGGTGTAACGTTTTAGAATCCGGCTCATTAACTCTGGAAATATGCTCCAGCAGGATTTGGCTATTCCACAAAAAAACTGGTCAAGTCCCTGGAAAAAAGGTTAAGGGTGGTTTAACATTTAGAGAATGGGGTGCATCTGCAAATTCAGAGAGTATTGATGAATAAAAGTTTAAGTTTGAGGACAAATATTACATACTCATAATCTAGATTTTTAGTAAACTCTCTTAGGATGTAATCAAGTACTAAAAAATGCAATTAGCCTCATTCATGAAGGATTGCACAAATGTCTCTGTAAATCATTCAACATCCATTTGTCTACAAATTGTTGCAATAATTTTAAGAATAGTTTTACGAACTTCTAGTTTCATGAATGAGGCCCAATGACAAATCTGCTCAAAATTGCCAGCCTTTACGGTATAGTGAACCCACACACAATGGAGATTAAACCCAATTTTTTTTTTTTTTTTTTAAAGTTTTTAAAGTTTTTTTAAAGTTCTCTCTGAAAAGTAGCTATATAGATCAATTATATGCATATTTTTGTCGTTTCTTCACAATTGAAAATATTTTTAAAAAGCTTTACATAAATCACATTGCATTATATACCCGGTAAGTATTAAAAACAGTGCAAAACAAAGACACTTACCTTAGTGACAAAAGCATCAAGTCACGAATTCCGTACAAAAAGAAAAAAGCAAGATCACTTTACAAAACACCTAGTGAATATTAAGACAAACAATTAACAACGGAAACAACCAACTGTTGGTAGTGCTGAACCATAATTTTGTGAATCATTATTTGCCTCTACTTTGAATGTTAGATAATTTTTTGAGTTCCTCCATTAATGCTGAGTGCTGTGACTGTGTGTGCTGTTCCTATGAGAAGGGTTAAACATTAACCTGAGACATCAGTCCATTTCCTCTGGCTGGTTTTGGTCATCCTGTGGTCACTCCTATTTCAGTCACCTCCAACAACATGGCTGAAATATTAAAATGGTCACCACACTTCAAACCCAAAAGAATAAAAGGCGTTCCATAATGCAGATTTGCACACAAAAAAAAGCTGAATGTCTTAGCAGAAATATCTCATTTCTTATGATGAAACAAAGTCTAAAATAATAATTAAAAAAAACTGTACCCAAAAGTAGCTACTAGTTTCAACTTTAAAAGTGCTAATTTTTAGGCAGCGGCCATTTACACTAAGTGAAAATAGCATATTTTCTTAGCAATAGATGCTATTTGAACTAAGTGCAAATATCTATAAGTGAATATAGTGATATATTCTATTTACACTATGTAACAGAAAGTGCAAAGAGTTGTTAGATGCTATTTCTGGCAGATACTACTTGCACCTCAGTATTGTTGTACATTAAAAGGATGCAGTAATAGTGTAAATGACTAAATTGTTAAAAACACCTTCCACTAACCGATATTAAACAGTCGTTAGGCACTTTATTTCCACTTTTCAAATATTTTCATTATTTTTTATTGAAAATAAAAGATTTTCCGAACTGATATGTGATCAGAAAAGGGAGAAAAGAGTTTGGCAAAAAGGTGTATTCAAACTTTTTTTATCTTGTGTGGCCCAACCAGACTTTGGTGGGCGGAGTTAGTGTAAATTACCTTTGCCAACAAGACAGGCAAATAGACACACCGTAACTGGCAGGATCATGACAAGCAAGCACTCAAAACGCACGCAAGCTTTGTTTTGAGGATTTAATATAATTCAACAAATGGTTACTGTTGTTGAACTATGCCTTTCTGTACCAACCCAGGTTCGTTAGCCACTACAGCCATTTCACCAGCACAGTTAAGAGCTGAGAAATGCGTTTTATCAAAATACTACTATATTTTAATTAACATGCTCAGAGCCTTGAGATTAAGACTCAAATTCCTTTAAACAAAGAAATGTTCTGGAGAGAAACTAAAAAAAGATTGGGAACAACTTACAATAAGGTTTCATTAGTTAACAATAGTTAACTACTTTAGTGAACTAAGAATGAACAATACTACTACAGCATTTATTAATCCTAGTTAGTTCATTTCAACATTTAACAAATTGATTTTAATAATGTATTAGTAACATTAATAAAATAACATGACCAACATTTTTTTTTATTAACTAACACTAAAAAAAGATTACTAAATACTTAAATGTATTGCTCATAGTTAGTTAGTACATGAATGTTAACAAATAAGACCTTATTATAAACTGTTAATGAAAGATTAGCTTCTACACTCCAGGTAACTAATCAAATAAGCAACTTTGTGACACTGATAATGAGCATGTTTACATGGACACCAGTTCGCTGATAACTCACAAAAATCAGCTTATTGAAATAAACTCCATAATACCAAAGGGTTGTTCCTTGTTTCCAATAAATCACACAAGATTCCATCCATCCATCCATCCATCCATCCATCCATCCTTGAAATGAACAGTGCAGCATATTTTTAAGACTTGTTTTAACTTAAAGGATAGCCAAAGCATTTTCTTTGCACACAAGCATACAGCCATAGAAACATTTGCAAAAGTAGATCAAGTTTTAATTTTCAAAAAAAAAAGAAGGTCTTAGCATTTTACAGCCCTTCACAACCACAAAAAAAGTACAACTAAAACATTTACAAAGTCTTGCATATTATCAATGTGAATTTAAATGCCACAAGTTACAGCCCCACAAAGTAACAAAAAACATCTGAATACAAGAATACTAATCGTATACCAATATAAACATCTAGGCCCCTGCAACAGTATCAAACTAAAGCCCACTTTTAAACAACAAACTTGTTTTTGGTTATGGAGTTGCTCTTGGTTGCAGTGTCTGCATGGGCTTGATATCCAATGACAAGTTTCTGCGGGAGTCCAAGACTTTCTTTATACTTTTGACTGAAAGGGAAGCAATATGAGAGAAGTGAACAACTTGTAGAGCAGACAAGTCTTATTGGGAACTTATATTTTTTTTAAAAAGCTTCTTTATTGGCAACTAAGGTTCCATGAAATACATTAAACATCAATGGAA
The DNA here is from genome assembly GCF_949319135.1 of Squalius cephalus. Taxonomy (NCBI): domain Eukaryota; kingdom Metazoa; phylum Chordata; class Actinopteri; order Cypriniformes; family Leuciscidae; genus Squalius; species Squalius cephalus. Next base: position 5,421,280 of record NC_137126.1, on the reverse strand, counting down.
CCTTTTCATTGCACAAAAGTTTATTTATAGTGAAAAGGCGTTCTTTAGATTTTAAAAATGACCTTCACACTAAGAAAAAAAAAAATCTTTAAAAAACGGTTCTTTAAGAAACCAAAATGGCATCGCTGAGAATCCGGACCTTTTGGAAACTGCTTTTTTTTTTTTTAAAGTAAAGGGATCTGGAATGTCACCAAAACCCCTGAGTGTTTCTGTTCAACATCACACTAAATGCTACCAAGTCACACCTCCTTTTCCTCACTCCACCGGCCCACATCAGGTTCATGTACTGATGCTTTGGTGGAGAACAGCCAACAGATCTACACTCTTCTATCGACAGTGGCAAATGTTTACTCCTGATTTCTGTGGTCTGCAAGTGAAGAGTGCTGCGCAAGGCAAGTACTAGGACTCGGTTAAAAAAATTTATTTAATTTTAATCGATTCTCATTTTGATGAACCGATATCTATTCTTAAATCACAAGAATTGATCTTTTAGTCAATGCTGTAAAGCTGCACGATTGATCGCAATCTCGATTCAAACACCTACACGATCTTATTCCTAAATGACAGCGATTCACCTGTCTATTAAACCTCAAATCTGCATTGGTGCTGCAGCTGAGCCAGAGAAAGCAGTTATGTTTAGATATGAAACGACTTCACAAACCGTCTTTTCAACATCACAGTATGGTTATGTGCTACAAATGCTCAAATTAAATCACAGAAGTACTGGAATAAAAGTTTATAGTTCAGATTTAAACACTGATGTCTATGGAGGCTATCAAAATAGAGCAGATCACCTTTTGGGAAAAAAACTTAATGCTTCAAATGAAGGTAGTGTCAAATACGTTGTTACGCCAGTAGGTGGCGACAAGTGACTTTAAATGAATCCCTTGAATGAATGATTCAATGCCAAATACATTTAACAAAGGCTGATTCATCCAGTATTGAAACACCTGAAGTCTTCATGAGCAAGTCATTGAATCCTTAATTCAAAAAAAATTACACTTTTTCAACTCATCAGGAGAATTGTGACCTATTTGAAACAAGAAAAACTCAATTCTCAATTTATCCAGAATTGTACAGCTCTACTATGCTGTTTTCAGTTGATGAAAGAACAAAAATTTGCCATGTACTGTACCTGAGACATTCCCAAATTAATCAACATTGAATCGCAAGCTTGTGAATCAAAATCGAATCATGAAATGTGTCAATGCCCAACCCTAGCAAGTGTGCCTTAAACAATGATAAACCCGAATCTGCTCTGACTTATTTAGTAGAAAATGCTTTAGATCAAACACTGTTTACACTTTAGATTCAGAGCATTGGGAATCTCGCAGCTGTACAGTATATCCTAGCAGCCGAGGACTGCAGGCTGTTCCCCATCCGTCTGATATGATGGATAATTAGCTTCATTAGGTTGCTAGGCACAAATTCCTTTCTCATGATCATTAATGTTTACAGCACCATGAGTGGTCAAATGCTTACATCTGGCTCTGCCTGACATCATTCAAAAGACGTCCAAATATATGAAATCAAAAAACCCATAAACGCATATCATAATATATGTCAGATGTAAGCCCTCATTCATATGGAAGCTTGTTTCTGCCACGGAATAAAAAAATAAGGTAATTGCAACTTTTAATCCCACAATTCTGACTTTTTCATCTCACAATTGCGAGTTTCTTCTCACAATTCGGACTTTAAAACTCGCATTTCCGAGTTTATATCTCAATTCTGAGTCAGAAAAATCTGAATTGGGAGTAATAAATTCCAAAGTGCAAAAAAAGCCAGAATCGCATGTTTATATTTCATAATTCTGACTTTTTTCTTTATCAAAATGCTGAGATATTAACTCACAATTCTGGTGGAGGTGGGGTATGTGAGATGTAAACTCACAATTGTGTGTTAAAAAAAATAAAATAAAAAATGTTGGGAGATAAAAAGGTCGCAATTACCTTAGTTTTTTTTTTTTTTGGTGACGGAAACAAGCTTCCATACATGAATCCATATTGTCTGATAAATAAATAAAGCAGAAGTGTTGGCCATAAAAAGCAGGATTTAACAGCTAATGCTTGTGTTTATACAACAGAACTAAAAGCATGCTTACCCAATGTATGTAACGGTCTCACAGTTCTCAGCATTGGAGGTCCAGATGGCAATTTTGTCTCCTTTGGCACGGATATTGATTACACTTCCACAGATATCCCGACTGAAGGAGCCAAAGCCCTCTCCAATAAGACACAACATCTGCCACAAGAACAAACGTATATTCAGCAAACATTTTGCTGTAGTTCAGGCTTTAACAAAAGCAGCTTTCTGAACATAAAGTAATAAATATGTTCATACACACAATGATAAGTTCTGATCATTTATAATCAGAAAGAAGAGAATTTTAACTTTTTCCAACAGACAAACAATTAAATCCCAAAGGTTAAATAAAGCAAGCAAATATATTGTTTCTGACCGTTTCCAGCCAGAACCGGTCAAGTTCAGTGTGTCTGTGCTGCTTGGCTAGAGTAATCAACCAGCGGCCACCACATTTATTACTTCTGTCTTCCCACATGGGCTCTATGCCATCCTGTAAAGAAACAAAGAAAATGCTTTATAAAGAGTCACTGTGGAAGTGTAATATGAATCATTCAATTACATTTCTTGAGAGCAAACAGAATTACATTAAAGGTACAATATGTAATTTTTTTGCTTTAAAAATAGCAAAAATCACTAAATCTATGTTATATATTTTTTTTAGTTGTGTACTTACATTATCCCGACTGTTTCCAACAACTTTCAAACCAGGAGAAATTTGTAATTTAATTCTAAGACACGTACCGTTTCTTTATTTCCGTTTTGTCGCCGTCAATGGTGTCATATCCGCGTTCTCCCTGGTTTCCGCTCATACTGCCATAGCAACCAGAGCCCTCTGATAATAACCAAGGCGACAGACGTGGACAACTGTGTAGTTCGTAATGTCTATCTGCACGCTGTTGTTGTTTCGTTCAAACATTATGGACCATGGCAAGCAGGCTTTGGATAAAAAAGGTGAACTAAAACGAGAATCAATATCAGCGCGGAGTTTTCGAGATGCCGAGAGCTCCCATAGATACTATATAAACGAGAGCTCCACGTACGAGACTTCGACCGCTCCTACATGTACTTTATTAAACAGGTGAGCACATTTACATAAAACTAATCAATGTTATATAGTTCAACAATGATAAAATGTTAGAATATGATCTGTATGTTATTCTAATGTTGATCTAGCTTACTGCTAGTCTCATACAGACAAACTAACACATAGAATAACATAAATTTCATCACATTCAAATGCAGTGTAGTGTGATAGTGTAATGTCAGACCAAGGCTCAATCCCAATTCACCCCTTGCCCCTACCCCTTGGCCCTACCCCTCCGTTTTGCGCGTTCCCGTGAAGGGGTAGGGTTGTCTCGATTCTCTTTTGGTTGGAGGGGTAGGGGTAAGGGGAAGGGGAAGGGCCAGATAGCCCTTGAAACGAAGATTTTTTTGGGACCACACTTCAAACGAAGGGGTATGAGAAATGTACCTGCATACACCGGCTACAGAGGCAACATGACTGCCAATAATAATTTTCTTTGTCACATTCAATCTTGTGTTCATATTTACAGTCATGTTCTTCAAAGAAACGGTTGCAAAAAAAACTATAAAGTTCATTAACAATATGACGCGTGTAAAAAGCAAAAGTTTGAAGCGAAGTGGATGAGGCGAATTCGCGTCCACCGCGCCGCGCTAAACGCCTCATTCACGCCGCAAAACCTCCAGACGCGCGTAAACGCGTCTTAACATTGAAATCACTCGCGCCAGACGCTCTATTCGCGTTTGGTGTGAACGCAGCATTAGGCGTCGAAGATATCGTCATCTCTGTTGTTTTCTGCGAACTTAAGAAAAATGCAAAAAAATAGCTGTAACTCACGCAAGACTACAGCTTAGAGCCCTGCATTTCAGCCCGAGCCCGACGGGCCCCGACTTTTTTACGCCCCTAGGGCCGGGCTTCGGGCCAATTTTCACGTCATAGTTAAAATGCGGGCCGGGCCTCGGGCCTTTTTTGGGTTATCCTGCTTTTTATATTTTTAGACATTAATTAAAAAAAAAAATATGAGAAGTTGACGTTGACGATAGAAAAACAAACATAGAAAGACATTTCGTAACCTCATAACTTATGGCGTTTTTTTCCTGTCAAATGTCGAGAGCGCATTATTGTAGCGTGAAAGTAGGCTACATTAATATAATGCGCGAGCGCGAATCTCTCTGCTCGCACACGGAATATAATGTGCCGAGCGCGAATCTCTCTGCTCGCACACGGAATATAATGTGCCGAGCGCGAATCTCTCTGCTCGCACACGGAATATAATGTGCCGAGCGCGAATCTCTCTGCTCGCGCGCGGGAACTGGACGTGCCCTGCACTTAAAACGTGTTTTAAATACTGGCCATTATAGCCATCAGCTAATCTTAAAATTACACTGACATATGACTGACATGACAGTCTGTCTCACGCACGCACACAGAAGGTTTCCCGTCAGCGCGACCCACGATTCACCTCATGTGCAAATAATGGAGAATATTAAGAGTGCGTGAGAAGAATTCGTGATAGAAGAAAGGAGGACTGGGTTAAAACCTTCCACTGTGGATGCTTAGCTATTCTTTTTCTCCACGATGCTCTGTTAGAGACTGTTCTAACTTTTCGTTTGATTGGACTTTATTTTCGTTTAACTGTTGGAAACCTCTGATGTTTTTCGTTTGATTGGACTTTGTTTTCGTTTAACTGTTGGAAACTACTGGAAAAAAAGAATGGCCATGTTCTGTGGTGCATTTTTGAGGTAAGATAATCTGCAAGTTTGTTTTTAATTTATTTAATTTAATAGGCTATTGCTCATTTCGTTTGCAAGCGCTGTTGCGAGCAGCCTGAGCCTGCCTCAGTATTTCAAAAAAAAAAATTTACTCACTGTGGTTTAATAAATAAACATTTATTAAACTAACTGTCTGTGTGATATGCTTGAAGTTTTTTATATCTATTGATTTTATTGTAGACAAGTAAAGTATTATAGCATTGATTTGAGAGGCTCAATTGATCAAACATGTTTTACTTGCTGTCGGCTCGGTTTGCTTAGTCGTCATTTAAAAAAAAAAAAATGCTCCAAACATTTGTCTAAATTAACCTAATAAAGAAATGAAAAGAAACATTCATTTACATAACTAACAAAGAAACATAACTAACAAAACTGAGCTATTTTAATGGCTGCAAATAGGGCAGGCTGCCGCTGTGTAATGAAAAAAAAAAAAAAAAGGGGCTCGGGTCGGGCTCGGGCTGATAATTCTGATGAGCTGTCGGACACGGGTCGGGCTAGGGCCTAAATTTGAGGCCCGTGCAGGGCTCTACTACAGCTGACGACGGCATCTTGGAAGTTTGAGATAAACATTGGCGCATCTCCTGTGACGTAGGCGCTAGCGACGACGTATAATGACGTGTAACGGTGTAGTAGTGGTGTCACATTTCTTAGGGGAATATTTTCACCCATACGCCTTGACACTCTGTTTCAAGGGGCAAGGGTAAGGGGTAGGCGAAGGGGTATAAAATAGAATTGTGATTGGGCCCAAGTGAAACAGCGCTGCGTTACCTCACAAGTTTAATTTGTCTAATAAACTGACCTGTTAGTAATTCTGCACTTGCGTGTAGTTCGGTAGAATGAAATGTCCATATTCCTTTTATATCCGTGGGACTCGCGTCGCGTGTGGAGCTGATAGCTGTCTCTTAGCAATCCCGAACTGCTTCATATCACAGTCATGATAAAAACATTGATGTATTTACTCATCCATAAACATTATTAGATCGGTCAGCTTGACGTTGACGACAAGATCCATAATTCTTAGCAAATGTTGCATCATCAAACTACGCCTTTGTTATTGTAAGAGGTTAGCGACCCCTAGCGGCAAAATTTTTTACATATTGTACGTTTAACAGAACTAAATGTAGACAGCCATGTTTTGAACTGTAAACAATGCTTCAGTCATTAATGGGACAGATATGCACAGTGTTAAAAAACTGAAGAAAAGTAGTAAGAAGCAAGTTACACCAGATTCACCTTGAACATCGAGTAGTCACAGCCAGAGGACAGTTTGCTTGGCAGCTGTATGTTGTTGTATAATCTGAAACAGAAAAACATTTTGCAGATGAATTTGACAAACACCTTAATATTTAGTGGAGAATTCAAATGTCTATCAAGTGTAGAGTTTGAGGCCTTCCAGTGAAGAGCCACCTAGGCTCTTAGGATTACAACCACAGCAATTAATCCAACTGATATAGGGCTGAACGATTTGGGAAGAATACGCAATTATGATTTCTCTGATTATTTAAAATGTTCCCTTTTAATTAACATTTAGTAATATTTAATTAAATCTGTAAATTTTGTAATAAAAATTATTTTATGTTTTATTTCCCCAAGAGCTCCAGGTTTGCTGTGGGTGTTTGAAAGATTGCTTAATTTGGCCAAAAGGTCATTTTGCAATTATTGTCATATAATGCGATTTGAACTGCGTTACATGATAAACATCCCATATTAAGATTAAATAGACGAAAAAGACAAAGTACACAATCTGCTAACAATAGAAATGTTGAATGAACTTTTTTTTTTGGTTAAATCTTAAAGGGATAGTTCGGCCAAAAATGATATTTAACCCATGATTTACTCACCCTCAAGCCGTTCGAGATGCATATGTCAATCATTTTCAGATGAACACATTTTCAGTTATTTTAGAAAATGTCTTAGATCTTTCTGTGGTTATAATGTGAAGTTATGGGGTCCACCTCCTTCAAGTCCCAAAAATGTGCATGCATCCTTCACAAAAGTAACCCATCCGGCTCCAGGGGGATAAACGAAGGCCTTCTGAGGGTAATCCGTGCGGTTTTGTCGGAAGCAAGATATTTTCATTTAGAAAGTTTTAAATATGTATATTTTTACGACAAAACCGCACGGATTACCCTCAGAAGGCCTTCGTTTATCCCCCTGGAGCCGGATGGGTTACTTTTGTGAAGGATGCATGCACATTTTTGGGACTTGAAGGAGGTGGATCCCATAACTTGACATTATAACCACTGAAAGATCTAAGACATTTTCTAAAATAACTGAAAATGTGTTTGTCTGAAAAATGATTGACATATGCATCTCGAACGGCTTGAGGGTGAGTAAATCATGGGTTAAATATCATTTTTGGCCGAACTATCCCTTTAAGCCTTTTAAATGACTTAAAATACATATATAATGTGGCAATAATGCTCAGATAAAAAAAAAAACTCTGATAATGAATACGTCTTATGATATTATTGCACAATACTGGTAAAATTAATAACGTAAATTGTAATAGTATTTGGGTGCCCATTGAGCCATTTTATATTGCAAAAAAAAAATATGCATCAACAAAAAATTTACAAAGTCATTCTAAAATGTAATGGTTAACCTGCAGATGGTGCCAAAAGCCTGGCGATTGTAACCTTTTACCACACGTTTTAGAAATCAAATCCTTGAATAACTATATTTAATTCAAAAGTTCCTATCACCCAATCTTCAATATTTGAACAGCGACTGTTTCATTAAAATATTTAACTAAACATATGAACATGAAAACATGCAAAATCAAAGCAGGGGACAGAACGGTTATTTTGAGATTGTCATTAACAACATGTTGACGAATTCACAGGTTTAACGTTACATAACAGTGGAGAGAATTTTCATTAATGTCTGCTTTTCATTCAGTTATGGGCTCTGGGTGTTTAAGTGGAGGAAAACTCTAATTAATGCAAGGCTGTCGTGATTTTCATAGTCGTGCTAAAAACGGGGGCAACAGGTTAAACTGTAAGAATCATTATCCGTGAGGAAAAATAAAATGCCAGGATGGTACATAAGCAGTGAACTCTATTCCTTAGCCTATAATGACCTTCGTATGCGGTGAAACTTGGGTCCACAACCCTGTGAAATGCATGACTTCTGGTATTTTGTCAATTATTTGAAATGTGTAAATTGTAACTGAGCATTTGTAACTATAACTTTTAAAGGAGTACTTCACGGCTGGCAAAATGGGCTTCTGAAATCAGTGCTACCCAACTAGAGAAAATAAAGAAAAAAGTCTGTTGTCTTCAAAACTTTAACACCCATAACACACTGGGCATGTTAACTAGCGTCAAATACTGCCTTGCTATAGTAGGAAATACTTCTTAGCAAACTTTTAGTCATAAAGGTTATTTAATTCAAATATAAACGTTTAGCGGGAGGGAGTTATTTCCAGTTTCCAGTGATGGAGACTAAAGGGCTGCAGATAATCGTAAATATAGAGAGCGCACTGCGACGGAAAATCTGAAAAACCTCTGTGTTTATAATCAACAAACTGGATGACCATGAACACAGAGGGAAAAACTTAAAGAAACTGCCGGTCCGTCAGCAAAGCGCAGTCATGTACAGGTAAGAAAGCAGTTTACAGTGCTCATTATTGCCATAATGCGGTTCAAAGAGTAGATAAAGTACGATAAAATTCAGTGATAAACCTTCCCTTACAATAACTGTTCTGTAATAACCCTAACGTTATCAATCCGACTGTCCATATTAGGCTATGTTTATTACTCTAACCCTCATTAACTTTGGGTTTAAATCACCGTTATAAATATGAAGGGGTCCTTGGAAAATTTGGAAAAAAGAGAACCCTTGTTCTCAAAGCAAATGGACAACTGGGTTTGTTTTTTGTCTAATTGCAAACACGTGACCGTGAACTTACGCCCAAAAGTCCTCAACTGTGTCGAACCTGGTGATGAGCCTTAGATTGTCTTGCCACATTTTGCTCTTATCGTGCTTGTAGAACCAAAGACCCCATCTACACATAGTACAAAAACGGTACAACATGACACAAGGAACAAGAAAAGAGCAAGTTAATCAGACATGGCAGAGAGAGAATGTCTCAACACATTTTCAAACATAATCAGCCTTAACACACCTGTTTTGTAAAGGGTGTTTTATACAAGGGTCCTTCAAAATGTTTGTTTCAAATTTATTTTTCTCCCCCTTCTTCCTAGTCACTTTGTCAATCTGGTAAAATGTAAAAAAAAAAAAAAAAAAAAAAACATTATTGTAGGGGCACAACCACATCATTACGGTTGACGCCGTTAAACTTTCGGCGTGAAATCGCTTCAGTAAATGAACAAAGGCATTTAAAGGTTATTTCAGGCAAAACAACACAAACGTTATTAGATTATAAAACGCGTACACGGTTAAATGAGTACTTGAGTCACATTTCAGAGACTTTATGCTCACCAGCTGTACAGCGCAAGACGCCATGATGTCAATCGTGTAGCGCGAGACTGATTGAGTTTCGCGCCCAACGCGCTCGCATTTATAACTTCAGAAATTTTAAGGTAATAATTTTGAAAGGAAAACAATTTTGACATTGGGGATTATCGCACACTCAACTACCACACTTTCAAAACAATATAAAAATAACAGATTTTTATCATTTCTATCATTTAATAACACCTTTTGGCCATATTGTATTAGCCTAGCTTTACATTAAATCTCTTATTTGGTAAAAGGAGCCTTTATTTTAAACGTTACTTGTTACTTTTCTAGCAACTTATTGCAGGTGAAGTTGTGGGACATATTTTGTCTCATATATTATTCATGGTGAAATTGGCTTGTGACATCCAGTGCAGTGCGTTCATCTCACCACCAGAGGTCTCTGTCAGCCGCTTATTGAAATGGGCTCTAAAATGCAACACAACTCAATATTCACACAAGTTTAATATTTATTCAAAATTCCTTTTTGTGAACTTTTGTTGTTGCAAATCTGTGTTAATAGTATTAGTTTTTTTTTTTTTTAAATAAAGGCCTGATACCATAGGCTATGCTTAAATGTATCTACATTATGATAGCTAGAATAATATATTTAAAAAATATTTTTAAACATTACATAAAATGTGTTTCAATATAATTTTAATATGCTATATTTGTCAAATATAATAAGATAATATATTAAAAATATATTTAAAAATTGTATTGCACAAATACATACAATCGAATTTAATTTCGACCAGCACTATACTTCTTAGGTCATGAAGATTTTTTTTCAGTAGCACATATTTTTATTTATTTATTTGTAGTAATGAATTAAACATTTAGCCTATAACAATATAATATAATATAATATAATATAATATAATATAATATAATATAATATAATATAATATAATAAACAGACTGTCTGTTTTGTTTTGTCTTTTATTCACCAATGAAATTTAGTAGTAGGCCAATACAATATAGCCTATACAGAATTTAAATATTAATACATCAAAAAAAAAAAAAAAAAAAAAAATGGTGGACAAACCATTGATTAATTAATAATAATAAAAAATGATATTCATTAAAGATATGACAAGTCTTTCTTGCTTTCTTATTGACAATGTTCTCCTGACTGGTGCAAAACAGACTGTCAGATTTTCCTTTCTGCCACATTGTTACGTCAGTATGTGGCGACACGTCATATGAGTGAATCATTGACTCATTAATTCAACTGATTCGTTCAGGCATTGATTCATTCACTCATGCCACATCTGTGTGTTCAATGTTGTTTTGGCTTTGTGTAGTGCAGGCAGGGGCGTAGTTTGTGGGGGGGTTAGGGGGGAGATAACCCCCCCAATATTTAAATCTTTGCATTACAACCCCCCCAATATTTATACCATGATCACATGAAAAATATGCAGAATAATTTTTCAACCCCCCCAATGTTCAAACCAAATCTACGCCCTTGAGTGCAGGGCTGCCCAATCCTGTTCCTGGAGATCTACCTTCCTGCAGAGTTCAGATCCAACACACACGTCTGTAATTATCAAGTGCTCCCGAAGATCTCAATAAGCTGCTTCAGTTGTGTTTGAAAAGGGTCGGAGCAGAACTTTGCAGGAAGGTAGATCTCCAGGAACAGGATTGGGCAGCCCTGGTGTAGTGTATACGTCCTTCGGATGAGACGTCAAACCGAGGTCCTGACTCTCTGTGGTCATTAAAAATCCCAATATGCCCTTCGGAAAAGAGAAGGGGTGTAACCCCGGCATCCTGGCCAAATTTGCCCCTTGGCCTCTGTCCATCATGGCCTCCTAATCATCCTCATATACTGACTGGCTTCATCTCTGTCTCCTCTCCACCAGTAAGCTGGTGTATGCTGGGTGTTCATCCAGGTGGTGCTGCACATTGGTGATGGTTGAGAAGATTCCCCCGTCCATATGTAAAGCATTTTGAGTACTTAGACTGTAAAAAATGATCGTAATTTTAACAGTAAAAGACTGTAAAAATGCTACAGTGAAAAACTGTTAATTGGTTAACAGAAAGTTTCCGTACTATATACGGTAAATAACTGTGATAGATCTAATGGTACTTTTAATGTCATTTTACTGTAAAATACCGTTAAATTTACAGTTTTTGGAAGTAAAAACGAACAAGTCATTGTATAATTTACAGTGAAAAAATGTAAATTGACATTCCCACAATTCCCTGCGTGACACTTCACATTTGATGTATTTTTGTTGAAATAACTATGTTTCTTCATAGTTTTCTTAGTTTTTTTATAATCAGTTATGTACATAGGGTTTTATGTTACATTTAATGTTGTTAAATTAATGTTTATTGTATTTTTTAAATTTCATGTGTGTTACCATGATGGTGTTTAATGTTTGTGTGAATGACACTGTGCAGATTCTATAGATATTTATATGAACTTTCTTGTGGAAGAAATACTTGTGATGAGCTTTGATTAATCATGTAACTTTCATTATTGCTGATATTATTGGTTTGTCAGTGCAATACTATGGTACAAAACAGATATTTCAATAGGTCGGTAATTTAACATTATATCATATTACTGAAATCCAATGTTAAATATACATGTTTAAAATGTTAAATTTACATGTTTACGGTGTGATGTGTTTTTACAGTATTGTTCTGGTAACCACAGCTGCCAGTTTTTTTCCGTAAAAACAACGGGATTTTTTTTTACAGTGTAGAAAAGCACTCTATAAATGTAATGAATTATTATTATTAATTATCACTGACTATAACGGGATATATATGCTTTTGTGTATATTGTGTACATTTGTGATTGTGATTTCTTATTAAAGAAATGTGGTTGATGGAGCGCGATCCACAGTATACCTCTGGAAAATATTAAAGAACTTTCCTTTTAATTAACATTTAGTAAGTTAATTAAATCTGTAAATTTTGTAATAAAAATTATTTTATAAATTATACAAAATTATACCATTTCTTTCTTCTACTGAACACAAAAGAAGATATTTTGAAGAATATGAGTTGATGGGCCACATTAACTTGCATAGTATATTAAAAAAAAAAAAGTCAATGGGGTCCATCAACTGTTTGGTTACTGACATTCTTCAAAATATCTTCTTTTGTGTTCAGCAGAAGAAAGAAATGCATACAGGTTTGGAACAACTTGAGGTTGAGCATTTTTGGGTGAACTATGACCTTTTAAAAAACAATGACCAATGCATTTACAGCATTTATAAATCTTTGTTAAGGTTAGTTAATAAAAATACAACTTTTCATTAGTTTATATTATCTAAGGTCCATTAAATCATATTAACAAAAACTTTTGATTTGAATAATTAGTTATGTTGAAATTAATTTGAACTATGATTAATACATTTTAATAAGTGTGTAGTGAAACCCCAAGTGCATTTATTAACAAAACTTGAACAAATACAAAAATAAAATAAACTTGACCATGAACAGAACAGTCCCTGGTAGGGACGGGTTAGTGACATCACCAACCCTATAATTTACATAAACCCCGCCCCCTGAACACGATTTATAGATTATCAAGACAGAATATGCTAATCAATGACTAGAAGATAACTACACATAAGCTACAGAAATTCACCAACTAACCATTCAGAAATGTTACATGTTGCCACTTCTTCTTGAGTCTCTCCATCATTGTCTGACTTCGGTTTGAACATAAAAGGCTAAAAGTTGTTGAAATTTTCAGTGCATGTGTGTGTGAGGTAAAAGGACACGAGTTCTTGAAGCTCCGCCCCCCTGTGCCGGGAGCAGCAGCTCATTTGCATTTAAAGGAACAGACACAAAAACGGTGCATTTTTGCTCACCCTCAAAAAGTGACAACTTTAACATGCTATATAAAAATATATGTGGGGTATTTTGAGCTAAAACTTCACATACACACTCTGGGGACATCAAAGACTTATTTTACATCTTGTGAAAAGGGCATTATACCACCCCTTTAAATATAGGTAGCTCACAAGGCTGCAGACTTCTAAGTTTAGCAATTTATAGCTTGTGGTTCGATTCCGATCTTGATATAAAGTCGATTCATTTGGATAAATATCAGATGCAGTAGCTACATGTTAATTCTTTTAAAGGAAAAAAATCTCTCAACTAATGCTAAAAACATAAAGGGAGCACTGTCAGCTGGTATTAATCTGGACTGTTATATGGTTTATCTCCATTTGTGTTACACAGAACAGAAGGGCGAGTAAATGATGAGAGATTTAAATTTGTGGGTGGAGAATTACTTAAAGGGGCCATATTATGCTTTTTAATCTTTTCAACTTTAGTTAGTGTGTTATTATGTCGCTGTTTGAGCATAAAAAAGATCTGTAAGGTTACAAAGCTCAGTCACTCCAAAGGGAGAAAGAAAAGTTGAATCAGTCTTTCTTTGGAAAACATCTTTGATACAACATTAAAGGCAACCAGGTATTTAGTATCATTATTGCATTTTTTTTATGCTTGTAGCTTATTGCACTAACTTTAGTGTATATTTGGTGTAGCTGGTCCAATTCTGAGATGTTATGTCTCATTTCTGCCGAGAATAGAGGTGATGTTGCTCTTTTGGTCCTTCCCCTTCTTCTTCATGCCACGGTGTACAGAATTGGTCAGAAGGTCTTTCGTCCATCCGTTTCATTGATCTTCAACTAGTAAGTATAAAACCGCATAACTGCTATTTAAATTGCATTGTAACCTGACTGGAACTGCCTGTGCATTAAGCAAGGGATACTGTACATCCAGCCAGTTGATATTGCAGAATAAACTTCAACGGGGTAATCAACACAAAGAGGAGGGATCTCGTATCACCCCAAAGAAGTTTATTTTGTGATGAAAACTGGCTGGATGTACATTATCTGACTTAACTTTATTACCTCAAAACAATTCCCACTAAGCAACTTTCATCCTAGACAAAAAAACAAGATCAAACAAGACATTTAAGGAATAATGTAAAGCATACCACTTATATACGGCTTTTCGCCAAATAAAAATATTGATTGTTGAAATCACGATGAACTCCATTTCATGATGAACTTTACACAGTTATTGAACTGAATTGAATCAACACTGAACTGACTTCAACTGAATAATGACACCATTGCCATTGAAACAATCTGTATTGGATCTACTCTCTTTTATAGGTTGGAACGAACATGGTGGAATTTCTAAACCGGGCAGAGTCCACAAAAACCCATCCCTTTGTCATGGCCATGGGAAACGCCCAGCAGATATCGCAATCCTTTGTCATCATCAATGGACAAGCTTTGGAACAAATCACACCCCAAGCAGTGTGCTTCTACCTGGGAGTTCTTGCAACATGATATCTTCCGAATGGAGGGCAAGGAATCTTCTGCAATTCGGTTTCTTCGCACATTCTTGTTTGCTGAAGAGTAACTTTTAAACCAAATAAACAATTTTGCACATCTGTGAATTTCACTTTAATTTCCTTCTTTAATTTCCATATTTTAAAAATGATTTTGCATTCGCTGACTTTAAAATTGAATTGTCTGTCAATTTCACTGCGCATTTAAACCGTTAAACATGTAGTTCAACATTTTTGCATTTAAATTGAATGTGCAGTTTGTTGTCATTGCTGCCAATTTTAACACATTTGTGAATGAGTTGACAAGCATTAAAAATTATTATTTTAACAGCCTAAACATGTTCTTCATTATTTCTTATAGTAAAGCACAGGTGAAATTATAAGAATAACCCAGCAAAAATAAGGTCAATAAGCTTTGCTAAGCTTTTTGTAATAAGAGTTCACTGAGGTCAGTGTAGTGACAACCCAAGTGCAGATTTTATTAACAAAACTTGAACAAATACAAAAATAAACAAACACTTGGCTTGGCTTGACTAAACTAAACTAAACTTGACCATTAACAGAAACCACTCACCAAACAGGGGGAGCAAGTGATCATGTCTGTTTACAAAATAAAAGACATCCAAGCATGAACATGAATAAAACCCAAAACCATTACATAAATGCTCAGAACTATTTTTCATTGTTAACAAATGGAACCATATTGTAAAGTGTTACCAGATTAATTCATAAAATAAAAAAATAAATAAAAGATGAACTGGAGGATATATTACAAACAACATGCAACAGTTAAATTAAAATTCTTATTAAATCTACTCAAATATATTCAAGTGAGAAGTTTTCAATCTCGTGGCATTAAAGGAGAACTCCGGTCAATTTTAACATTGAGCTCATTTTTTTGTACATTTGGAGTGCTGAAAAATTATATTTATTTAGCCAGCGCTCATACCTGTATTTACATCCTGTTTTCGGTCAAAGTCCATAGTAATCGATTGTCGAGTTCACGCGCATTGGTTTAGTACCTATGATCATGCGCGTGAACTCGACAATCAGGCTAACTAGCGTGCCCATTGGCTGCCCTGCGGCAACTGCAGCAGCCTATCGCTGAGCCCTTGGCGTGACGTCACGTCCAATGAGCGCGCTTGGCGCGCTTCATGCGTCACAGCCCGCGAAAAGGGGTGTGGCTTAGCGTATATAAGCGAGGCTCAGAGGCTGCTTCACTGGTTTCTGTCGCTGAAGCGAGTGAGCTCGTGGCGTGAGCACGGCGGGTTACGCAATATTCGTTCCCTCTTCTAGAGAGAACAGAGGTTACGTTAGGTAACCGATACGTTCTCTTACGAGAGGTTCTCTCGTATTGCGTAAGTAGCTTACGCTGCGGGAACACCCTTGTCAGCGCCGTGAGCGCCCAGCATCCACTGAGTGAGTCCCAGGGAGAGCCCGGGGAACGTGATAGCAGGGAGCCGGGCGGCCAATAGAAGGCTGGTGCAGTACACAAGCACATACTAGGGAGCACGGAGCGGCACAGCCGGTCCGAACTGACAATTCCCTGCATAGTGCAGCTCAACCAGTAGAGCTAAATCAACCAACGTAGCCCGCGCACTGATAGTGGGCCGATCTACGCGAGACTTAGACTGATAAAACTTTCGCCTGCAAGTTTTGTAAAATCTTCAAGGTTCAAGGTTGTAAAATCTAACAAATGTAGAGGGGGAGGCCCAGCCTGCCGCTGTACAAATGTCGTGAATGGAAATCCCGCTGGACCACGCCCACGACGAGGCCATGCCTCTGGTGGAGTGAGCTCGAATGCCCAGTGGGCACTGCAGGTCTTTCGACGCATAAGCAGGTGCGATAGCGTCCACTATGCATCTGGACAGGCTGTGTTTCGAGGAGGCGAGACCCTTGGTGCGCCCTCCAAACGAAACAAAAAGCTGCTCCGAGCGCCTGAAAGCGGCGGAGCGTGTGGTGTAGTTTCTCAGCGCCCTGACCGGGCAGAGGAGATTACCATCGGCCTCGCTGCCGGAAGTTGGCAGGGCTGAGAGGGAAATGACCTGCGCTCTGAAGGGAGTGCCCAATATTTTGGGGACGTAACCATGCCTCGGTTTGAGAATAACTTTAGAGTCGTCATATCCACAGTTTCCAAGGGTTCAAAGGGATGCGTTTTCAGGGCCTCCAAGACCAGTGAAAGATCCCACATAGGAACCGAGGGGGGTCGCGGGGGGTTCATCCTCCTGGCTCCTCTAAGGAAGCGGGTGACGAACTCGTTCCTTCCTAATGTGCGGCCCAGCTCTGAGTCAGTGAAAGCTGAGATGGCCGCAACATAAACTTTGAGCGTGGAGGGGGACCTGCCCGCGTCCAGCAGCTCTTGAAGGAAACACAATACGTGCGATACCCCACATGCCTGTGGATTGAGCCCCTTGGCAGTGCACCATTTGCTAAACACAGAGCATTTAGACGTGTAGAGCCGCCTCGTAGAGGGGGCTCTAGATTGTATGATCATGTTCATAACCCCTCTTGGCAGATCAACGGATAACCGTTGAGGCTCCATGCATGCAGAGACCGGCGCTCTGGATGGGAATGCCAGATCGAGCCGCGGGCTTGAGAGAGAAGGTCTCTCCTCGCCGGTATCGGCTAGGGGACTGTGTCTGCCAGCTGTATTAGTTCCGGGAACCAAGCTTGGTTCTCCCAGTACGGGGCTGAGGAGCAATGTGTGGCGTGCTTCCCTGACTCTCCTGATGACCTGAGGCAACAGAGAGACCGGGGGAAAAGCATATAGCGGGCCGCTGGGCCAGGTCTGGGCCAGTGCGTCCTCGTTCTTCGTAAAGAACTCTGGGCAGTGAGCGTTGTCTTTTGACGCAAAAAGGACGACTTTCGCTTTGCCGAAACGGCGCCACAGTGACTGGACTGTTTGGGGGTGTAGAGACCACTCCCCAGGGGGAACGTTGTCCCTGGACAGTCTGTCGGGACCCTCGTTCAGGTGGCCAGGCACATGCGCGGCTCTCAGTGAGCGCAGAGAGTGCTGAGCCCACACGAGGAGGCGTTCCGCCAGGGTGCAGAGTGTCTTTGATCTGACACTGCCCTGGCGATTCACATAGGCCACTACCGATGTATTGTCCGTGCGGACTAGAACATGGTGACCTAGGAGGAATGGGAGGAAGTGTTTGAGCGCTTTCTCGACCGCGAGCATCTCTAGACAGTTTATGTGTAGGAGATTCTCCTGGTCTGACCAGCGGCCATAGACCGGTCTGCCTTCGAAGAGTGCTCCCCAACCTTGGTTGGAAGCGTCTGTCGAGACAACTTTACGGTGTGAGATCACTCCCATAGTCACTCCTGTGTGGCTCGGTGGGGCACGTGCGCTTTCAGCCAGTGTTGAAGCGGCCGCATGCGCAATAAGCCCAGCTGGAGCACCGCTGCAGCTAAAGCCATATGCCCCAGGATACGCTGGAATTTCCTCAGCGGAACCTGGCTGCCTACTTGGAAGGATGCGGCGAGGTGACGGATGCAGCGCGCGCGCTGCTCCGACAATCTGGCTGTCATAGCCACCGAGTCCAGTTCTATTCCAAGAAAGGAAATTGACTGACGGGGCGATAACGAGCTCTTGGTCCAGTTGACCGAGAGACCCAGACCTTCCAGGTGGCTGAGAAGCGCTGTTCTGTGAGACACAAGCTCTGTCTCTGACTGCGCTAGAATAAGCCAATCGTCCAGATAGTTCAGTATCCGCATTCCCTGTCTTCTCAGGGGAGCGAGAGCCGTGTCCATGCACTTCGTAAACATACGGGGTGCTAAAGACAGGCCGAACGGCAGGACTGTGTATTGATACACTCGACCGTCGAAGGCGAATCTCAAGAATGGCCTGTGACGGGGAGTTATCTGGATCTGAAAGTACGCGTCCATCAGATCGAGAGAGATAAACCAGTCTCCTGGGCGAATCTGCGCGAGGATTTGTCTGGTTGTGATCATTTTGAACGGCCGTCTCATGAGGGCTTTGTTCAAATGTCTCAGATCTAAAATAGGTCTTAGCGCTCCGTCCTTCTTGGGTACGAGGAAGTAACGGCTGTAAAAGCCCGACTCGCTCAGAGAAGGATGAACCTGTTCTATAGCCCCTTTGCGCAGCAGCTTCGCTATTTCTGCTTGAAGCAGGTGCGCTGCTTCTAAACTCACTTTCGTCTCCGTCTGCGCTAGAAAGCGCGGGGGGCGACGAGCGAATTGAAGCGAATAGCCGTGTTTTATAGTATTCAGCACCCATTCTGACGCGCCCTGAATAGCTTCCCATGCTTTTGCACGCATAGCTAGGGGTCGAATGGTCTCTGGGTTCAGATCGCCGTGCTGCGCGGGATGGGGAACCTGTATCAGAGAGGATGGAGCGGTGCGCGCGCCGCCGGTGCTCGAATACGGGGGCTGGTAAACAGTGCTGACTGGCTGTACAGCATATGATGGCTCGATCCCTATGGATGGAGCGCGTTTTGCTGCTGAACACCCCTGGCGCGAGAGCGGCGTGGGGGTTATCGTGTCTGGAAGTGAGTGCGCGTGCTCGTGAGCGGCGCAGAGTTTACACTTATAACACGGCCAGTGTTTGGGAGCTTTAGAAGGTCTGTAACCCGAGGTAACTAAGTGGCAGAGCGAGCAGCGGGTAGGTGTGAGCACAGAGTTGTGGGCACATTTACTACACTTAGTACTCGAGTGGCGTGTGTCCGCTTTATGAGAGTGCGCCCTGAGCGCGTTACCATGGGGACCGTGTTTGTGTGTAGTGGTGAGCACATGGGAGTGGGCACATTTTCTACACTTATGACACCTTCGGCCAGAGCCGGAAAACCCGAATTTATACTCTTTCTGAGATTTATCTGGGCCGCCGGCGTTTGTGTGCAGGCGAGCGAGTAGTGTTACTGGCTCGTTGGCTGCGGTATAAGCTGCTGCAGTAGCCTGATTTAAGGGGACTGACAGAGCTGGGCGTTTTGATGGTGGTCCGGCCACGGCGGGACTCAGCCATCTTTTCCTCCTTACAGGTGCTAGGAGGACTTCGCGGGCTCGGGCTTCAACGTTATCTTGGGCCGCGGTCCCCGGGGGGGCGGCAGTCTGTGACGGCTGGTCGAGCGCGACCTAGGGCGGCCGCCCTGACGTCGCTGCGAAGGAGGAGGAGGCCGAGACGAGCGCTGTGTAGAGCTGCGTGCAGGAGGCTGAGTTTGAGAGCGGCCTGCAGCTGGGCTCGAGCGGCGGGGCAGGAAGAGGTTCATAGCCTGCGACGCCTTCTGCACTTCAGAGAAGCGATCCACAATTCCGCTGACCGCAGGGCCGAAGAGGCCAGTGGGCGAGAGCGGGGCATTGAGGAACACAGCGCATTCTGACTCACTCATATCCATCAGCGTCAACCAAAGGTGTCTGTCGATGACGGTGAGCGCGGCCATAGATCTGCCGATGGCTTGTGCAGCGGTCTTGGTAGCGCGGAGCGAAAGGTCCGTAGCGCTGCGCAGATCCGTTAAGGCAGTGTGATCCGAGCCCTTCTCGTCCAGCTCGCGGAGGAGGTCGGCTTGTAGGATCTGAAGCATGGCCATCGAGTGCAGGGCAGAAACAGCTTGGCCGGAGGCGGCGAAAGCGCGGCCGGCGAGAGCTGAAGTGGTCCTGCAGGCTTTAGACGGCAAGGCAGACTTCGAGCGCCATCTGGCAGACGGCGGGCAAAGGTGCGTTGCCACAGCTTCCTCTACAGAGGGGATGTTAGCATATCCCTTCTCGACGGCCAAGTCCACCTGGGAGAGAGCCGAGGAGACTGAAGAGCGGAGCCTAGCGGAGAAAGGGGCAATGGCCGGCCGCTGCGCGTCGGGGAAGGGCGGGGGAGAAGGAGAGAGCGAGGCTCGCGGGAGGGGCTCCGGCGAGCGCTCAGCTGTTACATCCGGCTCGGGAGGCCTTTGAGAGCGGCGTTTCTTCTTTCGCGGCCCGGTAGAGGCAGCCGGAGAAGGGGGAGGATCGTCAAACATGGCGAGTCGAGCCCACAGGGTCGACATCGGCATCTCCTCACACTGTTTGCAGCCGCCCGAGGAAAGGGCGCGGGCTGCGTGGTCGAGGCCCAGGCAGAGAGCGCAGATCACATGGCGGTCTCTGTCGCTGAGCGGGGCTCTGCACGAGCCACAGGATGAGCGAGGCATTTTGAAACAAACGCCTCGCGCTCTTTTAGATGCAGAGTGTGTCGCGGGGCGAACACACAAACACACAACACAGAGCAATAAAAGGATATAATCGCCGGATAGCGAAGCAGGCAGGGAATGCCGAAGGCGGCGAAGACGGCCGGCTTCCTCAGGCTGAGATCCTCGGCATGCTGGTTGCTTGATTCGACGGCGGCTTCCTCAGAGTCCAGCGATGCGGAGAGCTTCGCTGAAGAGACAGAAATCAGTGAAGCAGCCTCTGAGCCTTGCTTATATACGCTAAGCCACACCCCTTTTCTTGCGGGCTGTGACGCATGAAGCGCGCCAAGCGCGCTCATTGGACATGACGTCACGCCAAGGGCTCAGCGATAGGCTGCTGCAGTTGCCGCAGGGCAACCAATGGGCATGCTAGTTAGCCTGCCCTAGGTCTGCATGCTGCCGCACTGCGTTGACAAGATTATTAAAAATTAAGGATAATTTTTTGGCTTCAGTATCTCGAGAAAGAAGACTTTCCCGTGACTTTCCCGAGTAATTTGGAGGGATGGTTGATTATGATTTCACTTTTCTAACTTTAGTTAGTGTGTAATGTTGCTGTTTGAGCATAAACAACATCTACAAAGTTACGATGCTCAAAGTTCAAAGCAAAGGGAGATCTTTTCTTTTACAGAAATCGCTTTTTATGGACTACAACCAACGGCTGGTAGGGATTACATGAGCTTCCTCCCGGGTTAGTGACATCACAAACCCTAAAATTTACATAAACCCCGCCCCCGGGAACATGCAACACAGGGAGAGAGGCCATGATGAGAAGAGTAAGAGTTGTTGTAATAGAGCATTTGGGAGTCTGCTCAAGCTGTCGCATCTGTCTTTTCACATTTATTGCAATACAGTACGTAACACAAATTCAATAGTATGTCACTCTGTGGGCATCTTAGAACAGTTCCCAAACAAGCAATTTATAGATTATCATGAAAGAACATGCTAATAAATGACTTGAGGATAGTTAACGCCACATCATGCAGCTACATAAATTCATCTACTAACCATTCAGAAACGTCCTGTTGCATTTTACGTATTGTCACTTCTTAAGTCTCTCCATCATTGTCTGACGAAGGTTTAAACATATAAGGCAGAAAAGTTTCTGACATTTTAGTGCTCGTCTGCAAGCTGCTAAGAACGAGCTCTTGAATCTCCGCCCTCTGAGCCGGGAGCAGCAGCTCATTTGCATTTAAAGGGACACACACAAAACAATGCGTTTTTGCTCACCCTCAAAAAGGGGACAATTTTAACATACTACAAAAAGTGATCTGAGGGGTATTTTGAGCTAAAACTTCACATACACACTCTAGGTACACCAGAGACTTATTTTACATCTTGTAAAAAGGGGCATTATACTACCCCTTTAAAAGACGGTTCTCTTTGTTAATTCATCTTCAAGAATATTCTTGGGCAACGTACCATGACAAAAGACAGAACCGATAACAGTGTTTATTTTGCGGCGTTTTCTTTGTTCTTTTCTTCATGGTCTTTTCTGCTATCAATTAATTAGCCTATTACTGATTTGATTTGGTTTAGTTTAGTATTTATAGTATATAAATAGTATAGTATAGTATTAAAAGTTTCCAGAGTTCAATACTGTCTTAACATCGTGATTGGTGATTGTTGCTACCTGTCTCTCTGTATTCCCCTGAGTAATTTGGATTAAAAGACTGTTCTCTTTGTCAATTCGTCTTTGTGAGTATTCTTGGGCAAAATACCATGACATCAGCTTTAGCTTCACCAGATAACCGATTGATTTATGGGTTGCCAGCTGCATGCCCTAAGTTGCAACAGGCAGGTTCTTCCCATACATCTGGTCCTGTGATCATGTGATCATCATTACAAAGAAAACTGACAAAAAGTTGTTTATATACATTTAGAGACAAGTTCATTAAACTCCAAATATTCAGCAAGGTTAATTAATTTAAACTAATTTGTATGATCTCAATACAATTAAGTTTGAACATTAGGGTTTGCAGTGAAGAAAAGTAAAAAAAAAAAAAACAAGAACAATAAATAACAGCAAAAGAGATTTTTAGGCAAATTTACATTGATTGTCAGTCAAGGTCAGAATGATTTCAGATCAAAGTCACTAAATACAGAAACAGTATTTAGTAGTAATTTCATGACTAGTGTACATACCCACCAAATAAGAACATAAGATGCCTAATTAGGAAGAAAAGCCTTAGGAGATCCATCATTAAAGATTATTAAAGAAAAATTAATGATTAGTCTTGTAACTTTGCATTCTAGCTGGCATATTAGACCTTTGGTCTTTTTTCTGCTTTAGTTTTTGCTTCTTTCAGCAAATGACTACATCAATCCACATGATCTCTTCCCTGAAAGTCACTCCAACTTTCTACCAACAATCTAAGCACATTTACTTAAAAGAAAAAACTACTCAACAGTCAAACATTTTAAGTCAGCTTCAACACACCTGTGGTTATTGGGTTGTTAAGTTGTAAATTGTAACAATCATTGTCCTTGTACCTTTGCTTTGCTGACCCTGAATAACAATATGATACACACGTACTGATTCCTAATGTGTTTTTAATGTGGCACCACAGAACCACTATAGTGGCTTTAGTTCATTTTGTTGTGATAGGTTGGCGTTGCCACATTTAGTATATAGCAGAAATAAAATGAGTAGAATTAATTCTACCTATGCTTGGAACAAAATCTTACCATGCACACTGTATATTATATAGGCATACTGTAGTCTTATATACTGTATATAGCCTTACCATGCCTTGCTTGGCCAATTATTGTTTAAAATGTAAGCTGCTCAATTGTAATTACTTGTTTAGGACTAATGTGTAAAAGCTTCGTAACATGACAGTAATATGCTATTCAGGATATAGTCATGGACTTTAGCCACTCATAATAAGAGTCAGCAAGAAGTAACAGATTTTGCCCCTTATCTTTCTAACTGTATCAGATTTAACAGTGCAGTGAACCTCAGTATTTCCATGATTCATCAGCCAGTCATCTTTATTTCCTGAAACATTCCCTGTTTAATTTATTTATTATACTATATACTTAGATATATGTTAGAGAACAGTAGTATATTTCATATGGTTAATACAGTATTTAAAAAAATACTGTCATTGCATTCATTTCAGCGTGGAATTACTTTCTGTTATGTCTTCAATGTGAAATATTTATGGGTCTTTGTCATTGTCAAGGACTGTACATGTACTTTGCAATCAGAAATGAGATCGATGTCTGGGATGTTAGAAGATGAGGTGAACATTAAACATTCGGTTGTGCCGTTTTCTCTTACACTGTAATAAATAAGTAGAATCAACTTGGTTGTACAAATTCATTTCAACTTAAATTATGTTAAACTGGCTTAAAAGTAACACATTACAAGTAACCTGAATTATGTAATTAGATTACTTTTCTCAAGTAACTTGAGTTGAGAATTTACAACAAAAAATCTGAGTTGCTTTTTCACATAACACAAGTTACTTTGTTTTCCCATGACAGCTCTCCTGTCCTCATGTTGAGAGGAATAGTGTAGAGGCATTGTGTGACAGATTCAGTATTCCTCAAAATGAATAAAAACAGTGAAATGCAAACTCAGTATGCAAACCTGCAATAATTATATACTTTTTGTATTTAATCTCACTTTATTAACCAAAGTCTTTTCTGCTGACATTTGATGATCTAGATCAACCTTTCCGGCAAGCAAAAATGTTTTAGATAATCATCACATTTATGTTTCACTTTTTTATTTTTATTGCTGAAATTTCTTATCTTTCGTCCTATTCTTCTTCAATCCAGAATGGCAGCAGCGGAAAGGTTTGTTTGAGCTGTGCCCTCTACTGTACAGACGTGAATTTGCATTTCCTTCAGCCCGAGGCTTTTTTATTTCACTTTTGGTGTGAAAGGACCGTTACAGTTGCCAAAATAGAGCTTGTTATTAATAGAATGTTATAAAAATAAAAATAAATAAATAAAGGTGAGATAAGGTAATACCAAAGTCATTTATAACATAACTTTATCACATAACTATAAGGTTTGGACAAGTGAGAGTTTACACCAAGACAAATTCCTAGTGTATGTAAACATACTTGGCAAATAAAGCTCATTCTGATTCTGATTCTGAACTTATTTATTTAGTACGTAATTTATTAAGTAACGTTATTAAGTACTTTCCAGAAAAAAAGTAAATAAGTAACGCCATTAGTTACTTTTTTAGGGAGTAACGCAATATTGTAACCTTCCCCAACACACCTAACATAAAAAAGTTTCTTAAATTATTTTGATGAGTTAAAGTTGCCATTACTTACTGATCATATTATTTTTTTACAGTGAGTCATTTTTACAGTGACCTTTACTGTAAATTTAATTAGCTACAGAATACAGGAAAAAGTATATTTTGTGAATTATACAGCAATTTAGCAGACGCATTTGCCGGTAAAATACTGTAATTTTTCTGCTAAATTACTAGATTGTGTGAATTAATAGGTACACACTAAAAAATGCTGGGTTGTTTCAACCCATGTTTGGGTCAAATATGGACCAACTAAACAATTGGTTTATATTTTTTAATTACATTTTGAAACCCAACATTTGGGTTTGTTTGTGTTTGACCCAAACATGACTCAGCATTTTTGAGTGTAAAATACTGTTTATAACTGTTGCATGTATGTGCTGTTTATAAGTTTACATATAAGTTTTTCTTTTTGCTGTAGATATAGTTTTTTTTTGGAAGGGTAACCTTTTGGCATCACAAGTTATTTCTGAAAATACTCAGTAAGCACCTTAGTTCTTCTGAGTATACACAAGTTTAACATTCAGCAACATAATAACGGTTGTTGTTTTTCCCCCCAATATTAATATTTGTGATATTACAACTTTAATAAAATCATATCCCTACACTCCACACTTTTAGAGTTATTTTGATAAATACCTTGTGTCAGGCTTACAAGTGCAAAATTCTATTTTTCAAGTGTACATCTCCTCTTCAGAAATCACACATTTCTTCTAAATGTAACAGACTCTGTCAAAAATTACACGTGAAGGTTTTGGACACGTGAGATTGGACAGGAGGGGCTCTGATATGGACTGTGCTCAGAAACTCTGCGCTGTGAGGAAACACTCACACCTTCACGCACCGCTTGGGATCTACACATGCAGGTAAGATACTTCATTACTGATGCTGTGAATAACGTGAAGATTCAGTTAGCTCTGTTCGGATATTATTCAGTTTTATATGCCTCACAGTCAAAGTCAAGATAGTTTAAGGAGACACTTTGTTTTTGTTTAAGATAAGAGAGAATACAAAAACATTTGAATGAACAACGTTTCATAACTGGCATAATTTCAGTAAAATTCCTCAACTAAAATTATTTTTGAAAAAGAGCCTTTAAAACAAATTAGAGAGATTTTAAGATAGACATGTTTTGTTGGTTTTACTGAGTTTCCAAGTTCCCATTTTATAGGAGCACATATTGTCAATTAGTCATTTTAAGCGAACATCATAAAAGCAAGATAAGAGTATTTACCATATATAACATGCTTATAATGGAAGGTTTGAGATAAGGAATATGCCTTCTGAACATTGAAAATCAGAGGATTGTAATGTAAACTATAAAAGATCAGGTGAACCAGTTTTTAGAAAAATAGTCAACCTCTTTCCAAATGAAATTATATAAGCTCTAAGCATTTGTTCCATAGTCTTTAATTAATATATTTTAAATACCTGTATTGTCATTGTATCCCCCCCCCCCTTTTTTTTCTAAGTGGTTTATGCTCTGACTTATAAAGTACTTTGATTTGCATTTTATGAATGATGGTATACATTTTTCTTTTTATTATCATTATTAGTATCTCCTGATAACGGAAGCACTGTAAGGAAATAAGAAAAATGAACGACTGAAAATTAACTTTCACTGTCAGTGTCCAAGTAGCAGGGCACTTGGCATGCTTTTTTATTGCCTTTTTCCCTGTCACATATTTTAGTAATCAACATAAATTTGAAAGCTTAAACCCTCAAAATTCATCCAACTGGACATTGTACTTTAAAACCCTTGTTTAGACATATGGCTTTGATTTTCTAGCAATTTTAGTGTCCAAATTATTTAGTGAAATACATGTATAAATGTAAAACGTTTAGTTCAGTACATTTGTTTTACAGTCAATTTAAAGTTATATAACGTTTTTGCTTTCATTTACCTATAAATCTGAGTGCTTTAAATAGGCATAATGAAGAAAACTGGTCACATTTCAACATTTAATTTGGAATAAGGAAAATTAACTGATGGAAATTGAACTAAAATGGGTTCAAAAGAATTAAAAAGAAAAAATATGAATAAAACACACAGAGAGAAAATGCTTAGTATATTTTAAGTCCCCACTATTGAACTTAAATGTCCAATTTAACTAAACTAAACTTAAGTTAACTAAACTTAATATTTTAAGTCAAGCAGGAACACCACATACTTTAAGTTGAAGCAACACATTATCTCTTATTCTAATGTAGAATTTTAAGTTGTGATAAACAATCAAAGCAATCATTTTTAACATGCAATCATTTATGTCTTTAGTGTTTAAGTGTTTATGGTCTGACCAATAAGTACTTTGAGCTGCATTTTATGTGCGAATAAAATGTATTATTGTTATCGCCTGATAACAGAAGCACTTTTCAGTACATTTTGTTATCAGGCGATAACAATAATACAAGTCTTAATCTAATACAAGTGTTAAGTCTTAAGGCAAGGCAAATAAAACTAATGGTGATTAAACATTATTTGTAATTTTATTATTTAAAATGGACTAAGGAAAATGAACGGGTTTAAAAGAATGAATAATAGCCTAAAGAAGGATAGAAGAGTTAAAGAGCAACACAGTGCTTAATTAGAGCATGCACATCTGTTTCTCTTAAAGGGGTCATGAACTGGCTTTTTAAAAAAAATGTATATTGTTGTCTCAGGTCAACTTATGACATTCGCTTGGTTTTTACATTAAAAAACATCAAAATGAATAAGTAATAGGCTATTTTCTGCCCTGGTTTTGAGCCTCACTCCTGAAACGCTCGGTTTTGCATTGAAGACTTGGAAGTAAACGCCCACTGCTATGATTGGATAACAGTTTTGCATATTATAATGAGTTTCATGTAATGCGCGAATCGGTGGGCGGGGCTAAACAGGCAGTGTTGAAGTAGGCGTTGATCTTCTTCTGTGGAGGCGGGGTTTTGATACCCTTTGACGTCATAGATCCCCACTTTGAAAAACCTGTCGTTCGCTGTGCCTGGTGTCAATAAAAGCTTTTACTGGAATAACAAGGAAGTTTTCAGTTCTGAAACTTACAGGATATTCTTATAGTATGATGACCTCTTATATGTCAAAAGCTCAAGGAAAATTAGATTTCTCAGTTCATCACCCCTTTAAATATATCCATTATTAACATAATACTAACGAATGCTAGACTAATGCTGCATATATGTGTTATAACATAATCACCTATATTTGTCTCAGGATGTCCTGTAACAAGGTGCTGTCGTTTCTGAAGAGCCTATCGAGGCGAAAGCCAGTGGAGCCCGATGGCGAAGAGTCCAACTTTAAGCGTTGCTTAACCACACTCGACCTAGTGGCCCTTGGGGTGGGAAGTACACTGGGGGCCGGGGTCTATGTCCTTTCTGGAGAGGTTGCCAGAACAGTGTCTGGGCCCAGCATCATTGTGTCATTCTTCATTGCGGCAGTGGCGTCTGTGTTTGCGGGGTTGTGCTATGCAGAGTTTGGCGCCCGGGTTCCCAAGACCGGCTCTGCCTATCTGTACAGCTACGTCACCGTCGGAGAAGTGTGGGCCTTCATCACCGGCTGGAACTTACTGCTGTCCTACATCATAGGCAAGAACAAACATTATTAAGCCCGACATTCATTGACCATGGATTGTTCAAAATTCCAGGAATCATTGGTTGTAATAAAAATGTTTTTATTGATGACACTTCCGCTTTGATAAGATATGCTGTATACACGTTTCCACACAAACAAACCAATCGTCTTCCGCAAGACGCATGATGTTACATAATGTAGCTTTAAAATATTTTGAGTATAATCACAAAATGTATTTACATAATATTGCAGAATCAACCCAGGCTGCATTTCCCAAAAGAATCGTAAACACAAGTAGACCGTTGACATTTATAGGGATATTAATCTGACAAGATTTATTTATTTATTTCTTGGGTTATAAACTTGCTTATCAAATGTCTGTAATGTATAAATGAATTGCTTGATCTGAATGACTTTATGACAGGTACATCCAGTGTTGCCAGAGCATGGAGCGGCACTTTCGATGACTTGATTGGAAATAAGATCGCAGGTTATTTGAGTGCAAATATACCAATGAATTTACCTGGCCTCGCTTCGTATCCAGACTTCTTTGCTGCTGGCCTTATAATGCTTTTGGCAGGCAAGTAAGATTTACAGTACATTTATTGTGGTGTCAATAAAAGGGCTATGGTAAAACACAGTAATACAATTCAAAATGAGAATTAACATGAGTCAGATTTGTGTTATTTGTTGTCATTTCTCAGGTATCCTTGCGTTTGGTGTGAAGGAGTCTGCCATTGTCAATAAGATCTTCACAGCTGTAAATATAGTAGTTCTGGTTTTTGTCATCATTGCTGGGTTCATCAAGGGAGACCTTGGAAATTGGCAGATAACAGAGGAGGACATTTTGAACTACACAGTAACCGCGTATGTTGCTTTATGAAATTTACAGAGCATTTGGGGTTATGGTAAAACTTAAAACTGCATGTTTTAGGGGCCGTTTTACTTCACACGACACCGTTTCCAACTAAAAACAAAAAACTTTTTATGTGTTTTGGCCGTTCATTTACACAACAACTGCGTTTATTTGGGCCCTGAAAACGGAAACTTTCAAGTTTTTGAAAATGAAAATGTTCTCATCTCTGTGTAAACTACAAAAATGCGTGAAAAGGTTGACGTCATGCGCATGTGTATTATGTGTTTAGTCATAGATGCGTAGTGTTTCTTTACAGTGACATCGCCATCTACTGGCCTGGCAGCAGAATAGAGCATTTTTAATCATTTTCGCAGATCCATGTGAACGAGGATCATTTTGACAATGGTGTCGTCTGTACGCGAAAAATACAAAGGAAAAACTTTTCCGCTTTTGGTACATGTAAACGTTGTCATGTAATGGTACCCTTAGATCTGTGACTCTGCAAAAAATTTTTATTTGAAAAATGTAGAGCCTCTTTGATAATGTGTTTGCTTGTTTTTAATTACCACACTATCTGCTATGTTGAAATAGTTTTTAACAGTGCTTTTTTTGTTGTCTAGAAATCTTTCAGTTTCAAATGAAACTTTGTCCAGTTTTGGAGCTGGAGGATTCTTTCCCTTTGGTTTTGAGGGAACGTTTGCCGGAGCTGCGACCTGTTTCTATGCCTTTGTGGGATTTGACTGCATTGCAACCACAGGTACTTCATCAATAGAGTGCAATAGTCTGGTTCCGGAAGCAAAACCTCCATTCACTTTCTCCATATAGGGAAATTGATTTTTAACAAAACCTTTAAAAACAGCCCTAATGTGAGAACTGAGGTTGTTAATCGACGCTTTATGCTTTTGCTGAAGCCATCAGGTCATATTATTTCAAAATTATCGTGATTAACAGTTGAATTTGTGGTAAAAAATGTTAATTACCCATGATTCTTTACAGAAATTTGCACAAATCAGAGAGTCGTGGGGAGCAAAAGAGCTCTGTCAAGCACCGCAAATGACATAATTGAGTTTGTCTCACTTTATATGCTCTCAAAATACTTAAATATTTGTATATATATATATATATGCATATTTTGCAATGAACTTAAAATAGATATAATCAACAACTTTAAATTAATAGTTTTATTTTTCTTCGTTGTTTTTAATTTAGATTATGTCGCAATGCTTTATGGGATTAGTTCTTTCACTAAAGCCGTAAAGTACACAGTTTTGTATCTTTTTGTCCAATTTTCAAATACGTTTTTGCTTCAAATTAAAGTTTGTAACGCTGTGATTCTCCTCATAGTAGCTGGTTGATTTGGTTCATGCCTTAAAATGCTTTAACAAACACTTTTTAAAATCCCTATGGGAAAAATGAGTGAAACAAATACTTCCGGAACCAACGCCGCTGAAAAAGCACTAATGCGCTCTATAGCGATATTTATAATTTATAAGAAACTGAGTATATAAAATTCTGTTGTACTCACCCACATGCTCCAAAACCAAATGCTGCTATTTTTTTCTGTGGAACACAAACATAATATTTTTGAATAATCTTTTCACAGTTTTTTGTAATTCCACAGTATCTTCTGATCATAGCATAGCAGGAAACATTACAAGAAGGTCTAATTCACTAGTCTAAATGATTTTTGTACTTTTGTACTTCAATCTCTGTCTCCTGTCATCTAGGCGAGGAGGTACGAAACCCTCAGAAGTCTATCCCTATAGGAATTGTGGCTTCTCTTCTCATCTGCTTCTTGGCTTATTTCGGAGTTTCGGCTGCTCTCACCCTCATGATGCCCTACTATCAACTAAATCTTCAGAGTCCCTTACCCGCAGCCTTCACTTATGTGGGCTGGGATCCTGCAAAGTATGCCGTGGCTGTTGGGTCTTTGTGTGCTCTCTCAACAAGGTAAAGCATCACATATGACCTATAAAGCACTTACTACACTAGACTCATACTATTAGGACAATAAAACACAGCATTGCATGATTAGTAGATACTACAGTAGATGCTCATGAACTAAAAAGGAAAGTGTGTCCATCGGTTTGGTAAAATTAGCATCATAAAGTCAAATGTAGTATGGATAATGCAGGACTCTATGACTGTCAAACACAGTTGTCAAGGATCGATGTTGATGCAGGACACATCAGAACAGAAGTTAATTATTTAATACCTGTGTTGGAAATCCAGGTTCATCAGGTTCTATATCTTTTTAACGATTTAGTTCTTTAAATGTATATATTTATAAAAGTCGGCATTAAACGGAAGTTGCCATAGTTCACGTACAAGTGAAAAAGCTTCTCGAACAAGAAAAAATGTAGGACGGGACTTGATTTTTTCCATAGGGAATTGATTGGATGGTGCGGTTTGCTATTGGTGGATCTCATGTGAGTGACAGGTTGCTCCGCCCTCACGCCAGTAAACAGAGAAAAGATGGGAAAGTTATTTTGTTTAAAGATTATGAGGACACATGAATTAAAAAAAAAAAAAAATTATTATTATGAATTCATAATAATTACTGCAATTACATAAAAAAACAAGAATAGTATATTTTGATTTCATGGTGACTTTATGCCCCTTTACAAAATTTTGATTTGATTTGTTTTTGGGGTCAACTAGAATAGGTTTTCATAGTTGGATGTTCAAAAAATACATTATTTTTCACATACTTGACATTGTTGCAGCTCCTTTCTTTCCAGTCTGTCAATAACACTCTGGGGTGCGTTTCCTAAAGCCGACTATGGTCGCAAGTTCTGTCATTACTAATAGAGTTCAATGGAAATTGCGATCATAGTTGGCCAACGATGCTTTTGGGAAACGCAACCCTGTTTAGTTTAGGCGGCGAGCTACATAGGCCTACCGTGCACCCCCCCCACCTCCCAACAAAACCATACTTTTTTGAAAGGTCTGGATGTGTAGAATATGAATCTGAATGTTAACATTGAAAATTTTGGGTTGCACTACCTGTTTTAGCCCTGTGAATAGGGAAACCCTAAAAAACGATTTTAAGCGATTTTAACACATCGAGATTGTCCTAGTCAATCAGAACAGCTTTTAGGTGACCCAATACACACTCAAACTTAACATATGATGACTTAGGTCAAATACCTACCATGCTGCTTATTGGTAGGTGTCTAAAATTAACATAGGTAAGGCTTTATGTCGATATAATGAGCCCATTTCAAGGCCACGACCTAGATTCGCCTATCATGCACCCCAACCCCCTCCCCTTAAAAAAAATCATGCTTTTCTGAAAGGTCTGTATGTGTAGAATATGAATCTGAATGTTAACATTGACATTGTTGGGATACACTAACTGTTTTAGCCCTGTGAATAGGGAAACCCTAATAAACGATTTTAACACGTCGAGATTGGCCTAGTCAATCAGAGCAGCTTTTAGGTGACCCAATACTCTTACTACACTAAATTGATAATTACTTTAAATAGTTGTTTTTAATTATTTTTAATTTAATATAGTTAAGGCCTTGTATGGATATAATCGATCAAGGACCATTTCCATAGCATCAGTTAATATGCTAACGTGCTAACATTCCAACATATCAAAGCTGACTACGAAATTATTCACAGCTCCTCCTCACCCTCCCCATCTTTATTTAATATAATTGACCCCTCTTACTACATTGATAGTTACTTTAAATAGTTGTTTTTAATTATTTTTAATTTAATATAGTTAAGGCCTTGTATGGATATAAAATAATATCCTTTATAAAATATATTATGGATATAATGCAAGATTAGCCAGAATGAAAGAAATACGTGACAAGAGATTAACTGAACCACTGGAATCTGCTCACAGAATGAATGTAACCTGTGAACTTATACCAGACACCATTACAGAAGGTGATGGATATCACAGAGAATGCTACCAAATATTTGATACAGAAAATAAATACAGTGGGGCAAAAAAGTAATTAGTCAGCCACCAATTGTGCAAGTTCTCCCACTTAAAAAGATGAGAGAGGCATGTAATTTTCATCATAGATACACTTCAACTATGAGAGACAAAATGAGAGAAAAAAAGTCCAGAAAATCACATTGTAGGATTTTTAAAGAATTTATTTGCAAATTATGGTGGAAAATAAGTATTTGGTCAATAACAAAAGTTAATCTCAATACTTTGTTATATACCCTTTGTTGGCAATGACAGAGGTCAAACGTTTTCTGTAAGTCTTCACAAGGTTTTCACACACTGTTGCTGGTATTTTGGCCCATTTCTCCATACAGATCTCCTCAGCAGTGATGTTTTGGGGCAGTCTCTGGGCAACACGGACTTTCAACTCCCTCCAAAGATTTTTTTATGGGGTTGAGATCTGGAGACTGGCTAGGCCACTCCAGGACCTTTAAATGCTTCTTACAAAACCACTCCTTTGTTGCCCGGGCGGTGTGTTTGGGATCATTGTCTTGCTGAAAGACCCAGCCACGTTTCATCTTCAATGCCCTTGATGATGGAAGGATGTTTTCACTCAAAATCTCACGATACATGGCCCCATTCATTCTTTCCTTTACATGGATCAGTCGTCCTGGTACCTTTGCAGAAAAACAGCCCCAAAGCATGATGTTTCCACCCCCATGCTTCACAGTAGGTATGGTGTTCTTTCTCCTCCAAACACGACTTGAGTTTTTACCAAAAAGTTCTATTTTGGTTTCATCTGACCATATGACATTCTCTCAATCCTCTTCTGGATCATCCAAATGCTCTCTAGCAAACTTCAGACTGGCCTGGACATGTACTGGCTTAAGCAGGGGGACACGTCTGGCACTGCAGGATTTGAGTCCCTGGCGGCGTAGTGTGTTACTGATGGTAGCCTTTGTTACTTTGGTCCCAGCTCTCTGCAGGTCATTCACTAGGTCCCCCCGTGTGGTTCTGGAATTTTTGCTCACCGTTCTTGTGATAATTTTGACCCCACGGGGTGAGATCTTGCGTGGAGCCCCAGATCGAGGGAGATTATCAGTGGTCTTGTATGTCTTCCATTTTCTAATATTTGCTCCCACAGTTGATTTCTTCACACCAAGCTGCTTACCTATTGCAGATTCCGTCTTCCCAGCCTGGTGCAGGTCTACAATTTTGTTTCTGGTGTCCTTTGACAGCTCTTTGGTCTTGGCCATAGTGGAGTTTGGAGTGTGACTGTTTGAGGTTGTGGACAGGTGTCTTTTATACTTAAAACGAGTTCAAACAGGTGCCATTAATACAGGTAACGAGTGGAGGACAGAGGAGCCTCTTAAAGAAGAAGTTACAGGTCTGTGAGAACCAGAAATCTTGCTTGTTTGTAGGTGACCAAATACTTATTTTACAGAGGAATTTACCAATTAATTCATTAAAAATCCTACTATGTGATTTTCTGGATTTTTTTTTCTCATTTTGTCTCTCATAGTTGAAGTGTACCTATGATGAAAATTACAGGCCTCTCTCATCTTTTTAAGTGGGAGAACTTGGACAATTGGTGGCTGACTAAATACTTTTTTGCCCCACTGTACCACAAATCCTGTAGAGTCCAATATACACAAAATTTAGAAAAATTGAGAAGTGCAAGCACAGAAAACAAGGCCAAACAAATCCAAATAGTAGAAGCTCACGGTGAGACATTTGGTGCTGTATCTCGAGTTATTGACAAGGAAATCATCGGCAGCAACAAAATGATGAAATTGACTGATCTGACCAAAATCTACATAGCTCATCTAGGATGCACAAACTTGCCTCAGCACCAAATGCCTCACCGTGAGCTTCTACTAGTTGGATTTGTTTGCTTGCACTTCTCCATTTTTCTAAATTTTGTGTATATTGGACTCTACAGGATTTGTGGTATTTAGCTTCTGTAGCAAATAGATCCTTTCCTCTAATTCTGCGAAGCAAATTTTCATCAAATTTTTGTTCTGCAACTTTGAGGACTGTTCTCCACCCATCACACTCAAACTCTCTTAACCCCTCATTCGTCCATATCACTTTCTTTTGTACCTTCTTCCGTGTAATTGAGTTGCAGAATATACAGTCAGGTGTGAAGAGCACCTTGTCACCAGTTGAGGCCCTCTGACTTTGCCTTGAACTTGCTGCTAATAGTTCAGGCTTCTGGTCGAGTCTTTTGAGATTCATGGTGAATCTTTGGTAGCATTCTCTGTGATATCCATCACCTTCTGTAATAGTGTCTGGTATAAGTTCACAGGTTACAGTCATTCTGTGAGCAGATTCCAGTGGTTCAGCTAATCTCTTGTCACGTATTTCTTTCATTCTGGCTAATCTTGCATCAGAATCTACGTTTGCCCATAATTGCAAGAGTGGTCTATATACAAGACCAGGGACATGCACAATGCATCTGGACTTTGGTTTTGTCCCATGACATACCCTATGCCTTGAAGGACCTGCAGTCACTTGGCCCACTGACTCATGTCTTTACTCAGGCATAACTGAGCAGTTCAACTATGAAGTATATATCTATCAATCTATCAAATGTAATCTAAAATAATTAAAAACAAATATTTAAAGTAAGCATCAATGTAGTGTAGTAAGAGGGGTCAATTATATTAAATTGTAAACTAAAATATTCAAACATCGAGCAATTCAGTGAAACAAATTTCTTGCTGTATAGGCAGAGGATGCAGACTTGGAGTATCTGTCTGTGTGAGTAAGAACAGTCTTTCAGGACAGTCTGCCTGACACAGAGGAAACTGTTAATGAAAATTAAAAAAATATCTTATTTTGTCATTGGATGAACAACCCAGACAGGTTTCTGATTTGTCAATGAAATTACTTCGATGGAAAGGGTAATGAGGGTTGGAATGTTAGCACGTTAGCATATTAACTGATGCTATGGAAATGGTCCTTGATCGATTATATCCATACAAGGCCTTAACCATATTAAATTAAAAATAATTAAAAACAACTATTTAAAGTAATTATCAATTTAGTGTAGTAAGAGTATTGGGTCACCTAAAAGCTGTTCTGATTGACTAGGCCAATCTCGACGTGTTAAAATCGTTTATTAGGGTTTCCCTATTCACAGGGCTAAAACAGTTAGTGTATCCCAACAATGTCAATGTTAACATTCAGATTCATATTCTACACATACAGACCTTTCAGAAAAGCATGATTTTTTTTCAGGGGAGGGGGTTGGGGTGCATGATAGGCGAATCTAGGTCGTGGCCTTGAAATGGGCTCATTATATCGACATAAAGCCTTACCTATGTTAATTTTAGACACCTACCAATAAGCAGCATGGTAGGTATTTGACCTAAGTCATCATATGTTAAGTTTGAGTGTGTATTGGGTCACCTAAAAGCTGTTCTGATTGACTAGGACAATCTCGATGTGTTAAAATTGCTTAAAATCGTTTTTTTAGGGTTTCCCTATTCACAGGGCTAAAACAGGTAGTGCAACCCAAAATTTTCAATGTTAACATTCAGATTCATATTCTACACATCCAGACCTTTTAAAAAAGTATGGTTTTGTTGGGAGGTGGGGGGGGTGCACGGTAGGCCTATGTAGCTCGCCGCCTAGTTCCTATTACTATGAACCTCCTCCTTCCAAAAAGCACCATGCGCTCTAATTGGTCGGCTGAACCTGTGTGTTGTGATTGTCACGCCCCTTTCCAACAACCGTGAGTTTCAACCATAGACTGTAAAAAAATATGGACGTAGTGTCCGTGATGTCACCCGTAGGTTTCTGAAGAGCATTTTTGAAGCCCAAAGTGGGCGGAGCCGACCGTCGCCATCTTGGCGCGTCACTCCCGAATAACCGAAAATAGGCAAAAAGGCAGGATTAGCTGAG
The DNA here is from genome assembly GCF_949319135.1 of Squalius cephalus. Classification (NCBI taxonomy): domain Eukaryota; kingdom Metazoa; phylum Chordata; class Actinopteri; order Cypriniformes; family Leuciscidae; genus Squalius; species Squalius cephalus. The sequence continues at coordinate 5,383,920 of NC_137126.1, read as the reverse complement.
GTGACGTGACGCTAACAGACAGCAGACAAATGGCTAGTAGTGACAGCAGAGACAATCCACCTGTCACTCAAGTGGCCACGCCCTTAATTATGCAAAACTTTAAGGCTTAATATAATTTAAACGGAAAAGTTATAAAAAAAATGTACTCCCCTCACAGTTGTCATGAAGGGCAACAGCTATATTGACCAAAATCACCTTTTGCACCAGGCTGTAAACATATTTTTTTCTATTGTAAAGTTTGGGATTTTAACATGGGGGTCTATGGGATTGACTCTCTTTTGCAGCCTGTTCTGAGTTCAGAAACAGTGTGCACTGATTTAGAGAGAATAACTCCCTTTGAAATGACTTTGCAGAACTTCTTCATGCGGCAAACATTACCCAATAAAGAAAGTTGGAAATGTAAACTAAAAATGCATAATAGGTCCTCTTTAAGCAAACTTAAAGCCTAACTTAACAGTCAATGATCACCATAGAGCAGCTATGAGAAAATAGCAGCTTAACACATGCATCACTCTCGTAGTTGTTATTTGCTGAAATGTACAAAATCATAAAAGGAAATACCTGGTTAAATGACTGTAACATCAGTGTAATGCACTTTTCTTTACAATTCAACAGTCTACTGGGATCCATGTTCCCTATGCCCCGTGTGCTATTTGCTATGGCCAGAGATGGGCTGCTCTTCAAACCACTGAGTAAGATGAGTGCCAGACAGAGCCCTGTCATCGCCACACTTGTTTCTGGAGTAATAGCAGGTATAATTCAGTTTGAGAACACAGTATAGTAACTAATCTAAGTGACGTACCTTAGTCTCATACCATAAACATATTTAGGGCCTTGTTGCTAAAAAGGCATGAAGGGATGTCCCAAAGCTCATTGAAGTTGGATACTTAGAACAACAAAGAAATATTATTTTGTTAACTATAGTACATGCAAATTTGGTTGTCTTGAAATTCTAAGAGTGAACTATTTGTGATTTTAGCAATAATGGCCCTGGTGTTTGACCTGAAGGCTCTAGTAGACATGATGTCTATTGGAACGCTCTTTGCCTACACCCTCGTCGCCATCTGCATCTTAATTCTTAGGTAAGATACAGATAAAGATACATATAATAGAAAGAATAATCTATAGCATAGATTTTACAAAAAAAAAAAAAATTCCCCCAAGAACCCATACAGGTTTTACAAAGCACACAGAAAATACATTCATACTGAAATATGTAATGCCACTGTAACTCTGTAAATCCTGACATTTATTGTCATTTAATTGTAAAAAATTATTATAATATATTTTTTTACTTTATTGAAACTTTAGACATAAAAAAAATCTACATATGTGTTTTTTTTTTTGTTGAGTACCATATTTGATACAGTACATCAGGATTTTATAGCTCATATAGTATGATATAGTGTGAATATGAAGTTCAGGAGGAGGAAAAAGACACTTTTAATTTCAATTTTATTCAGAGGCCAAAACTGAACCAAAAAAAAAAAAAACTATTTGGTGCAGTTGTGATGTTAAATAAAGCATTAGACTATTCCAACATGTCAGTTGGAAACACAGACTTCTATATTTTCCTCTCATGCAGTTACAGATGCAGAATTGTCACTGTACCACTTCTACGTAGATACGCACTTCTGCACGAGATAAGAAAGAACACACATTTTTATAATTTTTGGATCATGAAAGAGTCTTACTTTGCTAGAAAGAAAGAGTCAGAGTTGTGAGATAAAAAGTCTATATTAAGCTTATGACCTTACTCCAATAAAAGAAATGGGTGCTCATGAGATCTTTATAACAGTAGGCTATTGTAACAGTCTGGTGGTGAGCCAACACCAAGAACACTAGAACTAGAATTCAGTCTAAATCGTATAAATTCCTTCCACAAATAATGTTAACAATTACCGACAAAGTATTTTCCTCAAAAGCATTTTGGCATTGGTAGTACTGACTAAAATACTGGCAGTGCTCAGTAAAAAAAATTGCATATTATCCAGATCGAACACAAATATTCATATTCAGACAGCAAAGTTTGATGTAAATTACTGGCAACAGTAACAGTTGTGCAATAAAAGTATTTTTGTCCATGCAGGTACCAACCAGAGCAATCTGAGATCAGTGACAAATCACCAGTCCAGAAGTGGAATCCTTTTCGCCCCCCTGAATATGCTTCTGCTTCAAGTTCTAAAGCTGTGTCTCTACTGACCGTACTAACCGGTGAGTTTCGGCTTTCATCTTTTCATGCTTGAATGTGTGCAGTGATGAGAAGTATACAATTATGTTGAGTAAGAGTTGCTAATACTTCCTTAAAATCCCCCTGGTCTTTCTCACATCTTGTCAAAGATAGAAATCATTTAGGCCTATGCAACTAAACAAAGAGGGCCGGAGGGAGGGCCGCTGTCCTGCAGAGTTTAGCTCCAACCAGCTCCAACACACCTGTTTGAAAGTTTCTAGTATGCCTAGGGAGACCTTGATTAGCTGGTTCAGGTGTGTTTAATTGGGGTTGGAGCTAAACTCTGCAGGACAGCGGCCCTCCAGGACCGAGATTGGTGAACCCTGGTTTACACAGACACCAGTCACGATGTTGGCGTTCCCCATAGCGTCAATACCAAGACGCAGTGTCGAAGTTCCACCTCGAAAGGGAACTGCAGCACACGCTTACAATAAACAAAACGAATATAGTTTTCGTTTTAGTTATATTCATAGTTATCGTTCTTGGTGTGAACGGGTCTTTAATAGTTGTGGTTACTCAATGGGTATTTCAATGTTTCAACTTCTTATTAACTTTTAATGTCCTTTCTAGTTGTGCTTGCGGTTATCCTGAGTGTGATCATCACAAAAGGTCTACCAGCTGGTCTGATTGAGGAGTGGTGGATGATTCTGATAATCACTTTGGTTTTGGTGGGTTTTGTCGTGATTATCATTATTATTTGGCGGCAGCCGCAGAATCGGACCAAGGCTGCATTTATGGTAAGTTTTCACTGGGTGTAAAAGGCAACAACATATGACTTTTTATGTAATGCATAAAGAAAATGTGCCTGGATGTTGTTGCAGTGGTTCTCAACTGGTTTTGCTTTGGATCTAGATTTTACATTCGACAACTATACAGTTGTCATAACAATACAGTGCCAAATTGCACTTATTAAACTGCATTATCACAGTTAAAATCCTCCACATCCAATTTAATTTAATTTCCTACCGTTTCGGAGAGAAATCTAGTAGCATGTTGATCTGCCAGTCGTGGGTTTTTCATGCGGAGAACTCCGATTTAGAAATTTGCATAATGATGCATTTTAAAGTTAATGACCAAACATTTCATTACAAAATTTTACAATGCTGTTGCAGATGAAATATAATGTGGATAACATTAAAAATATATATATTTTCGTCAGGTTAGATACAAATTATTAATTGCGCAAACCCCTTTATCTAAACCTCTCTACATAACCGTTGGACTGACACATCCGCCATGTTTGTAGTTTTTAACACGTTTTATTCATGTTTGTAGTTCTAATCAAATCCTCGACCAAAGTGCAATGGGTTGTGGGCAATATTAGCCGTTAGCGTGTGCACGGATCTGCACTTTGGATTCTAACCGGAAAAAGTAGACCATCCGGGTATCTTTGGATTCTCATTTCATTCATACAATAATTCTAATTTCGAATACTATTTATGACGGATATAGTATGCGAATTGGGACGCAGCAATGGTCTTATTATTGGGAGAGGTACTATACGGTTATCCGTACCACATGTGATGACCTACCCCAACCCCGCCCCTAAACCTACCCGTCACTTGGGTTACGACCATAGGGTTACGACCAGAGAATGTCTAATAAGGCGAGAAGTTTCACTCTCAGTACACTTCCGGCTTCTGAACTGGTTGCAGTTCCACTCTGATTCCATATGAGGGAGCTCACAGGACGAGCGCAGAATGAATGGAGGTCTATGGCGCTATACCCATCAAAATCCACTTTTCTCAGGATATAATTTTTTGTCTAGTAATTTGAATGTTGTATTCGAAAGGAGATGCAAAGAAATTACACATTGCTTGGTGTTAGATTTTTTAGAGTCACTTATTTGCTTTAAAAAGTCTTTTAAAGTGTCAATGACGTCACACACATCGTACGACCAGAGATACTGCTTTACGGCAATCCTTCAGTCACTTTGGTGCTTTCACGGTCGCTCTGCACTTTCTTTTCTCTCGAGGCATCAACAACACAGCGGACACAGGTAAATACACGTGCTAGAAGAGTTTTTGTTTTTGTTTCTGGTCCCGCTTCGGATGCCACGATGCCATCAAGCGGTATCTCTGGTCGTAATCAGTCCTTCACTGACCAATCAGCGTTCATTAGCAGAATGCTAGTGTGTTATGGGCAACAACAACTCAACATGTAAGAAATCGAAAGGACATAAGTACTCGTTCATTCAACTTTCGACCTATAACCCATGTTGAACTTGCAAAACCTACAATCAAATCTGAGATTTCTCAACGGCAATCGGGTGAAAGAGACAAATTTAGCCGTCTAGCCTCATAGACTCCCATTCATTCTGCACTCATGGGCGATCGCCCCCAGTGGAACTCTGGTGGAACTACAACCACAATTCGGTACAATAGGACTTAATAGGGAGTGGGCAGGCTCTCCGTAGACGGGCTCTGGTTACGACCAACCAAGAGCGGTTGTGGTCACGTGTGGTCAGGTGTGGTCCGGATAACCGTATAGTACCTTGGGAGATATCATACAAGGGTCGGTTATTTTTTTACAGTCTATGGTTCTACCATTTGAGAAAGCATAACGGCTAACTTGGATCACTTGGAGTTGTGCGACAGTCAATCACTGAATGAGTGAGTGAATGTATGAGAAGTGCCGTAAAATAAAATATACCTGTCACACAATTGTCCATGAATTCTCTTATAAAATAGCAGGTGAGTTTTTATCAGGGTTGCACTAGCAGATATAACTATCTGTAATTATGAAATAAACAGCCACTTAAAGAGGAATAGGCTACTTACATTACTGTTACTTAACAAGTTGACAAATATACTTAAACACGTGTAATGTATAATGTAATGTAAAGTATCATTTCTAATTTGACCATACTTGCTTATCAGTACATTCGTCAGTAGACTTTCAAAGACAACAGAACTATGAAATTACATATAAAGATGTCCTTAAGTCCTACTAAGTGGGTCAAAATTAAATTATAATTGCATTTAATATACATTTAAATAATAATTAATTGCATTTAACATACATTTAAGTGTCCAAAAACATTACATCCAGTATGCACTTCAGTATAGTATATTCTTTCTGTAATAAGTATTTTTGAAAGTATGCTAAAGTGAACTTTTATTCACACGGTTGACTAAATAAATTTTGAGAACTACTGTTGTTAAGAACAGTTGCTATGGAAATTTTGAATTAGTCCTCAGAAACATTTTCACATTTTTCTGTAGGTTCCACTCCTGCCAATACTTCCTATTTTCAGTGCATTCATCAATGTCTACTTAATGGTCCAGCTGGGAAATGATACATGGATTCGCTATGCAGTGTGGATGGCAGTGGGTAAGACAACATAGAGACATTCATACACTGCCAGTTAAAAGTTTGAACACAATTGGCTTATGCATAATATAATACATTGTATAGGCTAGTCCATATTTCTTTCTCTCTCTCTCTCTCTCTCTCTCTCTGTATATTATATATATATATATATATATATATATATACACATATATACATACACTGTATGTGTGTGCATGTGCTGCATGCGTGTTTACAAATCTGCTAAAACTGCAAATATAGTATAAATTGATGTGGATGTGTATACTTGCTGAAGTATAATTGTCTTTCCTAATGAAACATAGGCTTGCTCATCTACTTCTGTTATGGAATGCACTTCAGTGAACAGAAGAAACGAAATGTAGAGAAGAAACGAAATCAGTCTCTCAAACAACCCATCCCTGTTGAGACAATTGCTGGTAACCTGGAGGACAAGGAAAGAAATGGATCCATTACATTGAACCAAATCAAGTTGTAAAGCCAACATTAGTCTTGTGCTTTGCACCTGGGACAGGGAAATTGTATATTAGATTTTTTTGTACTGAAATGTTTATTAATGAGGATGAATTTGTATCACAAATTTTAAAACAAAATGTTGTACACAGATGATGATTGAGACTGAGTACACTCTCTTTGTGATAAAAGTCTGAACCTATATTATATATTCGTATTAGTACCTCTGAGGGTACTGCCCCATATTTATTGTTATTGTTACTAATCGTAAAGCCTATAGATAACAGAAAATCTGGAAGCACTATGCATCAACCCATGACATTTCTCTTTCTTTGTCACCGCTGTTACGTTCAATATTTTGCTTTTGAAGATCAATGCCATTAGCTAACAAATATCATTGCACCGTCCACACCACATTATTATAGTTTATTGTTATTGTGCTTTGTGACAAGAGCTATATATTTTCTTGTAAAAAATTATTACTATGATTTTTTTAGTGTGTTCTTGTAGTTGAAATATTGAGCTTAAAGTTGTGTAAGTGTAAACACAATGAAATACTGAAAAAAGACTGTAAGAGAGATGTCTTTATGTGGCTCTGCTGTGACCTGCCCTATGAAGCATTAAAAACTTTTTCCAGACCTCTGTTATGACTGGATTTTTTTAAATCTGAGTGAACTTCTAACCTTTGAATAGCACATTGAATCTTTTTTTTAAATAAACACTTTTCAAAATGCTATCCAATATTAAAGGGATAGTTCACCTAAAAATTTAATTTCTGTCATTAATTACTCATGTCGTTCCAAACTCGCAAGACTTTCGTTCATCTTCGAAACACAAATTAAGATCTTTTTGATGAAATCTGAGAGCTTTCTGTCCCTCCGTCGACACTTTGACACTTCAAAAAGTTAAGTTATAAAATGTTATAAACATTGATCAGCGAACATAAACGGCACTTGCTTTGACGCTCAAACAGCAGCACGCGTAACACAAGAATTTATATTTGAATAAAAGCCTAAATTAAATCTGTTCATCATATAAATCAATTGTGTCGCTTCAGAAAATTTGTACTAAACTGCTCAATTCATATGGATTAGTTTTACAATCTCTTTATGAACTCTTTGAAGCATGGTAGTTGCATAGCTGTCAATGGAGGGACAGAAAGCTCTCAGATTTCATCAAAAAGATCTTAATTTGTGTTCTGAAGATGAACGAAAGTCTTACGAGTTTGGAACGACAAGAGGGTGAGTAATTAATGACAGAATCATTTTTAAGTGTACTAACCCTTTAATCTCAATGAGACTTTTTCCAGCAAAATAAAGGTTAAATAATACACAATATATACAGTGTGTGTGTGTATATATATATATAGAGATAGATAGATAGATAGATAGATAGAATTATTTGATCAAAATTATTGCTAGACAATTCAGTAGTCTCTGAATTTGGATAGGAACATGTCCTTGCATGATGCACCTGTGTATCTATACTCAAACTCGTGCTCCCTCTGTCCTCTTTACAGTTTCTTCAGAGAATTGAAACGAGGAAGCATCAGTACTGATGGGGTACTGAGAAGCACCCCATTAATATCGATGGTAAAACACCTTTTGGTTCCATGGAGCCTTTATTTCAAGAAGCAAATAGTGTAAAAGCAACACTACTAGGTGAAATAAAGGTGGAAATGCTTTTAAAATAAAGCTTAACTTACTCTATAAACTCCATCGCCATCGTGTTTTGGTGACTGGTGCCCATATATCTTTGTTTTGCCGTGCACGCGCTTCTTGCTTCAGAGCGATAGGTGGCGCTATTTGTACCATTTGCGTGAATTGCGACCAACACATTTCAGAAGAAGAAATCCAGGGATCCTTTCAGTATTTACAAATTGAACAAGGAGCGCTCCTTGACGGACATTTTGGTAATTATTAAAACTATTTGTTTTCTTTTCTCGTGTTAGAGCAATTCCAGAATGTCCTGTTATGGTCGGTTTATTAGTTATAGGTGTTGAAAAAACCAACAGTGCCAAAGTTAACCAAGCCATTTCGCGAAGTTACCACCGGTAACGTTAGTTATTTATCAGCGTGCGACAGCTTTAATGCTCGTGTTTACATCTAAAAGAGAATACCTGACAAATGTTATCATGTTGTGAAGATGCTCCTTTAGTTTCTGTGAAGAAGCTTTTGGCAAACTTCATGTTTAGCTTTGGGTTAGCTATGGGGCTAGCTGTTGTCATGAGGAGGGTGGGTACGGTCATGTTTTGATTTTTTTGTCATGTAAAAAAACTACATTGAAACATAAGATATGTCGAGTCAGCTAGAACTGTTAAATTAAACCGTGATTTTATCTACATTGACTTATAACCGTTGTCTAGTAACGTTAGTTAACATAAGCATTGTCTCGATCTTGTGTTTCTTAACCACCATCATGTGAATCGTTTATAATAGAAGGTAATTTGGTTTCAAACATTTGTGTGAATGTGTAAATATTGTATGTTAGCATGTGTACAGTGCTATAATTTAAAGGGTAAGTTCACTCGAAAATGAAAATGATCTCATAGTTTACTCACCCTCAGGCCATCCTAGATGTATTGTATAGCCTATGACTTTCTTCTTTCAGCCAAACACAATCGGAGTTATATTAAAACAAAATATCCTGGCTCTTCCAGGCTTTACAATGGGAGTCAATGGTACCTTTTGTTTTGAAGCCCCAAAAAAGCACATCCATTCATCATAAAAGTAGTCCATACGACTCCAGTGGGTTAACAAAGGCCTTCTGAAGCAAAGCGGTGTGATTTTGTAAGAAAAATATTCATAATTATAACTATTTAAAATATAATCACTGGCTTCCCCAAACGGCCATATGCGAGTCAAGTTCTGGCGGAAGAGTGACCTCATACATTTAGACATTTAAAAATATATGTATTTAAGTGCAAACTAATTGTCACATTTTCAGACACTTAACTGCATGTTAATTGCAATTAAAAGTAATTGTATTATAGTTTAAATTTATATTATATGCAGTTAGCTGAACTTTAGATTTTTTTTTTACCCACTCAAGTACATCTTTATATGTAATCATTCATAATAATTACTTTTATTGTCTTTGCAATATGGTTACTATAAGTGTACTGACAAGCATTTATGGTAAACTAAAGTATGTTCAAAGTTATTTTTATTTAAACTTGTATGTCATGCATTTAAATAGAATTGTAATTACACATGTGTAATGATTAAGTTGCAATTTAGTACATTCAAATGTATTTTAAAGTACTTTACATGTGCTTTAGTCAACAGATCAAAATAAGTGTACTTCTTTAAAGCACGACAACAGATTATTAAAACAATTATTTAAAATGTGCTTTAAAATAAAACTGCCATATAGCAGCATAGTGAAGTTAAATGCTCAAGATTTTGAGTACACTTCAAGTGCAGATTGAATAAAACTAAGTGCACTTCTTTTTCACATGGAGACTGTGTTGATCACCAACACCTGCCTTCGAGTTTCTTAATTGTCCATTATTTGTTTAAAATCTGCTGGCGAAAAGTTATTTCGCCATGATGTTGTTAAGAATAATCTCAATGTTATATAATAATAATAATATCAGCCATGTCATGTATTGTTGAAGTATAATGAATTTTTATTGTCAGAAAAGCAGATAAAAAAAATCTCTGGTTCCATTTCAGTGATTTCATTTGCTCAGTTTTTGAAACAGTTGTTTATTACCACATCCATAATCAAACTTCATTAATTTCCCTTTTCATTCTGACTGTGAATTCTCAGATGACTGCTTGACTCCCTCTGCTGTCTGTAAAGGCTTGACGATGGATGTGTTAGATGGTGGTGCCAGTGAAAACACAAGTGGAGCCGAGACTGTAGGCGCGTCGAGCCTGTACGCGGCACTCGGCCTGTCGTCAGAAGATGTGGATGCGCTTGCTCAGATTCCAGAGAGTGAAATCAGCGTTGAGACCCTCCCTTATCTGATTATGCAGCTCAAAGCGAAAAGAGCCCATAAAACATCATCTACCACAGACACTGACCACAGAGGCAAGTCACAGGACAAGCTGAACACACCCGAGAGATGCAGCAGTGACCGACGCAAAAGCCCCTTGTCTTCCATCTCAGCGAGGCGCTCTGGGAGCCACGGGAGCCATGAGCATGAGCATCACGGCAAAGGGGAGGGTAATAGGAAGGGCGAGAGGTACGCGGGAGGAAGAAAGGAGGACACAGGAAGATACAGGAAGTCATCCCGAGAAAGTCAAAGTGGGGATCACGTGGCTGGCGAGACAGAGTTTGGCGACACCCCAACGGTTTTCCCACACAACTGCTCTCTTTGCAATTGTAAACTGAATTCCATAAAGGTAAGTGAGTGCCACGATGAAGCAAAATACATAAAAACATCAAAAACACCCAGAATAGATTAGAAAATATTGTAAAAACACTCTACACGGTGTCCTCCATAAGGAATTTAGCCCATTCTTTTTGTAAGATTCACCCCACCTGTTTCCCACAATTAGATCTTACTCCTCTCATCTTTCTGTTTAATTGTGGAATCCTGCCAGTTTGATATATTTTCCAAGGACAGTCAGCCCTTTCCCAGAGGCAAGATACCTCCAAGAGACATGTATTTCACGCCTCTTAATAATGGTTTGATATCTTTGGTCTTTCACAGCCGTCTGTTGTTTGATGGAAATCCCCTGACTTTACAGTCACCGCTCAGTGCGCCACAAGACTTTCTCAGATGCTTCTCACAGCTTCATCATAATACTGCTGCTACTGTTGTTTAATATATATTGAATAAAAATACTCTGACATTAATATATTGGGAAGTGGAGGAATGTGAAAATACTGAAAGTGTCCCAGACAAGACAAGACAAGAATGAAGCTATTAAGGCACAACATAAAGTGGAGTTTATTTACTGTGCCCTCATAGAATTATTAAAAATCCATACAGATTTTCATACTACACTCCATACTCTTTTGCATGGGGATATTGTATCTATATTTTCAGGGAGTGAATTTCAGCGAGTGAGTATTGTAGCGAAAAATAACTCTATAACGCCGTCTAGCGACCAAGTTATATGATGTTAATGGCAAATTTATGTATTTTCAATTATAGCAACCATATAAATATGATTCAGCACATTAATTACATTTCATAACTGAATACTGTCATCTTCGACTTGTTCATTGGGGCGTTTGTAAGGATGTTCTTTGTAAAACTGCTTAAAACAATATTTAGTGTAAAAACTAATGAGTTGAGTGTGAAAATATTTTTATATGACAACTGTAATTTCTATTAAAAAAAGTCTAAAATACGAGGAAGGAAAATATTGACAGAGGAAGATAGATATGAAGGTGTGAAATGAACAGACTTTCATTTCACAGACATTTGCAATTGAAAAGTTATACATTTCACTATATCATAATGTGTTATCACAATACTCAGCATATTGCAAAATGTTTAAAATCTCAATAATATTGTATTGGGGGCCTCTGCCGATTCACACCCCTGAGATTTATTGTTTATGGCTATTTTAAGGCTTCAGATGTGATTTATCTATTCAGAGTTTCAAGAAAGTTTTATTTTTTAACTCCAGCTTTGAGTTTGCATCCAACAAGTTCAAATAAGAGAAAATAATCAAAAGACATCAATCTTCTTATTATACTAAAGTAATTGATTAATAATTGAAATATGGGCATTACCAGATGGATAAATATACTCTTATGTATAATTTTGGTTATTCTGTTCACCTCTTGCAAAGTCAACCATAATAATATAAGCTTGTATTTGATTTGATATTTGTATTTATTTTTTACAACAATGTGTTTTACAACTGATTTGAAATGATCATAATCCGTCATATCATTCATAATCATTTCAAGTGCTCTGTTTTTTGTTTTTGTTTTTACTTTCAGACATGGAATGAACATCTATTAGGATTCCGCCACAAATCGCATGAATCGCAGTCCTCTCCACGAATTTCCCGCTCATTTCCCTCTAAAAGACCCTACAGCGCTGACCCTGTCATGTGTAAGGAGTGTTGTTTCTATATTTGATAATGTTGCTTCCACAAAGAAAAATAATGGGTTTTTTTTGTGTGTGTAAATCATTGTCACGTTAAAATTATTAATAAGTGAATTAGTTATGTTTCATCTAGTGCTGTCAACGTTAACACGTTAGCAGATGTGATAAAAAAATTCAGTTTAACGCGTAAAAAATATTTAACGCAATTAACACAGCATCCGTTTTTTCTGTCATCCTTTGGATAGCGTTACATTATGATCCCACTCTTATTCATGCAAATGCTTTAAAACCATTCAAGCGACAAGACAAAAGAGAACGTGCTGCCTGTGAATCTCCTTACACACACACACACACACACACACACACACACACACACGCGCGTGTACACAGAAAGACGTGCACAAGTATCGAGTTCTCTTTCGCGCTTGAACAAACAGTAACACACAATTATGCTAAAATGCCCGTTTTGTCGAGTATTCTCATAAGAGCATCCTTAAATAAGTTAAAGGGGTGATGAACTGAGAAATCAAAATTTCCTTGAGCTTTTGACATATAAGAGATCATCATACTATAATAATATCCTGTAAGTTTCAGAACTGAAAACTACCTTGTTAGTCCAATAAAAGCTTTTATAGACATCAGGCTCAGCAAACGACTCGTTTTTCAAAGTGGGGAACTATGACGTCAAAGAGGATAAAACACCGCCTCCACAAAAGAAGATCAACGCCTACTTCAACACGGCCTGTTTAGCCCCGCCCACCGATTCGCCCAAACATGCTAAATAACATAGGACGACATGATGATTGCTAAACCGGATCGAGCTACTTCCAAGCAATAAACATGCTGTTTACTAAATATTGTGCAGCGCCTGTTTGTGGAAGAAGACAGTCTGCATAAGCTTCCTTCGGATTCCAGCATGGTTAAACTTTATTAAATCAGTCAATCACAATTTCCCGACACGGATCTGCCAGCAACATGTAAGTAACCATGTGTATTCTAATGCCTGATCTGCGATCAGTGATTTCTGTGTAATTATTCAAGTTCAGATTCTCTTAAAATCATTCAATACTGTTTATGCATCAGTGACTAAACGATCAACTTCACATAATTTCTCGTAGTATTATGAAAATAATCCTTTTTAAACTGTTATTAAATTATATACAGAAAGCGATCAAAGAACGATCCCTTTCCATTCGCCCAAGCTGTCAATCAAACAGCACAGCGCGAGCCGCGAGAGCTTATCTGGACACTTACCAAACTCGTGATGAAATAATGACACTGTTACACTACACAACGAAGCTCTTACTGTGTATTCACATCGTGTTTACATTGTGATTTGGTGTAAGCATTTGTGAGAGTGCAAAAATTGCGTTGCAATGATAAGATCTTTATTCACGCGATCAACAGACTGTCATCTGCTCAGTCAGTGCCTATCATGCTGCAACCTTTCATGTGATGTAATAGATTTAAATATAATGCTTTAAACGATACTTTTCACGATTTGTTCATCTCGATAGCTGTAATAGTAAAAACGTAGTAAAAGTTTTCGAGAGAGTTCATGTAATACTAGCTATTTAATATGCAAGCATGTCAGCCAATCACAGCAATGGGCGTTTGCACTGCAGTCTCACAGCAGACACGCCCCTTAAAACGGAGCGTTCAAATCTGAGGCAGAAATCAGGCTTGGAAAAATGGCTTTTATTTATAAATTATGACAATTTTTGATGTAAAAATCATACTAACATTATAAGGGCACCCCAGGAAACATTATAAAATAATAAAACAATCCAGTTCATGACCCCTTTAAATAAAGTCTTAAATGAACGTGAAGAGTTGTGAGAAAATGGGACGCGTGTGAGATCCACGTGATGTGCAGCAGCTGCAGGTCTTAAAGTCACAGCAGCCACTAATGCTGTCTGTCATTAAAGTTAATCAAAGAACAAAGGTAACACGGAAAATTACCATAGACTGTAAAAAATATGGACAAAGCGTCTGTGACGTCACCCATAGACTTTCTGAAGAACGGGTTTGAAGCCGTTTATGGGGGGTATGGGCGGCGCCATCTTGGAAAATCTTGGGAAATCCTAACCCCGCCCACCTTCTGACCCAGCGCGCGTCACTCAGCTCGCTCTGCTACTCCGGTTATCTCGGTGTATATTTTAGGCAACGAAATATGTTATAAAACACCACACTAACTCTTTTCGTTTTCATTTAAAGAAATCTTAAACATTATAGCCACACAAATGTGGTTCAGGCAACGCGTATTGATTATATTCAACTGCACATAACGTTTGCCTATTTATGAAACAAAACAAAATATAAAACACAAACCTGCCTCTTTTCATTTTAAATATAATATAAAAATATTAAACATTTTATGGTCCAGGCAATATGTGCATTTGTACTAAACAACAGATTTTGCAGTAAACAAAATTAGATCATCTTCGTTGTATTAAAATTTAAAATGACAAACCTCAACCTAGTCTCTTTTTGTTAAATTTCAGTTTTATCAATATTAGCCATTATAAAAGTATAAGTAAAAGATATAAGAAGCTATACAAATAAAGCAAACAATTCAGTCAAACAGAAAGTCAGCGCTCTAGTCTAACCATGCAACGGTAAAGTTAAATGGCTTATAAAGTTATGAAACTTTCCCTCAGCCAAAACGATTGCCCAGGGAAAAAATTATAGATTCACGAGACCAAAAATCGCCCATTAGATATACACAAGACGAATTATATTTCATGTTTAACCACTACAGAGACGCCAGAGTCCACGGCATTGGCGGCAAACCGATTAGGTTACTGACGTAACCCAGGTTCTCTGATAACATGAAGTGAGGTATCTCACTATGGGAACGCCTCTGGGCGTGACCGATCGCGGAAGCACCAATTACACAACGTCTGCCAACCGTGGCAGACCAATCGCTGCAGCGATTAGGGAGTCCTACCTCCCTGTATATAAACCGCAGCTACCTGCCGTTTCGTCATTCTCCGCATATCTCTTCTCCGTGCGAAAAGGCAAGGAGGGCAATGTTGTGAGATACCTCACTTCATGTTATCAGAGAACCTGGGTTACGTCAGTAACCTAATCGTTCTCTTTCTAACATTCGTTCGGTATCTCACTATGGGATATAGACAACTCCCGTATTGCTGATATGCTGACGAAGCAGACTGAAGACGAGAGGGTAAAAGTGCAGTTATACCAGTAACTCAGCATCACTGACCCAGACGAGAAACAGAATAATCTGAGAAAATCCGTTCTTAGAGAACCATCCTATACCACCTGACTACTCACTCCCAGAACTGAGTGTGCCAGAGAGGGTTCTGTTACATCCAGTCTATAGAAACGAATAAATGTGTGCGGAGAGGACCAGCTGGCTGCCGCGCAAATTTCTTGAATCGAAATACCTTTAAATAGAGCCCAGGACGTAGACATTCCTCGAGTAGAATGCGCTCGTAGACCTACTGGGGGCTCTAAATTCATGCTATTGTAACATAACACGATAGCCTCTACCACCCAGTGGGAAAGACATTGACGGGAGATAGGTTTTCCCTTGTAAGCGTCAGCCCACGAGACGAACAGCTGATTGCTCTTACGCAATGTGCGGGTTCTCTGTACATACATATACAGCGTACGAACCGGACATAAACAGTTTAGCCTCTCCTCCTCTGTAGATGAAAAAGGAGGTGGGTGAAAAGCCAACAAGTCCACAGGTTTTATCCTATCCGCGTGATCGTAGACCTTAGGCACGAACGCCGGGTTAGTTCTAAAAAGTACTCTTAGACCACCCGGAGCGAACTCCATACATGAGGGGTGAACTGATAAAGCATGCAGCTCACTCACCCTCTTTGCTGTTGTCAGAGCGAGTAGTAGAGCCGTCTTTAAAGCGAGCAGTTTTAAGTCCATCTTATCAATGGGCTCGAAAGGGGGTTTAGAGAGCGCGTTCAGGACCACGGACAAATCCCATAGTGGGACCATTGGCTTAGATACTGGGTGCAATCTGCGTGCACCTCTCATGAATCTACAGACCAGGGGGTGTTGACCCATAGTGCCTGAATCAAAACCCACATGACATGCCGAGATAGCGGACAGATAAACCTTAACCGTGGAAAAAGCCCTGCCTTTATCCAGGAGGTCCTGAAGGAAACACAGCACGTCCGAAACAGAACACAGGAAAGAAACAATGTTCTTCTCTGCGCACCATTCCTCGAAAACTCCCCATTTGAGATTATATAAAGAACGCGTCGAGGCAGCCCTCGCGTTCTGAATCGTCTCAATAACCCTCGGAGGTAATCCGGCTGTGCTCAGATTCACCCTCTCACGGGCCAGGCCCAGAGAGCTAGTTTCTGAGGGGAGGGATGGAAAATTTCCCCCCGTGCTTGTGAGAGAAGATCCCTGCGCACTGGTAACGGCCATGGCCGGTCGTAGAGCAGTTGCGCAATCTCCGCCACCCACAGTCTCCCCGGCCAGTAAGGCGCGATCAGAATCATCACATGTCTGCGTTCCCGAACCCTCCGTAATGTCGGCTCGATCAAGCTCAACGGCGGGAACGCGTACAGCAACACGTCTGGCCACTCGTGGGCTAGCGCATCCACACCCAATGGTGCATCGTCGCCGGCCAGGGAGAAGAACAGGGGACAGTGTGCGTCTTCGCGCGATGCGTAGAGATCTACGGCAGCCTGGCCGAATATCTCCCATAACCTGAGGACCACCTGGGGGTGGAGTCTCCACTCCCCGTACAGAGGATTCCCCCTGGATAGTAGATCCGCTCCTCTGTTCATTATTCCCGGGACATGCGTCGCGCGTAATGAGAGGAGAGACCTGCTGCTCCACGTTATTAGTTTCTCCGCTAACCTGTGAAGCATGTGAGAACGAACCCCTCCCTGCCGATTTATGTAGGCAATCACCGTTGTATTGTCTGTCCTGACCAATACGTGATGACTCTTGAGAAAATGCACAAAATGTCTCAGAGCTAGAAACACTGTCAATAGCTCTAGAAAATTGATGTGCCTCTCTCTCAGTACCGGAGACCAAACTCCTCTCACTGTTCTGCCCTCGAACACTGCGCCCCAGCCTGTGAGAGATGCATCCGTCGTCACCACTTTTCTCAGTATAATAGGACCTAGAGGGCATCCTGTCCTGAGAAAAGATGGGACTCTCCAATAACGGAGAGCGCTCGCGCATTCTGGTGAGACCCGCACTCTGCGGTTGAGGCGGCTCTTGGGGCGAATGCCTTGTGACGCTGTCCAGTTCTGAAAATCTCTCATTCGCAGTAGTCCCAGGGGAACCACTGACACAGATGAGGCCATCAGACCTAGTAGCCGAAGACACATCCTGAACGAGACTGATCTCCCTATTTGAAAAAGGGAGAGGCAGCTGTGAATCGTCTTGATGCGATCCTCTGATAGGAAAGCTCGGAACGTCACAGAATCCAGCCTGAGACCCAAGTAGACTATTTCTCGAGATGGAGAAAGACAACTCTTCGTCTGGTTTATCTTGAAACCTAATCTCTCCAGATGCGTCACAAGTGTGTGTGTGTCGCTCTCTGCCTGCCGTTGGCACGGCACGCAGATGAGAAGATCGTCTAGATATGCTGAAACTCTGAGCCCTAATCTCCTTAATGGAGTCAGGGCCCCTTCCACACACTTGCTGAATACTCGGGGGGCTAAAGCCAGGCCAAACGGAATTCTCGTAAACTCGTATGCTGTGCCCTGATAGGCGAACCTCAGATATTTCCTGTGCGCAGGAAAAATATCTATGTGAAAATATGCGTCCTGGAGATCCACCGAGGTGAACCAGTCTCCTTGCCGAATATTTTGGCACAGCGTTTTGACAGACAGCATTTTGAATTTGTATTTTCTGAGGTGTCTGTTGAGAACCCTTAAATCCAGAATGGGACGGAGACCCCCCCCCTCTTTTGGGAATCACAAAATAACGGGAGTAGAAACCCTTCTGGCTCTCTGCCGTTGGAATCACTCTTATCACTCCTTTTCTCATTAAAGAGGCTATTTCCTCCTCTAAAACCAGAGCTGCTTCCCCTTTGGCCACTGAGATTACCACTCCATTGAACAGAGGAGGTTTTACAGCGAATTGAAGCCTGTATCCCCTCTCTATAGTGGTCTGTACCCAGGGATGAACTGCGCATGCGCACCAGTTCACTGCCTGAGCAGCGAGTGGGCCTTTCCCGTCTCTGTTCACTAGAGGTGCCGCAGCACACTCTAGCGGCAACGGGGGGAATACCGCTCCAGTGAAGGAGTTATAGTGGTATTCATTTGTGATAGTTTTTGTGATTTTTTGTGATCTTTTTCTCTTTTTATCCCACTCTGCGCCCTCGGTCCTTGACCTGGATGCGTCAGAGAAAACTTTATTTTTGATGGGATGCTTGTGAACGTTAGACCTTCTCCCCCCATAACAGACCTCGAAGGTGGAGGGGGAGAAAAACTCTTGGGGGGCACTGGTAGAGAACTGGCCACATTCCCGCACATGCTGAACTCTGAACTGTCCACACGAACACATTTTATCCTTGCATTCCTTCTCCTTTTCCCCGCGGGAGGGAGAGAGGAATCGCTCTGAAGGGATGGGACAGATAAACCCTGGGTGCTGTCTCCCAACCCTTCCTGTCGCCGAACTGGCATATCAGGTAGACCGCCTCTTCTTATTCCCCTGAGGGGCAGCCGGTCGGTGTTTCGCGGCTGCGGCTGCGAACGACTGTTTTGGCCGAACGAAACCGGGCTTTGACTGCGGAGCCGCGTTGCCCTGCTGTTGCGGTGGCGCGGGGCGGGAAGGCTGATAAGCAGAGTGCCCGCCTCTCCCTGAGGGCTTGAAATTCGGCCGGTTCGGGTGATAAGGCCGATCGGCCGGTTTTCTGGGGAGACAGACCTGGAAAGCTTCTCCCTCCTTCTTTCGCAGGTCACACTGCTGACGCATTGCCGTCACCGTCGAGCCGAACATGGCCTTTGGATCTATAGGGGCATCCAAAAACTCCACTTTCTCTTTGTCAGAGAGTCCTGACAAACCCAGCCACAGCGATCTCTCCCCCACAACTGCTAAGCCCATACTTCGACCGCAACTTTGAACTGCTCCGCGGGACGTGCTCAGGTTTAAATCTGCGATGACGCATATCTCTTCCCAGAGCACTGGGTTGGGAGATCCGGAGTCCAGCTGACGACCCATCTCCTCTAACAGCTCCGCTTGATAGGCAGTAAGGAGGGACGTCGCGTTCAAAGCGCGAACAGATAGTGCAGTTGATTTGTAGATCTTTTGAAAAACGGAGGCAGCAAAGCGCTCCGTTTTTCCTGGCAGTGAGGCTCCGGTTGAAGAGAGCGCTGCCCTGCGGCTCGGGTGCAGATGATTAGCTACCGATGTTTCCACAGGGGGAGGATCTGCCATCCCTAGATCCTCCATTCCCTGAACATCTAGCCTTGAGAAACCCTTAACGGGCACTCGATGTGAAAAAGGCTTGTCCCAAAACTTCTTCATCTCCGCCACACAGGCCGGGACGGCTGGAATAAACTGCCTGGCCGGCGGGAGACGTGACGGGAGCCTCTTTCCATCATACAGGTCTCTTTCAGCTCCTTGACCTGCTTGTTGTGAAGGCCAGTCGATGGATAATCTAGCCGCGGCCCTGCGACAGACCTCGATTAGATCAGCGTCCACCTGTACAGGGGAGGGTGAACTCTCATCCTGTGCACTCGGTGGCCGAGACTGGATCGGGGGAAGAATGGCATCTTCCTCGTCGTCATCCTCGTCCTCGAGGATGGTCGACAATACCTCGTCATCGTCATCTTCCTCTCCCGCTAACGGGTCGTCAAACAGCGGGGGAAGGACGGGTGACACTTTCTCCATCATCTCTGCCCATGAGCTAGTGGTTTGCGGACAATCCATGGGTTCCTCTCTGGGTTGAGCAGAGAGGCATGGGTCCGATTTTCCCGCGACTGCCACGCGAAGTCTCCTTTCACGGATCTTAGTCGAGAATGCAGCACAGTGCGGGCAGCCCTCGGGGTTGGACAGCGCTGCCTGAGCGTGTTTAGTGCCCAGACAGGAGATGCAGAGGCTGTGTGCATCCCTAGCAGAAATCCACATTCCACAAGCACACGGGTGCGGAGGACGACCCTTTCCTCCGGGGCTCTCCGGTTCTATCGCAGTAGCCATGATAGAGCTAGCACTCTCTTCGTACGATGAGTTACACCACAACGTGACAACTAGTACGGAGCTGTGCTGCGATTAGAGAGCTCTCTTATTCCTATCTCTTTTGGAGCGTGGTGAGCGCACCGAAAAAGACTCGGAAATAAAAGGAAAAAAACTTAAGAGCAGGAAAACTCGTCTTGACACGTTAGTTATCTTACTCTTAAGTGACGAAGTCACTCGACAACTTAAGAATTGATTGCGTTAGGGACGTTACCTCTCGGCTCCGTCGAGAAACTGTTAAGCAATAATTCCCAAGTCTGCTGAGGACAGCTTCCGAATCTTCCACGGGGAAGAGAGCGAGAATGACGAAACGGCAGGTAGCTGCGGTTTATATACAGGGAGGTAGGACTCCCTAATCGCTGCAGCGATTGGTCTGCCACGGTTGGCAGACGTTGTGTAATTGGTGCTTCCGCGATCGGTCACGCCCAGAGGCGTTCCCATAGTGAGATACCGAACGAATGTTAGAAGGAGAACTCAGAACGTCTAGCCGAGAAAAGTCTGCTCCAGGCGGGGTACATGAACGCCGAGCGCCCGGTCATCGCTGGATCAACTAGATAAAATTTTCATAAATCTTTAAATAAACCACAGATTTGAGCTTTAAACAACTACATTCTCGCCTGAAAAACTCTTAAAACTACATTTCATGATACAGAAACAGTAGTATTATATGTCAACTGTATTAAAAAATGGCGCTTCTTATGTTGTCATTCTCCGTGGCGCTGCCTTGTGAGCTGTCAATCAAGCTGTCAATCAAAGTTAACCACACCCTTATTGTCATACATTTTATATCTAAATACGATCTAAACTAACGAGATAGAAAAAATTCACCCCCCTCACAGTTGTCAGGCACTCGGAAGCTATCGAAAAATACAATAAAAGTCCATGGGACCAACCTGTAAAAACATGAATTTATGCTGTGAAAACGGACATTTTAACATGGGGGCTATGGACATTTGCTCCCTTTTGGGACCTGCCCCTAGCGGATTTTCGATGTATTGCAGTTTTTCGCACTTCCGGGTAGGCTTCATTTTTCAGATCAGAATGTTGCCGCTTGAAAATTACTCACTGCTTTTGACTGAATAATCTTTGTAGCTTTAATAAGGAGTAATCTAAATTTAATTTATAATTTATGCTGTGAAGACTGTTTGATAACTTTATTCAATTTCTGTATATTTCCTACCTGTTAGACAGGTGTGGCCACAGGTAAATATGACATTTATTATGGGTTTATGTGAGGATTGTTTAAAGCTCACTTACATAAAAAGTTGTTATATTTTTGAAGCCTAATAAATGTAAAAAAAATATATATATAGCTTTCAATTACTCTAATGTTGAATGGCTATAATTAATGTTTCAAATAATTTTCGAGACATCAGTATCTGTATTAGTATCAGTGATACTGGCTTTCATTCATAAAAACATAACATTAAACAAGTATTTAAAATATACTGTCTTAATGCTGTTTCTACATTAATTTGGAGATTAACTGTGAAATTATTACATAAAAAAAACGTATAAAAACGTTAGTGTTTTTAAACGCGATTAATCACAGAAAAAAAATTGTGATTAATCTAGTTAATTTTTTTAATCGATTGACAGCACTAGTTTCATCACTTAAAGTGGAAAATATTAAAGCGAATTAAAGACCCCAGAAAAGGGTTTTGTGGCTTTTACTTCACATCTGTTAAAATGCTCTCATGATTGTGACATAAGCTAAAACCTATTGGCTAATTTAAAAAAAGCCAAGCTCTTCAGTATCTTGCTCCCCAACTTCCTGTTTCAATAGGAAATACATCATCACATGAAAGAAAACAGGCTCATCAAGCCATTTCATGGGGTCTTTAAATTTTAATGAAAGACATGTTATTCACTTTAATATAGGTACTGTATAAAATTTATAATAGCAAATATGTGATGATAAATTGATTTTTCTCTTTAAGGGGATCAGTTCATGTCCACCACATCAGACCGTCTATACCCTCCTAAGGTAATTTTATTGATGTGGTACTGTTTTATGTTAATTTCCATTATTTGTGCTGTCAAATCAATATTTGTCTTGTGGCTATATTATCCTCAGCCAAATACAAGAGTGGTCGTTGCCAAGTTTTCTATGGGCGCTGTGACAGTGGAGGAGCTTTTAGTGCTTGGCAAACCATTCGGCACAATTGTGAAGCACCTAGTGTTCCCAGCAAAGGTAATAACACACCAGAAAGACATTTAGGATCATACACAATGATTAACCATTTAGTAATTTCATGTAACTTGGTGTCGAACTTAATAAATTGGTGTCGAAGGCACCTGGGCACTGAAGCTCATGGGCCCCCCTCCCCTACTCTACCTGACAACCACACCCTCCAAAGGAGGCACCAGAATTTCAGAATTTTTGGTGGTGTTTCCACGGAGATATTGGCCGAAAACCACCGGTGCGCTTCAAAATGACGTCCGCCGGTGACGTCGCGATCATAGAAGAAAATCGCTCGTATCTCGGCAACGTGAAGACCCAGAGAGCTCAAATTCGGGAGAGGAGGTCCCACGGGGACCCTTGCTCGAACACGAGAGTGGCAGGCCTCGGGGACCCGGGCGAGTTGAACATCGTGGGTGGGCTCGTTCAAAAGGCCTTGTCCAGCACTACGATCAATTAGAGTTTGGGGAATATTGAGTGAGGGGTTCTCGAGATATACCTTCATAAATATAAGGTATTTTCATTCACCTTTATATTTTTATATAAAAAAAAAAAACTCCCATTACGGAGGGCCCCTCTCTGCGCAAGGGCCCCTGGGCACGTGCCCAGATTGCCGGTATGGTAGATCCGGGCCAGTGTTTGCCTCACTATTGCTTTATCGTATTGTGATTAAAGAGGCTACATGCAACTTTTTCCCCAAAATAAACGTAACAATAGCCTTTTTATTTGACCATTTATGACTCAAACAGCTCCTGATGAGCATACTGACACCTTGTCAGCTCACAGCGGGTGCACCTATAAGCCTGTATCCTATTTTTCCTATTTTCTGTCGGGTCGGATTTTTCGCGCGCTGTCTGCGGATATGACGTCAAGCGTGTTCATGTTGTGTCATATATATTGCAAACAAACTTAGTTTCTCAAACAATATATGTATTTGACTGTTCTTACCTCTGTAAACATAATTTTGACTTCTTTGCAGCGGATGACTTGTGAAGTGTGCACGTACGAGCGCGAGCATAAAGGAAGAGCAGTTCCGTTTTTTGGCCACAGGTGTCAGTCGCGAGTTTAAATTTCAGAAAATTGCATGTAGCCTCTTTAAGCAGTAGACATGTTTACTGTGTCCTGTAATATTATGAAGCCTGTTCACACCAAGGATGATAACTATAACGATAAAGTTCTAAAAATCATCCACACCACACCTATAATGATAACAGCACAGAGAAACGATATCGTTGGGATCACTTTCAGAACGATTTTTTCCAGTTGATGAACAAAAAAAACATTGACAGTGATTTTTTTTAGCACTAGTCAGTTCTCACCACAGTTTTGAGAAATGCTACAATAGTGGGCGTGGTTAGCCGCGGAGTGGAGCGGGAAGAGGGGAGACAGCAATATGGCTTCATATTCAGACAGTTTTATTTTGCTCTCATTGAGTTAAAAGCATCAAAGCTTCCCACAAATGCACACTGCAATTTACTATTACACGCAACACAGTATACATATATTATACATGGTTTTGTAAGTTGACTGTAAAATTACACAAATGCATACGTACATGCTATATGAACACGCTGTTGCATCTTTAATAACTTTTGAGGCATATTTTGAAGTACCTACAGAACAAGAAAATGTCACATCTGTGACGTTGACATGAAGACTAATTTAAACCCGGAAGATGAAGAAAAAAATTAACTACAGTAGTCAACATTTGAAGTGGATCAAAAAAGTTCATCAAAGTTGTCCTAAGACAAGAACGGGTATTGTTCAAAATTCATGCATAACTTTGATGAAAGGTTTTGATCCACTTCAAATGTTGACTACTGTATTTTTCTCCTACACTTAAAACTAACATATGGTAACATTGTCCTCTATAATGTTCAACACCCATAACTCTGTTAAAGTTTATTGTAGGGTTTCAGACCTTTTTAAAGGGTAACTCTCGCCAAAATACAACCTAGGGTCTTTTTGTTATTCTACCTGAGGCGAACTTGCATTTAAAAGCATAATTAGAATGGAAACGCCACTTTTAAGTTTGACCGTATTTTCGTAAATTGCCTGTGCTTGGGGCACTTCTTTGATAGCATCAAAATCACTATTTTTAAAACACTAAGAAGGCTCGACACATTGAGAATTGAGCATTGAGAACATTGTTTGTGTACACAGAGTTTACTAAAAAGAAAGATTTTGAACAACTCACAGTAGCTGTGTCCACCAGCATTTTGACAGTCAAAAATAGTCGATCTCCGAATGCGACGTAACAGGGAGGAGAGTAAAGATGGAAAGCTCCTAAAGCTTAGTTCCATATAAATTCACAGATAATTTATTGTTTTGTCATTAGTGAAAATCAATATTGACCTTGTATTTGAAAAAGGATGCTCATATAAGAAGCAATACTAAAATTCAGAGTCAGTTCATTCACATTCGGAGATCGACTATTTTTGACTGTCAAAATGCGGGCGGACACAGCTACAGTGAGTTGTTCAAAACCTTTATTTTTAGTAAACTCTGTGTACACAAACAATGTGCTCAATGCTGGAGTTCATGTGTAGAGCCCCTGGTGATACTTCGAGCAAAGTTTCATGTTGTATCGAGCCTTCTTAGTATTTTAAAAATAGTGATTTTTGATGCTATCATAGTAATGCCCCAAGCACTCCCATTCAAAAGGCAATTTGACCGAAAACGAAAATACGGTCAAACCTAAAAGTGGCGTTTCCATTCTAATTATGCTTTTAAACAAATGTTCGCCTCGGGTAGATTAACTAAAATACCCTAGGTTGCATTTTGGTGAGTTACGCTTTAGAGTTTAGTTTATCAAAATTGAAATATTGTCATATTGTTCCAAATCTGCATGTTGTGTTCCAGAAATCAGTCACTCTCATACGCACATGTGAATACAGGTCTGCAATAATATTGTTTGCTGGTTAACAGGGTTTTTTGGAGTTTAGTTCTCACAAGGAAGCTCAGAATATGGTCAGTCACTTCAAGTTGAAACCAGCCTTCATCAAGGAGAACCGAGTCATCCTCTACTTGTCACCAACAGTGGAAGGCATTCATGTGAGTAGGAAGCCCACAAATCACATCCTATATGCTTAGTTTCGCAATGTTTAAAAGTCTATCCATTTAACATGGATTTCCTATACATATTTCTGATTTGCAGTCACCACCCAAGTTTGATGAGCCTTCACAAAAACGAACAAAACGTTCGAATGCACCTTCTGTGGTTTGTTTTTCGCGTTTGCCTCCTGGCGAGGGCATTGAGGATGAAGTGCTAGAGCTTGCAGGCATGTTTGGGGAGGTGTGGCAGTCAAAGTTCACAGACTGTAAGGTAAGGTTAAGGTTATGATGGATTGAAACTTAAGAGACTGACCTGTGATGAACGTTGAGATCTCTGTGAGATATATATTTGCATATATATATTGACCCTTCACAGATAGATTATACTCTCATATTGAGTCAATACATTTTCAAGTGTTAAAAACGTTTAATTGATTTCATGTGCTCATTTTGTCAGCCCTTATACAAATTCATCACGGTTGTTCATTTTGTTGTTGTGTGTGTTCAGGCTTTGATAGAGATGGTTGACTGGCGTGATGCCGACATCATGGTGAAGTATTACTACAGTAACCCACTGAGGATTCAAGGCAAAAGTGTCAAAGTAGCCATGTCCCACATCACCAGCCTGCGGTAAGAGACTTCTGATATCCCGAGCCTGAATTTTCCTTCCTACATTCCAGAAAGAAAAAATAAAGAAATATCAAATATATCAAAGTGACTGATCACCACAACAAGCTTCTAAACGCACAAACGGATAACCTTATCTCTGCACAGCTGCAATTTAGACAGTATCTAGACAAATCTCATGACCGGGAGAGCAAAAAAGGACATGGTCTTCGTTGTTACCTTTTGGCTTTGTTTTTAATTTTGACAAGTGTCTCTCTCCATCCATTATGTTTTTATTTGCGTCATTAACATCAAGCATGCTGTATTTTGAAGTGACAGGAGAGAGAGTTCACATTCATTTATCATGTTCTATAATTTACAGATTTTTTTTTCTTTATTTTTATTACACTCTAGTTAAATGTGTTTGTGTATATAAGATACAAATAAATAAATAAATAAATAACTACCGTATTTTCCGGACTATAAGTCGCACTTTTTTTCATAGTTTGGCTGGTCCTGCGACTTATAGTCAGGTGCGACTTATATATCAAAATTAATTCAGACTGAGATGAACCAAAAGAAAACATTACCGTCTACAGCCGCGAGGGGGCGCTCTAGTTGGCGGAGTTGTTCAAAAGCGACGCCAAGGATGAAGAAAATGATTTGGAATGAGATCGCGGGAGCTTGGTGAAGTTGTTTACTGGTAAATTTCTTGTTGGACTCGCTGGCTTATGTTAATTTAGCCTATTCAGCCTCCCAGGTATATGTTCTTTATGCTATTGTGTAGCTGAATAACTGTTAATGTGTTGCATTAACACACCGGACACCTATTCAGCCTGTTGTTCTGTGTAGTTGAATAACTTGCCTATATTGATTAAATGTCTGTTCTTGGTCTTGGATTTTGTGAAATAAATTTCTAAATAAATGCGACTTATAGTCCAGTGCGACTTATATATGTTTTTTTCCTCTTCATGACGCATTTTTTGACTGATGCGACTTATACTCCGGAGCGACTTATAGTCCGAAAAATACGGTAATTGCAAACTCGTGAGCATCCTAATGGGCCCTAATGTTTAGCGTACTCTGAGTCTGCACGCCCATAACAACACCTCTATCTGTCCTTCACAGCCTCAATTTCATCCACATCAAATTATATATAGCTTTTTATTTCACGTCATGAACATAGACAGGGTAGCTGGCATGGCGTTTAACTATAAACAAACAAACATATAGCTTTTACTCTGATTAAAGTCCATTACTTCCTACAAAGCAACTCTTCACATTTTTTTATTTAAAATAAAAATGAGCTTTTTGACCAACACTAAAATCGTGATACATAGTTGTTTAGTAGACGCGTTACTTTAAATCTATAACACATTTATAACCACAAACTTTTCCTTTAAATCAAATGTCTAAATGTAGTTGCATTAAAAATTATGACATTTCAAAATTAACATACTGTCCTAATTCATTTCAGAAACAAAATACTTTTCAAATTTAACCAGTGTTTTTAATAAAGAAATGAATACAATTCTCAGTCAGTTAAATAATGAAATACCTAATTAAATAAAAAAAAATAAAAAAAATTGATGGTTGTTTTTCATTTGTAAATTTGATTTATAGCATGCTAGTTATCACTCACCAAATCTTAAAATAAAAAATATATTTTGTAAAGATAGTGTAAGCACCTAAGCATAAACCTTCAGAGCAAAAGGTTTTATATGCATTCATAAACATGCATTCAGTTTGTGCAAATATTTGACTGTTTAACGTTTAGGTCCTGTGGGCACACTTTTAAAACTGTATTTTAATATTTAATTATGTTGCAGTGACTCATTGTAAGTACCTTACTGTAAACAACAATAAAAAAATAAAAAAAATGATTCATGCATGATTCATATTCATACCTAAATCTGTAAATGAGTTTCACATGAAACAAAATGTGGTGACCTAGTAGATTTATTTCAGGTGATGTGTGTTGTGGGAAATTTATGAAAATAAGTGAATCATGCCTCCACAGCTGTGATAATCACAGAGGCTGTCAGTAGAGCTTAATTTAAAAATGTCAATTGAAAACCTTTTTGTTTTTTCTCTCTCTCTCAGAGAAAACAGTACTGAGCCTCCGTCCAGAAAGTTAGACTCAAGCAAATACAGCAGACAACGAGACGAGTCCACGTCTAGCAACAAGGACAAAAGCGACAGCTCTAACCAGGAAGCCACAGAAAAAGAAAAACAGTTAATTGAAAGTGAAGACAAGGTGATCGATAATGAGGAGGGAATTCAGCTGGAGGATGAATCTGGGCTGCTTGATGAGGGGACAGATGACACTGCGGTTACCACCGAGGAGGAGGAAAAAAAGGGAGAGGAGGAAAGGTTGGAAGAGGAGGGGGCTACTACTGCTGACGAGGAGAACAGAGAGAGAGATTCACAGCAGAATCAAGACGAACGGGTTAGTTTGACACTGTACCACATGAAATTTGCATGTTAAAATATGCTATTAAAATAGCAATAAGTAAGTATAAGCACTGTTCCCCAATGATCATCTCAGTAATGATGCTGAAAATTCAGCTTTGCAATTTGATTTAAAATGTATTCCGATCGAAAAAATTTATTAATATTTCACACTATTAGTTTTAATGTATTTGTCATCCAATAAATGAAGCCTTGCCCCAAACATGAACGGTACTGTAAAATGCATGTTTGCTCTCTTAGGGCCAGATTAACTAAACGGGGCAAATTAGCATGAGAGCACAATTCCAAAAAAGTGGGTGTTCTGCGCGTGATCCACTGACATGCAAATTTAAGAACACAGACGCAGCCGGATCATTTCCATAATGACCAACACAATCCACCGAGAGCATCTGGTTTAAAGGGGACATATGCTAAATCCACTTTTTTAGCCCTTAAATGCATTTTGTTGTATATTTTGAGTGTTTAGAAGTACAGAAAAGTTGAAATTATTCTCTTCAGGTGCTTCGTTGATATCTTTATATTCTGTTTTGGCCTTATTTTTCAACCTGTTCCGATTTTTCTGTTATCTATGACGTTTTGTGAACTATTACGTCACAGTATTTGCAGCGGAACTGCCAAATAAGGACATTGACTTCCAGCCCAACACTTCGAGCAATCCGCCATTTTTATTTCTCGCTGCAATTTTGTAGTCCAAGCTCAAAGATGCAGAAGTTACGAGAGGGTAAGTTAAAATGTTCGGTTGTTGGATGTAGTAACCCACACGCTTCATTACACCGTCTAATGTAGATGAACTGCTGCGCTTGTGACAGGGCGCATGTTTAACTGAAAGAACGAGCAGAGAGAGAGAGACCCAGTCGCGCGCACGCACTCTCTCTCTCTTCGGAGCCAGGCGAAAGTGTAAACAAGACACCGTCTCCAAACTAGACGCTGTCTTGCTCTCTCTCCCTCGCACATATTAATCAAAATAAATCGACACGGTGGTAAAAGGTCGGAAGACCAAAGTTTCATGTGTAAATACAGTAACACACCATTGCGATACATCCATATGAAGACGTTGTTCTGCAGGTTCGTCGTCTTCATTTTCATCTCGCTCCGGCTCCGACTCTGGCTCGAACATGTAAGGCTGGCTGGACAAGTCTTCCGTTGTTGACATTTTGTTAATAACGTGTGAATAAAAAGTTTCTGTGCTGCTAGATAATCGTATCTCTGCTATCAAACTACAAAAAATGGCCGAACGGGGTGGAGTTGAACCGAGTGTCACCTCTGCATCCTGACTAGGGTTGGGTATTGGTTGGGTTTTATCCGATACCAGTACCTACTCGGTATTTTTCAAACGGTTCCGGTGCTTAAACGGTTCTTGAAACGGTACTTAAGAAAACTAAACCGCACACACTTTATCAAAAAAATAATACCTCTGTGTGTGTGTGTGTGTGATTTTCTGAAAAAGATTTTCTGATTTCTGATTAAATGAAAAATTGTGCCCTTTAAAAGGCTACTGATGTAGCACAAAACACTTGAGTTAAGATAAAAATTTTGTCTTCTCATATTATGACTTTTACAAAACAGAGAAATATCTGACACTGAGCAGAAATATTTAACACACACAGTATAGCCTCATATAAATATACTTGATATTGATATACTTCATACTTGATATGCAAGATTTGCAGTTGGCATTAAAATGCTAGACTTACCCGAAGAGGAACACTGGCAGCTGAACTTGAACTTTAGTCAAGCGTGTCAGAGGTTTTGGGTTCTAATCCGCATTCGTAGTTTTTTTATTTATTTATTTATTTATTTATTTAAACCGATTATGCTCATCAGTGGTTGTATATCAAGCAGGGACACTTTGTGTCCATTATATTTTGAGATTTCACCAGAACGAATAGATATGAGGCGCCGTCTATAGGGCTTAAATCAAACTTCATTCACGCACATATGAAACCCTTGCATACACATATACTAGGTAGTCACACATACATGTATACTGCTGAATGCTCAAACTAATACATATGAAATGCACAATGCTCACGCACACATACGCAAACTCTACACACACGAGACGCGCGGAACTCTCCGCGCACATACTCATCTGAGACGCGAGCACGCACACACAAACTCTCCGCGCACATAATCATATAGACGGCGCCTCATAAATAGATCGATCTCCGCAGCGTATTGAAGCGCGCGTCCGAGTGAAGACAGTGTGGGAGCCAAGAGAAAACACTGTATCCGCGCCACTGATCGCAGCGGCAACGAGCACTTTGATCACTTGATTTAAAAAACACATTTCAGCGCTAGATCGTCTCTTATTTAACAAACGAACTAAATGAATGCTCTGCTGGTTAACTGGAGATGTTTTATTATTGGATCATTCGTGCCGCGAGATGTTTTATAGGGGGCGGTAAAAAACGTCAGGCACCGAAAGTTTCGTTCTTATTCGGTCTGGTTATTACCGTTTACGTTGGAACCGGTTCCCTATTGGAACCGGGTTTCGGTACTCAACCCTAATCCTGACTGATATAACTGATATAAATACTAGTGTAGAACATTGCATAGAAATTGTGTCTATTCCTCGTTTAGTGCGATAAAATCATAAATCTACTGCAGGATCTAGGAAAAATCTAATTGTTATTAAAACAGAAAATGTTGCTATTAGTAAACAAAAACAATTTCTAAAGCTAGGTCTTTTAAACATTAGATCACTCACACCTAAGGCAGTTATTGTAAATGAAATAGTCACAGATTATAGCATCGATGTACTTTGCCTTACTGAAACCTGGCTTAAACCAAATGATTATTTCGGTCTAAATGAGTCTACTCCATCAGGATACTCCTATAAACATGAGCCCCGTCTGATTGGTCGTGGCGGCGGTGTTGCAACAATCTATAGAGATTTTCTTAGTGTTACTCAGAAAACGGGCTATAATTTTATTTCGTTTGAATTACTTGTACTAAATGTTACGCTCTTAGATGCTAAAAAAACATCCCTATTATCTTTAGCCTTGGCTACCGTATATAGACCGCCAGGGCCGTACGCTGATTTTCTAAAAGAATTTGCAGATTTTCTCTCAGACCTATTAGTTAATTTCGATAAAGCATTAATTGTTGGAGATTTTAACATACACGTAGATAATCAAAATGATGCGTTAGGGGCTGCGTTTATAGATTTATTAAACTCCTTTGGGGTTAAGCAAAACGTTACCGGACCAACTCATCGTTTTAATCATACACTCGATTTAATTATATCACATGGAACCGATCCAACCGATATAGATATCATTCCACAAAGTGATGATGTCACTGACCATTACATGGTAACTTGCATATTACGTACTCCTGTAATATATCATGCTGCGCTGCGTTATCGATTAGGCAGAACAATCCTTCCATCCACCATAGATAATTTTTCAAATTGCTTATCGGATCTGTCTCAGATGCTCAGTGAACCCAAACAAACAGATGAACTAGAGGAACTAACCAGCACTATGAGCACCATTCTCTCTGGAACACTGGATATTGTTGCACCTATTAGACTAAAAAAGGTCAGAGAGAAAATTAAAGCACCATGGTACAACAATACTACGCGTGTTCTAAAGAGAGAAACCCGTAATTTAGAGCGTAAATGGAAACAAACTAATTTAGAGGTTTTTAGAATCGCTTGGAAAGACAGTACGTCACGTTATAAAAAGGCCCTAAAAGTAGCCAGGGCTGAGCACCTCCGCAATCTAATAGATAATAACCAAAACAATCCTAGGTTTTTATTTAACACCGTGGCTAGACTAACAAATAAACAAGCGTCACCTGAACAAAATATTCCGTTACAGTTTAGTAGTAATGATTTCATGAATTTTTTCACTGAGAAAATAGAAAACATCAGAACCACAATTGTAAACGTTCAATCCTCAATCGCGCCTTATAATTCAGCATTGATTATCACCCCGCAAGAACAACTACAGTGCTTTACAACTGTAGAACAAATAGAGTTAAATAAACTTATCACTTCCTCTAAAACAACAACATGTTTATTAGATCCCATACCAACTAAACTACTGAAAGAAGTGTTACCTATAGTGGAAGAGCCTCTCCTCAATATTATTAACTCGTCTTTAACTTTAGGTCATGTTCCAAGAACATTTAAAGTGGCAGTTATAAAACCACTCATTAAGAAACCACAATTAGACCCAAATAACCTAGCAAATTATAGACCAATTTCAAATCTTCCTTTTATGTCTAAAATACTAGAAAAAGTTGTGTCTGCCCAACTAGGCTCTTTCTTACAAGAAAATGACATCTATGAAAAGTTTCAGTCTGGATTTAGGCCGCACCATAGCACTGAAACTGCGCTCGTTAAAATCACAAATGATTTACTTTTAGCTTCTGACCAAGGCTGTATCTCAATACTAGTTTTACTTGATCTTAGTGCTGCGTTCGATACTATAGATCACACAATACTCTTAGATCGACTACAAAATTATACTGGTGTTCAAGGACAAGCATTAAGCTGGTTCAGATCATACCTATCTGACCGATACCATTTTGTCTATTTAAATGGAGAAAAATCGATCATAACTCCAGTAAACTATGGAGTGCCGCAGGGATCTGTGTTAGGCCCTCTATTATTCTCAATATATATGCTGCCACTTGGAAATATTATAAGGAAACATGGAATTAGTTTCCATTGTTATGCTGATGACACTCAAATATATATTTCATCACGGCCGGATGAAAACGCTAAATTATCCAAATTGACAGAGTGTGTTAAAGATATAAAAGACTGGATGACGCGCAATTTTCTTTTATTAAATCCAGACAAGACAGAGGTACTAATCATCGGTTCAAAAAACCGCCCACAAAACCTCTCACAATACAACTTTAACATAGTAGGATGTCCTGTTACTTTATCCTCTACAGTAAAAGACCTGGGTGTTATACTAGACTGCAACCTGTTTTTTGAAAATCATATTTCATATGTTATAAGAACAGCCTTTTTCCACCTTAGAAACATTGCTAAGCTACGTAATATGCTATCTGTTTCTGATGCAGAAAAGTTAGTTCATGCGTTCATGACCTCGAGACTAGATTACTGTAATGCTTTATTAGCTGGTTGTCCTGCATCCTCAATAAACAATATACAGTTAGTCCAAAATGCCGCCGCTAGAGTTCTTACTAGATCAAGAAAATTTGACCATATAACACCAATTCTATCATCACTACATTGGTTACCTATAAAGTTCCGTATTAATTACAAGGTATTGCTACTGACTTATAAAGCCCTAAACAGTTTAGCTCCAGTTTATTTAAAGGATCTTCTATCGCCCTATAATCCATCGCGCTCTTTAAGATCACTAAATTCGAGGCTTTTGGTCATACCTAGGATATCCAGATCATCCAAAGGAGGGAGATCATTTTCACATTTAGCTCCAAAACTCTGGAATAGCCTTCCTGATACTGTTCGTTGCTCAGACTCGCTCTCCCAGTTTAAAACTAGATTAAAGACGCATCTCTTCAGCCAGGCATTCATATAATACTTTTAATCTTACAGTTAAATCCGGTCTCTAGTTCATAAACGCCAGAGGAGAACTGGCCTCCGACTGAGCCCGGGTTCTCCCAAGGTTTTTTTTTCTCCATTAGGTCACCTGATGGAGTTTTTCGGTTCCTTGCCACTGTTGCCTTTGGCTTGCTCAGTTGGGGATACTTAATTTAATCAATCATTCAACAATACTATTGATCAGCATTACCAAACGTGGACGTTTTACTCTAGAAACAAACACTGATGTACTATTTTATTTGATACTGTGAAGCTGCTTTGATACAATCTGCATTGTGAAAAGCGCTATATAAATAAAGTTGACTTGACTTGACTTGACTTGCATCCTGGAGAGGGGGCGGGGTATGAAGTTTCTCAATTGTATTTAAAGAGACCGCACCAAAACGAGTTGCTCTCAGACGCACATCAGAAAAGGGGTAGAAAAGGGGCCTGTGGAGCTATAATAATGAGGAATTCAGACCCAAGCATTGCAGTTCTGCTTTATATAGACTACAAATGTATGATTTATATGTAAAAAGGAACTATTTAAAAGCATGATATGTCTCCTTTAAGACATGCTTTTTTTGGCCGGTAAATAATGGCGAAAATACCAGTAAATTGACGAGCACAAACCTTTTTTTAAAAACTCTCCTCCCATAAATGTTTGTGTCTGAAAAGGAAACTCCTATAAATTCATATGCAATAAGTTCAGCAGCAAAAAGATTGTTCACACCTTTTCAGCACTAATTTTTCACTGCGTGTCTTTAGTAAATCCTGACAGTATTTTTTAACGCCAAAAGAGGGTTTGCGCTGGAGTGAGCTGTTAGTAAATCTGGCTGTTAAAGTTGCACAATAACAGGTTGCTATTAACAACTCAAATTAGACCTTTCAATTGGCTTATACAAAAGCCATAAAAAAAAGGATCATAACAAAAAAATAAACACAGCTTTGGCGTTAAGCGGCAGCAGTTAAGAAACTACATACAGGCCACTATGTGTCAGTAT
Organism: Squalius cephalus; assembly: GCF_949319135.1. Lineage (NCBI taxonomy): Eukaryota > Metazoa > Chordata > Actinopteri > Cypriniformes > Leuciscidae > Squalius > Squalius cephalus. Next base: position 5,348,850 of record NC_137126.1, on the reverse strand, counting down.
AAAGACCTAATGTGACAAAAAGTGCACAGTGCACCTTTAAAAAAATTAAAAATGTTGTGCACCTGAGGAATACTGTAAATAATGACTGTAATGTGTAACTTGTGTCTTCACAAGTGTGAACAATTCTTCACCTATGTTTTTTGGTGTAGAAGTTTCACATTGACACTTACTAAAAAATGTACTTCAATTTATCTGGATTCGGTCAGATTTACTGAATAGAAAAGTGCTGTTTGCGTACCTGCATCAACCCTGACATTCCTCTCCCGCCAAATATTTCCAGTATTTTGATTGATTCATAAAAGATTGTGTTGATTAATATGTTGAAAAAGTACATTTTCACTGTATGTGTATCTTAAATGGGTTTGGCATGAAACTCTACTTGCAGCTACACCTCTGCTATGGAGAGCTGTGCTGTTCTCACAGGGGATGTGAATGACGTGACTGTTACATGGGTGTCAAATCAAATGCATGTGTGGTGTGAAAGATTTTAGTAAACGTGAAAAAAACAAAATATGCTTAAACAAGAACAACATGAACATTCATTTTGATGCAGTGTGACTAAAAGCACTTATGTCTTATTTCTCCAGGATGATGCAGAATTTCCAGAGAACATGGAGGATTTTGTTACATTGGATGAGCTGGACAACACTGCAGGGGGTGATTCAGCTTTAGGTAAGTACAATTCAAACAGCTCCTGATATCTATTTAAATTACTCAAAGGTGTCAAATCATAAGTTAAAATGTTAGTTTATTGCACCAAAAACAATAATTCCAATCATTTGTTTTCATGGCCATTTTCTACCCTCTCTTTGACCCTTAGAATTAAATGTGCTATTCTCAACATCACAAAAGCAGACATTTTAGATGCTTTTCTAACATTTTCAGCTTTTGCAGCTTAGTTTCGATAAATTACTTTTTTAGACTTGGAAAGAGTTTTACAGTAAAGTCGTAATGAAATGAAAGTAGCAACATATCTTTTCTTCTGTATTGTGATGAACGTCTGAGTGAAATGGATTATTGAAAAAGAAAAGATCTGGAGCGGGGACTAATATATTGATTGTTATTTGGATGGAGGAAGATCTACTCTCGCATTGGCCGGGTTTATGCAGACTAAATGATTGGAGAAGTCAGGAAACGTCAGCAGGGAGAAGTCTGTCATTTCACCGGAAGACCAAGTTTTAACGTTTGATTAAATATTACTAGGAAATTTAAAAAAATTAAACGTATGCATGGATGTTCACAACAAGATCACTAACATTTAGCAAATAGTGACTTTTCATTTCATGTCAACTTTTGATTCAAATGATCATGGAAAATTCTTCATGATATGATCTCTGTAATATTTAGAGTTCTCCCACAATGTGCTTTTTATCTATGACAGTAACACTTTTGCCCATTTATTGCAGAATCCTCTGTGTCACAGGTAAGCATCACATCTCTCATTTTACTAACTTTACTTGTTGGATGTTTTTTAACATAAACATACTGTATAAATGTGACCCTGGATCACAAAACCGGTCACAAGTCGCACGGGTATATTTGTGGCAATAGCCAACAATACATTGTATGGGTCAAAATTATCGTTTTTCTTTTATGCCAAAAATCATTAGGATATTAAGTAAAGATCATGTTCCGTGAAGATATTTTGTCAATTTCTTACCGTAAATATATAAAACATTTATTTTTGTGAGTGAATGCAGCACAATCGCCAACATAAATGCACAACTTTAAAGGAGATTTTCTCAATGTTTAGATTTTTTTTGTCCTATCCTAACAAACCATACACCAATGGAAAGCTTATTTATTCAGAAAAATGACCCATGTGACTGGTTTTGTGGTCCAGGGTCACATATTTCCAGTTCAACAGTTTTGAGCAATAGCAATGTGTATTTTTCTGCACACGCTCACAGGATGGTAAAGTAGTGGTGGTTTGGCCCGTAAAGAAAACACGTGACTTGATGAAGGATCTTTGCAATCTGGCCGCACCCTTTGGCAGTATGGTGAAACATAATTTGTCCATGTTCAATCAAGAGGTCAGTGTTTTGTGTTTGCGTTTGGTTGAGTTGAGTACAAATATAAATTTTCCTTTAAATACAATCTTTATTTGAACGGAACATGGAAGTTTTCCAGAATATTTTCAGTGGATGGTTGAAACATTTTGTATTTACAGTTAAGTATATTATTATCACAGTATATTAAATAACCATTATATGTTGAACAATACTGTTTTTCATTATTTTTAATAAGACAGTAGTACACAGGACTCTATTCTTAGTGTGTGAAAACATAACTAAACCTAATGTTTGTGTGTGAATTTTCTTACTTGTATAACACTTTAGGAAAGGTTGAAAATTGTAACATTAGTTTCCCTTTCTATGTTTATTAACCTTGAATTAATTATTTAAAAATGTTTACTTTCTACATGTACTGCATTAAAAAAAGCACTTTTTAACATTACAAGTTAAAAACAAAGGATAAGTTTGCATTAGGAAATGAGCTAGAAATAAAGCTACAAAAAATAATGAATTGCAAATGCTAACATGAAATAAAATTAAAGCCAGAGGCCTTGTGATTTGCACAACAGCTGTGGTTAGTACTAGTTATTGTCTATTTACCATATGATTTCCGTTTTACTAATCAGTTATCACACAATTTTCAAGTTTTGCCTTTAGACGTCATGTGTGTGTGTTCTTGTAGGCTATGATTGAACTGGAAACAGTTGAAAAAGCCCAAGAAATGGTGCAGTTCTACAAAGATCACAAGGCAAGGATGTGTGGCAGACCGGTGTCTGTTTCCATGTGCCGTACCATGAAAACAATAGAGGTATGTGTTATGAAAACATACTAGACAGAAAAACATCCAGTTTATTAGTGATCACGTTGTTTCAGTCAATATAGTGGTAATGTCACTGCTTCCTTTAAGACTTGGTTCACTACAATAAAAGAGAAAAAAACATTGTTGTTTACTCTCCCTCATGTGCTCTAAAAATTATATGATTTATTTTTTCCATAGAACACAAGAATGTTAAAGTCCCCCTGTGCTGAAAATCTAGCTTTTAGTGTTGTTTATATGTCTATGTGGTGTTTTTAATCTGCTTTAAGACAAACCATGTGTAAATTCAAGTCAACACCATTGCTGAGTATTTTCTCCTTAAATCTGCAGTGAACCAAAGACAGTCTCAAAAACGCGGTTTAAAATCACATTTGTAACACACCAATCATGTCAACATGTGATCGTTAACGAGTGAATCTCTGAGCTGAGTGAGTGAGTGAGTGTAGGTGGGGCTAATTTGCATATTCATTGAACTAAATGCATATTCACAGTATATATATTCATATACTAAATGAGGCAAGGGTGTAGTGTTACATTCAGCTATTTTAAGGCTTGAAGATATTTTTTCAAGGAAAAGGCGTTTAAATATGTAATTTTAAGTGATCAATGATGAGTTTTAAGGGATACAATTATTGACTACAGGGGGATTTAAAGATTGCAGTTATAGACATTCACAAGAAAAACTGAAAAATGGAGGATAACAGTATGATAAATACAAAGATGTAAATAAGAACAGTCAGTGTATAGATGCAGTCCAGAACAGCGTTTCTCAGAAATCGCTTGCTGCATCCAACCTGCAGCCCGCCGGTAAAACAAAGAGAAGCAAAACACGTGCCAAAATGTAAAAAAGGAAGGGGTCTGAATGCACTCTATGTTGGCTGTAGGAAACTGGGCAGTGCTATATTCATCTGCCACATGCAGCACTGATCCAAAGTATGTGCAGAGTATACAGTAGAAAGTTTGTGTGCACAGCGGCTGAAAAGGAAGTTAACTTCCTGAGGAGAGAATATATGAACAACAGCAGATTTATTGAGTTTACAACAGCCTAATTTTTGAATTTGCATCTGACAAAAGAGAACCATCATAATTTTGTTTGTTGCTTTTTCATTGAATGGCTTTACCCTTAAAATCTGATGCACGTGTATTTTTTGTGAACTTGGAATGACATGAGGGCGAGTAAATAATGACAAAGTTTTCATTCATTCTGTGAACTGATCCTTTGCTTATATTAATGACTGTAAACAAAACAGTCAGGATACAAAATAGTGTTATATAATAGTGATGATGTGTTTTTTTTGGTTGGCCAACCCAGAATTTTGCATCACTCTGGTATCCTCGACAAAAACCCAATAAGATTTTTCACGTTGGCTTTCGGATTATTGCCGATAAACAGTTCTTTGACTAACAAAAGTTTATGATTCTTGCACGTTTTGTCCATCATGATTTTTGAATTTTGAAGTGTAAATATAATCGGCGGAAGTCGAAAGCTAAATATAGGCTATAAACAAACTACGCCACGGTCACATGACTTCAACGTCACCAGCATTTAGTTTGCAAAAGCGTGATTGTAAACACAACCAGGCTGTGAAAGCGACTAGTGAGTAGATGAGTTTATCTGTTCAGTGCGACGATATTTAATGTCCCGACAACCTCTGGAGTCCCATTTAGACACTTGTTAGCAACCGCCTTTTTCAAGACACGTAAAAGCGTTAAAAAAATCACAATGGAGTTTTACTGATTATGCCGAAGAATAAAATGTAAAAGTGTCTTGAGCTTGTGTTCACCACCGACCTTAATCCAGGCATTTAACCAAAAAGACATTGACTTTGAGACTTGGAAATCACGTTTCCAGGTTTTGGCCGACAAAAATGTCATCCCTGCTGCACTCAATTCAACTAAAATGATTGTTGTGGTTTCTTAATCCCTCATTCCCCTTTTAGAGCCCTAGTGGGAGATCCATTTTCATCAGCGGTCTTCCCAACCAGAGATTTCAGCATAAATACACAAAGGAATCCCTTTTAAATCTGGTTAAGCCCTTTGGAAAACTGACTGCCTACTCTCTATCCTACTCTCAAGCAACGGTACGTATACACACATTTTCCCCTCATCACGATCTATGATGATCAGCATAGAGTAGTTTTTTTTCTACTCTAGATTTATTTTTATTAATTTATTTTTCCTGAGCCGCCCCTTTCTTGTTCCTTCTCAGTGTTACATGCAATTGGACAGTGTCAAGGCAGCTGAACTAATGGTTGCGCAGTACAGTCGGCGGCCTTGCAAGTTTTGGGGGTCTGTGCTGAAGATAGCCATGAGCAGGAAAGGAGACTCTCTGATTCGTTGGTAGGTGAATGTGTCTCAGTCATTTCAATGTAACTCTGAAATCATGTTCTCATTAACCGTCACTGAATAAAGTGGATGCACAAATGACACAATACATTTTCATCCTTGTATTTGCAGTAGAATGGACTAGTACAGGCATTAGCAGGAATGTACAGTTGGTGTACAGAATGCACACTTTAAAATGTTATTGTTGCAATAGATATCAAAATATCAGAGCAAGTGGAATCTGCAAAGAAATCATGCTTTCTTCATAAATACCACTTTTCTATAGTTCAGCACATTACATGTCCATATATATATATATATTATTTTTTTTATTTATTTTTTTTATTTTTTTTTACAAAATACTTTTTTGGTACATTTAGGGTGTGTTCACACCTGTAGTTCAGTTTTCTTAGTTAATTTGGTCTGGACTGGGAAAAAAGTACTGGTCCACTTAGCGTTCACATTGGCATTTTAACACTGAATCTAAAGGCATAGGGAGGGATATGTTCACAACCTGCTTTTATTTTGTATATTTAAATAAAAGAGGAGAGGAACTTACAGAACATCCAAAACAATGCTGTGTCCTTGGGTAAATGCGCTCGTATGTGTGTAGCCGAAACTATGATGGTATTTTGACTTTGTGAAGAGATCATAAAATGTGTAAAGGAGTCAGCGGCAGGAATCCCTCCGACAACATCGCGACTGTCACGAGAAAAAACTGTCCTTTTTAGGGTCGCATCTTGTGACATCATGTCCTGTTTTTGGTTAGTTTACTTGTCTTTGGTCCGTGTTTGTGTTCACATTTCATTAGAACCGCACCAGAGTTGGTTTGATAGTGGAGCGAGACTCATCTTTTCACTGTCTCGGTCCGCTTGTTTTCTGCACCAGGGTCCAGATGGCAGCGTTCACTTATTCAGATGAAGCGCATTAACAGAGCAATCGCACCAGGGTTCGTTTTAATCCAACCAAACATGCCAAGTGTGAACACACCCTTAGTTTGAAATGTTTGCTTGTGCTGTTTTTTTTAATAAAAGGCACTGACATTAAGTGACTTACAAAGTGGCATCCGTAGTTAGACAACAGCAACAGTCAGATGAGTGGGGGAAAATATACAATATTTCATGTAACTTGTGACTACCATTGTGAAAGTAACAGAAATCATTTTGTTTGCTCTATTATTACAGGAGATACACTTTAGAGCAAGAAACTGAGGAGAAAGAGTTAAAAAAGGAGGAAAAACTAATTAAACCAAACTCTGAAAGAACAGGAAATGACCAGGAAATCAAGAGTGACGCAAAGGAGGTGAACATCACACATGTTGGACACATCTGACAATCTATTCTCATGATCTTAGAAACATTTGGAATGATTGATTGATTGATTGTCCACCCCTTTGATCATTTCCCTTTGGCTTCTCATAACATTTCTGATCTAAAGTGTCATGCATACATGCAGAACTAAACTTTTGGTTTACATTTTCAAACAAATTGAAAGGAAAGGAAAAGCAGCCAAGTGTCAGGCTTATATGGTATCGATACTGGTTAAAAGAGAAATTCCGTGTTTGCAGAACCAGCAAAGTTCTTTACCGGATTGTGAAGGTGCTGGTGGGGATTCAGTTTGTGAAGGAAAAGGTTCGGAAGAGGTTGATCAACAGGACAAAACCCCTTTGAGCCCTGATCAACCTGACAACATTGTGGGTAAGTCCATCACACACTTGCTTGTAATAGACTTGATCAGTGCCTTATTATAACCTCTGGATCTTCATTTAAAACATAGTGTATTTATAGTTTAGTCTTTCTAATGGTTTAAAATGTTTGCGATTTAGTGTGTAAGCAATTGAGGGAAAACTGTAAATCCTGAACACTTCTCCGCCTTATTTCAGGTGTGAACTACGTCATCCCAGTGACTGGTTTCTTCTGCAAGCTGTGTAACATATTCTACACTGATGAGAGCAAAGCAAAATCCGAGCACTGCCGCAGCCTGGAGCATCACAACAACTTCAAGGTGCCTGTAATAGAGTTACAATAGAGATTATAAAACGGGCTGTGAAAGGTCTTTTCTTCTCCACCTGTTTTTTGTGACTGCTGCTCCAATGAGCATTTCTTATCCAATGGTCACACCTTTTTTTTGCAATTTCTATAGTTTTGCATCCTCCTCATGGGCATTCAATAATTTTTTACTTTTCAGTGCGAGTTAAATCTCTATTTTTGACCCATTTTACCTGTAAAAGAAAACCTGCTTAATAATTATGCACTTCTAAATATAAGGCGTTTTTCATGATCAGAATATCGACTTGACATATAATTATGCATGCATGCATGTGTGTGTATATATATGGGGTATATACTGTATATGGGGTATATATATATTAAGGGTGTACCGGTTCTCTGTAAAAAATCATCGTTCTCCACCCACGGTTCGGCACGCACTTGCACCGTGATTCATCTCAAATCTGACGACGCATACGCATCTATAATATGGTTTAGGGCTGCACGATATTGAAGAAAAATGCGATACGATAATGCTTTAAGTGTGTAAAAAAACTTAAATTATCTTAAAAATGTATTTAAAATTATAGAACCTACATGCTTCACATTCTTTTTGTGACGAGAAAACATCCCTACAGCTTCTGAAAGTGAACATCAGTGTTTTACTGTAGTATAAGAAGTGTTATTTTAACATCAGTGTAAACCTCAGGGGTTCAGGTTATCCTACATTAGATTTATTTAACAGCAGAAACTGAATAATCAAATGTAAAAATAAAACACTGCTTAGTTTTCACTGTATGAATTAAATATATACTGATTCTTATTAAAGCTACAAAAGTTATTCAGCCAAGAGCAGTGAGTGATTTTCTCTGTCTTTTGTACATGACCCCAGTTATTGCAAGCCGTTGCGATATTTCAATAATTTCGATATATTTTGCAGCCCTAATATGGTTTGTTGAAAATAACGCGTAAAACATTCTGGCTTCCCCTAAACTTTGTTCAATGCAAGTGCCGTTTTGCTTTAATATGACCAGTCATTCACGCCGTCATCTCCCGAGTGTTGATAGGCGAGACTGAACAGCACACGTTGCTATCTGTGTTTTAAATTGAGTTCTCTTTCAAGTCTTGCGCTTAAACGGACAAATTCACACAAAAAAATAAATTGTCAATATGCGCGTCTTGGTGAGTATCCTACAGCAGTCGGTTATGTCTCAAGTGGAGGTAAACAGTCGAGAAAGACAAGGCATATGAACAGTATCAGTGTATTATGTCTTAAAGTGACTGCAGCCTAATATTCCGGCTGTCTGTGTTTTTAATGTTAATCAAATGACAAAAAAACAGGGAAATCACTCACTGCTCTTGACTGAATAGCTTTTGTAACTTTAATAATGATAAATCTTTTATACATTGAAGATTATACGCAATCTTGTTTTACATTTGATCACTTTATTCAGTTTCTGTACCTGAAAACTACTGTTAGATACCTGAAAAGCACTGTTTATTTTATTAGTATCTTTGCTCTATTGTAATAATTTGTGCTGTTTCTTGTAGTTTTGATTATTTGTTCTTTATTTTTATTTGACAGTCGTCTTTTTTTACATAGCATATACCGAACCGTACCGAAACTTGTGACCCTAAAATCGTGATAAAAACCGAACCGTGATTAATCTGAACCATTACACCCCTAATAATATACAGTTTGCTCTGCCTCGGAAATTACTTTCCCAAGTGAAACACATTTTAATAGCCATTTTTCCTTTTTCACTCTGTAATACATCAGATTATAGAAGTAAGATGGGTTTCAAGTTGCTATACCTCTCGTGCTGGTTGTGTGGATGAACTCACATTTTCGCTTTGATTTTCAGCTCAAACATGCCGAAGCAGTGGAGCCGGCAGACGGACACCCCGATGGTTGAAGAAAAGGGTGAACATGAAAAGACAGAGACATTGTACTTTTGCATCATTGTTTTTTTAATTTGTTTTCATTCCAGTGAGTTTCCACATTCTTTCTGTTCAAATGTTTTGTTTCTGAAAGCGCTTCAAGAGTGACTGTGTGTGAGAGAGAAATGCGTGTGGATAAAATTGTGAAGTCATTGTAATGATTTGGATGTGCATTAGTAAATAGAATGAAAAATGTATATCAGCTGACGTAGAGTGTTACAATAAGCTCTTGAAATAAACTCGTTTGTTTACCATCAGGTATGTTTACTCTCACCTGTATCATAGTATGCAAGCTTGTGCATTTCCACCTTGATAAGAGCAGGTTACCTTTAGCTATGCAAGCCTCTCTGGTGGTCATGATCTGTAATACTGTGTGCGTGTGTGGTCAAGTGCATGAGTGTGTGTGTGTGTGCGCACAATAACACTGATCAACATCTAAAATAGTTAAACCTCACAGCATTGGATCTGATTAATTTGTAAAGAAATTAGTCTTGACATCATTTATGAATGCGTGTACAATTTTCCATCAGTTTAAAAAATGTTACAAATGTATCTTACCACAAACCAATACATTATTCCTTGCAACCTTTGTCTGTGAAGGTCAAAATGAAATGAATGTGCAATGATTTGTACAAATAGTGGCACATTTGTGAATAGAGTTATTATCTTTTGTGTAAATGTATTGTTATTTGTGCCGACAACCAAAGGAAGATGTTCCGATTCAAACACAAAATGATCTTGCACAGACAACACGTATAACTACTAATGAACGCCAAGATACAGATGCAACATTTTGATAGATATTTGTGCACACGTTTAAAAGTTTAGACTAATTTCCTCCTCTGTCTAGTCCTCTCTTTTCAATACAATCAAACCCTGTTGAGTCAAAATAGCTACGTTTACATGCAACCAAATGATCCGTTAGTAATCAGATTCATGGCTCAGTCAGATTGAAAAGGATTCATATAAACACCACAATTGATCCGACTGTGCTCAATCTGAAAACTTTGGTCTGTAAAAATTTTGAAAGGAGTAATGCAGACCTGAAGTAATCCAATTGGGGGGGGGGGGGGGGGGGGGGGGGGATAAGCATGTAAATGCTTGAATCTTACTATTTTCTCAATCTGATAAAAAAAATTGCTTGTCGAACGTGTGTGTATTATTATATTGTTTGTTATACTTTGGAACACTAGTAATGCACATGTAAATTAATATGTAAATCAGATTGCAAAGTTTTAAGTTTACATAAATATCTTTTAGAAGCTGAAATCGGATTGGATTCATACGGTTAACAAAATTCGTGCATGTAAACATACCTAATGAAAAAACGACTACATTCCATTACATTAAAAACATCAACTAAAATGAATACATTTACCAAATAAATAATGAAAAATAGTGTAAATTAAATTCAAGACTATTATTTTTTCTAACAAATAAATGAAGTGGATTTAAAATCAAAGCACGGAAATAAAAACAAGAAACATTGAACTAAATATCCAAACATCTTGAACTATTTCAATCATGACAATTGGAAGGTTTTTTGATTGTCAAAGGTTCTGTATATAGATAAAACATGACACTCCACAAAAAAATAATTGTGTAATCAGCAATACAATCTTAGCATCATAAGCACATTTACTTTACATGCACGTTAGTTAATGCATAAAATTAATAACATTTGAAAACAGATTTCATAAACCACAATTTTTGTATCAATTTGACGTGATATTGACTCTTCAGAACACTTTTTCTTTTCTCACATCTCTGGAATGTATAGCATCAGTTCTTTACAGTGACATCAGAAAAATTATGCACAACAATAACATTTTGGACGCGTTCTGGTAGCAGGAACAGTAACCTTTGTAGTTAGATGGTATACATCAATAATAGTGTACATTTGACAGCAATAGCACAGCATCACCTCGACCAAATACATTTATATCTTGAGCACGGTTTATCTCGACACACACATACATATGGCTTTAAGTTAAAAATAGACTTTGCTTTTGAATGTTCCTATTGCACAGCATGCATGATTCCCAGGACACTATACCTTGAGTTGCTTTGGGTAAAAGCATCAGCCAAATATGCAATTGTAAATGGACGTTAGATCTTCAAGAGGTACCAGATTGTCAGCTTACAATTTGTAAAGGGCTACACATTTAATAGTTGAGTATTTAATATAGTTGATACTAATATTCAATTTATTTTGCACATATTGGACTTAAAATCCGGAGCTTGCCTGAGAAACAATAACAGACGGCACTGGTGCATTGTGGGTGAAGGGACAACACTAATGTGTGTAATACTAGGACTGGTTTAAGCGCAACTTTAGTTCACTGTATATCTATACACATGTACACATTCCTCCTACAACTGGAGCGCTAGTTTCGGCTCCAGTCGAGGTTTTAAATATCAAACGGGTTAGTGTTTAGGGATTGCTCTGATCTCCATTGTGTCGAGGAGAGTCGTACCGCATGATTTGCCGTGGGGTGCCGTACCCTGACATGCCAGCTTGAGATGCGCCACGATTGCTTCCCATCTGCATCCCGATAAGACTCCGGCCTTGACGCAGCTGCTCCTCTGAAAACTCCCGCTTGTGGCCCTTGGTTTTCCTAAAACACAATTCAAAATATTTAAATGCAGAAAGTGAGTTCTTAGAGGACGCATGAGATGCTGTAGCTGTGTTTCATTTGATTAATCCAGACTTTTGACTAAAGTCTGGTCCGGTTTGCAGACAAAGATGGCTAGGAAATTACAGGGAAACATCTGTGCTTTTGTAAACGCAAAAGAAAATGTCTGAATGTTTCAAAATGATGAACGTCACCAGTAATTATTCCTTCTTCATAGGTGCTCATTGGCCTTTTGTAATGTCACGATTGTAAGCATTAAACCATTGTTAATGTTCCACTGCTTATTATGTAATTTAAAAGAGGTCTTTGCAATCTAATAAAATCTTCTGCTCATGAAAGACGTAATAAAAAGGCTACGGAAGCCCAATTAGCCGCAACATAATAAAAAAATATGCTTTAGGTAATCATAACTATGACATAAAAACCTGAAATTATTAAACAATAAGTCATTATTACATAACAGTTGACCTATTGATATTAAAGTCATTATTATGAGATAAAAAGTCGTGAATGTCGTGAATAAAAAGTGATGACTTAAAGTCAATTATGAAAAAGTCAAAAGTAGGACATTCTAAGTCATAATTATGACATAAGTCCACACCGATCCATTTAAAAGTCACTAAGAGATTAAAAGTTGATATTATGAAATAAAAATTCAATATTATGACATACTATATTATAATTATGAGATCAAATGTTTTTTATATGTCATAGTGCTGCCCACAAGGCTATGGCTCTGAAACAAAAGCTTATTTTAACTTAAGTACTTACAGTACCAATGATTATTTGAATTGAAAATAAGCCCTCCTTTCATTTTTAATACATCAGCAGTTCTTACAGAACGTCTCTCGCACTGTTTACACTCTAATTAGCTGCATTACTTTATGTGCGATCGATTTAAAGCCAGCCAGACAGACTCTGCACAGACTACACTAACCAGGTACAAATAAAACTATCTGACTGACTGATTCATCTGAATTTAGATTCGATTTGTTTGCACACTGTTGGCAATTCTGCAAGCTCTTAAAGGGATGGTTTGGAGTAAAATCAACCCAGGGTCCTTTGCACCATGACCTCGAGCCAAACCCCCAAAGCTTATATAGAGATATCAGCCGAATGGCTTAGTGCAGGCGCTAATGGATCCAAGTTTGTATCTTGTAAATTACCCCACTAATAATGCTTAGTTACCCCTATTTGTACTACTGTAGAAGTTTGGTACCATTCTGGGCATTATTAGTGGTGTAATTTACGAGATACATCATTGGATCCATTAGCGCTGCACTAAGCCATCCGGCTGATATCTCTAAATAAAGTCTAACTTTAATGTTCGACCAAGGGAAAAAAGGCTTCTGGGGGGGGGTGTTTGGCTCGAGGTCATGGTGCAAAGGACCCTAGGTTGAAATTACTCCGAACCATCCCTTTAAGTGATAAATGGATAAATTCTGATTAGATCAACTTTCGGTTTATACACTGATAAAGCTTCAAAAGACAGAATCAAGAAAGTTGGAAATACATTGGCAAATAAAGATAAATGAGAATGAAAACGTTTTACACCAGCAGAGAAGGCTTTGCTGGCCCTGATCGTTTGCCCAATGGGGTCTCAGTCCGTCCCTGGGCAGAGTGCAAATGAGTAACACCCTTTCTCTGTCCAGCTCACCTGTGAAACCAGTCTTTGTCCCCGCGGTAATGTCCATCATCCTTTGTGAGAGCTTCACTTCCCAGAGCCGTGAGTGTCCTCTGGACCGCAGCCATGTCCTTTCCTTTAAAACAGACCGAAAGGCTTATGAACACGATTTCGGTGACAACGCCTGGCAGAGGCATCTTGTAATTTCCTTTATACACCATGTTAATGACAGCAGAACCTGATTTCCTAGATCGACATCTTTGTTGATCCTGGACCAACTTTCCAATCAACCAATCAGATTTGAGGGACAAGTTTAGAGTCATGTCAAGTTTAGGCTTAAAGCCAGGGTTATGTGCGTCTACATTAGTGTTATTCACCATCTTTTTACTCTGATTTTAGGGGTAACTTATGGGTATGGGTAAGGTTTAGGGGTAGGGATATGGACTACATTTTCGGACAGGAATGTTGTTCCAGGATCAGCAAAATATGTTGACCCAGGAACTCGTTTAACTCGGCTAAATCCTATGCCCATTTCCAGATAACATAAATGCTTCAAAACAGTATGCATCACCTAGGAGGAGGTTAACAAACTTATCACTTATCTAGTTACTGTAAGTTTTTGTACCATACCTAAGAGTTAATGTAAGTTATGTTTAATAAAAAGGTTAATGTACGGTCAAACAGATCATCACAAAATAAACCCTGACAGGGTGATCTTGATCCCAGTGCAAAGCTGAGGTGTTATGTAAATAATTCATGATGATATAGTGGAAAATGTATATAAAGGGGTCATGAACTGAATTGTTTTATTATTTTTTATTACACGGCTCTGTGGAATACTTGATTCTGATTGGTCAATAGTGCCATCCAGCGGCACGTTATTCCCAGATAACAACCGCTGAAAACAGAAACACAGGCTCATACGGGTCACTGAAGTCAGCAGCGCTATACGCCTGCTAGGAACGGTTTTTCTTCGTGGAAGTTTTGCGTTTGGTGAGCTAATAAAATATTAAAACTCAGTCGAATCAATATTTTGTGTACAGTTATTTAATTATGCCATCCAGTATCGTGGACTCGCTCTCTCTTGCTTCATACAAACGCAGCTGCCGCCATTTTGTGACTATTGTTTTGTACACTGTTGGATTATGAGATACAAACAGGTACGATTTTAAAACAGTTTAATCTGAAATCAATATATCTTATCCCCATAACTATTTATGTGGCGACATGCTGTGTAATAAGTGATATGACTGTATACTGTATCTCTTAAATGTCCGCCTAGTTTGAACTTGCCGCGCTGCGACTGCTCTCTCCATGGAAACTTTGCGTTTAAAGACCTAATCAAATATTTCAACTCAGATCAATATTTCGTGTCTAATTATTTACTTATGTGGCAAGTAGCCGTGTAATAAGCGGGATAATGTACATCCAGCCGGTGGTTCTCTCAAAATAACCCTTCAGGCGGATCAAGACCTCCGCTTCACGTCCTCATCATCCTGTCGGGGGTTATTTTGAGAGAACCACTGGCTGGATGTACATTATCCCTTACATAATGTTTCCTGGGGTGCACTTGTAATGTTAGTATGATTTTTACTTCAAAAATTACTTTGTAATTTAGAAATAAAAGGCATTTTTCCTAGGCTGATTTTAGCTTCTGATTTGAACGCTCTGTTTGAAGGGGCGTGTCTGTGTGAGACTTCAGTGTAAACGCCCACTGCTGTGATTGGCTGTGAGACTTCAGTGTAAACGCCCACTGCTGTGATTGGCTGTGAGACTTCAGTGTAAACGCCCACTGCTGTGATTGGCTGTGAGACTTCAGTGTAAACGCCCACTGCGGTGATTGGCTGTGAGACTTCAGTGTAAATGCCCACTGCTGTGATTGGCTGTGAGACTTCAGTGTAAACGCCCACTGCTGTGATTGGCTAACAGCTTTACATATGAAATAGCTAGTATTACATATGGAACTTTCTCGAAAACCTTTAGCACGTTTTTACTATTACAGCTCTCAGTGTTAACTACTCGTGAAAAGTGATAATTATAGCATTACAATTAGATCTACTCAGATCTACTTTACTAGATCATTACATCAGAAATCACGGTCACAGATCAGGCATTAGAATGAACAGGGTTACCAAAGAATCCAGTGAAATGTACTGAATACGAATAAATAATGTTTGACTGAGACATTCACATTGTTGAAAATAAATATCCACAGTCCTAGGATTAGGATCCTTTGGAGGGTAATGTCATTATTAGTCCAGTTAGTGACACTAACTCCAGTGGGCGGGGCCTAAGCTGATCTTCTTCTGCAGAGGCGGTCTTTCACTGCCTTATTACGTCATGAAGAGGCATATTCCAGGACGAGTCGTTCGCTGGGCCTGGTGACAATAAAAGCTGATTTTGGACTAACAAGGAAGTTTTCAGTTCTGAAACTTCTCAGGATATTCTTATAATATGATGACCTCTTATATGTCAAAACCTCAAGGTTCTCTCTTGATTTCTCAGTTCATGAGCCCTTTAAATGTAACTTTATTCTACTGACTTTCTACAGTACATTTGGGGCGGTAAATGTTTTTGAAAAAGGTCTCACAGAGGCTGCATTTATTTGATCAAAAATATATCAAAAACATTAATATAGTGAAATATTTTTACACTTTAAAAACTAACATATTTGAATATATTTTAAAATATAAACTAATTGAATCATCAATACCAATATTTTTTATTTTATTTTAAGTGTATATTCAAACAAACTGTTGTGTGCGAGTGTGTGTGTGTGTGTGTGTGTGTGTGTGTGTGTGTGTGTGTGTGTGTGTGTGTGTGTGTGTGTGTGTGTGCGTGTGCATGTGTTTGTTTTACCTTCCCAAAGATCAACAGTTTGGAATATGTCTCCCCTGTTAACACCATATTCTTCAGCCGCCTGCAGGAACTGAGAAATCTTCTCCATTTGTTTAAAGACCATTTTAGTTTCTGTAATTTTCTTAATTGGTTCCTCACCGCTGGGGTATAGACTGTTGATGAGCCGGCAGAGAATCTGGGATGGGGTTAAGAGGGGGAAGGGAGAAAGGAGGAACATAATCATTTAGGTTCTGTCAGATTCTTAGTCCTAGTGATGACTAAAGCTGTGCGTCGGGGTCCTGATCACCCTGTCAGGGTTTATTCTGCGATAACAATATGCTGGATTTACTTTATACCATACATAATAAATTTTGTTAAGCCTGGAAAACATTACTCGACTTTTGTAGAGATTTTTGTCTGATTTACAGTCTGGACGTGTCAACAGTAGTAGACGAAAGTAAGAGCCAGACTGCAGATTTGAGTCGGAGTTGACAGATTTCACAGAAAATGGCACAGTGTATTATGGGTAGAGACGTTTTAGCATTTTTGGGCAGAGATTTTTTAGCTTCAGACTTCAATTCCATCCAGTCGGAGGATATCAGACATGTTTGATATTTTTAGCCGATTTTAGAACACGTATTGTTTTCATTTGTCATGCGTCTCCAATATGATTCCCCGTTTTTCTCTGTAACAATTTACTAAGTCAACAAGTGTATGATGCCTTTAGATGTTAATGCTTACATGCCAATTCAACAATAGTAAGTTGTGTGGTATCAAGACAATTTCATGGCAACACAGTATTTTCTAATACTTGTACACTGTCTTATTACTTATTCAAAAAAGTGTACTTTTCCATCATCAGCAAAGTGAATGCTTTTAGTGCAAAGTATTTGAAGTGGGATGCAACCATAAATTTAAACTAATACCATTTACTCCTGGTATTAAGAGGCGTTTTGGTCGATTGGATCACAAGTAGACGAGGGAGACACATTCCCGTTTACACCTGGTGTTTTAATCCGTCTCTTTTGTCCACTTTCAACCACTTCTGTCCTGATTTCTTCGAGGGGAGGGTCTATGGGCGGGTAAATCTATGTGTTTTTTCAGATCTTTCGATCTAATGGATGAAATAAGCTCACGCAATTTACATATGAACAGAAAAGGAGAATCTGGAAAAACATACGGAGAACATCAGCTTTAGTTTCCGCTCTGACAGACGCAAGATCACGCCGAACACTGTGAGTGTGTGTTAGAAATCAGGAATGCTGAGAGAACATCGTGATTGGTACATTTTTCCTCTTCAAACCAAACTTGGGTCTCCAGCCGACAAAGTTTAAATCCCGTCTGGCTAGAGCTCTTCCCATAATGTTTACGCATTAGTTCAGTAGACGGAGAGTAGACGGTCTTCTGTGTCTGTTTGAACACAATATGATCACATGAGCGTTTACACTACGAAAGCAATCTGGTTAAATACGTTTTCGACTACCTCTGGAAGTGTTCGAAAGTGGACAAAAGACGTTTTAGACCCGATTACACCTGTAAACAACGCATCTTAATGCCAGGTGTAAACAGGGCCAAATGTGAATTCATCAACACATGACAATGCTGTAAAAAAAATATTTAACTTAAAAAATAAACTAAAAACATTATTGGAGAATGCTTATAAGAATATACAATTTCAGTCTTTCTACTTGAAAATTGTACACTTATTCAATGTGTTACTTGCCATTTCTTTATAATTATTTGTGAAGTTTACTAGCAATTTGAGAGAAAATAGTTTCTAAACCAAATTTTTCACACCTCCACAAACGTTTTTCTGTGTAGTGTCATAATCATCGTTCTTAAAATAACTTTTTTCTTAGTGTGAAGAAATTTTTAATAATCTTTTCTAAATAATCTTTTTCCACTATAGAACGTTTTGTGCTTTTAGTTGTTAAAGGTTCTTCATGGAACCATAGACGCCAATAAGGAACCTTTATTTTTAAGTGTGTATCTACTGACAAATGTTGTGTTGTTTCAGGCACCCCTTGTTAAAAATGAGTCTCTGACATTAATATAACCAAGGTTACTGGAATGTTTGATCTAGAATTTAAGTTCCTTCCCCATTCCATTTCCAGCACATACTGTTCCACTCGTGAGCCATTTCTGGAAGTTCTGTTTGCCAGGTTCAGGTCGCTCCAAGTCGTCACCACACTGGATCAGGATCCATTCCACAAGCCGAGTCTCCAACTCCACATTATACTTCTGGTCAATCTTCTCTTGGACCTCACGGCTGAGCCCATAGCTTGGTCCCCTGTTTGCCATGGCATTAACACTGACCTGCAGTGGTGATAATCTGAAACACACACACACATATGTCTGAATAGACTAGATTTTATTTTCAAACACTATATGCCTATAGACTATGTAAAATAGATTAGAGCATTGGCTACTGCTTACTCTGAGACTATAACCCTATTGACAAAGATTTTTGTCCGTGTTTAACTGGAACTAAATGGTCTAAATTGATCAATTTGATAACGCCATACAAAAAAAACGGATTGGTTTCCATTGGTTTCCATGCAACACACGTCGAGTCACTCCGAAACATGAACGAGCAAAATCATCATATTATTTGCGCTGTTTTAAATCGACTACAATCTCAATTTGATCGAGATTATCAACAACAAACTGACCAAAACGCCAACTTGAGCCTGACGCACTCTAGTAAAAAAATGACAGTATGCAACTGCGCATCACTAACTGATTGTGTAATGCAGTCTAATTTTCCGACAATGCAGTGAGACATTGTGCATCTACTCACTATGATGGAGGCTGTTTGTTGTTTTCCTCGCCCGTGTAATGTCCGTCTGTTGGCACCATGGATGAGCACTCGAAGGGCCAGTGAAGGGGGAGGGAGGGAGGGACTGGAACCAGCTCAGCATCCGTCAAACCAGAGCATCACGCGTGCTCGCTGATGGAGAGAGGGTTGGCTAGGAGCTGGACAGTAAGTGTTACGTAAAACTCAAGGTTGCGCGCATCATTGGCTTGACATGTTGCAGTGTGTAAAACGCGTAAAGCTGCGAGCCAAAAAAGGCATTCGGAAGAATGGCTTGTGTGTGCATATTAAAGCATCAGTGTGTGCGTACATGAAAAGCAGGCCATGAAGAACACGGTCTCTATATGCCATATATGCCGTCGGGCATGATGCAATAAGGGCACGCGTGAGATGATGTCATCTTTACTTTACTGTAATACAATCTATGCTCAAATGCAGAAATGTTTTACTCTTCTGAAATGCTGAACATTGGTAATATTTCTAAAGCAATTTTCAGTGAATACAACAAAGGTGTAAAATGCACAATTTATTGCTAGTAACTGCAAAAGCACTCTGTCTTTACATTCAACTGAATATATAAATATAAAGTTGGCAAATAATAATACATCATGATTTTGCATTAAAACATAGGTATGCTATTATTAGCCTATGTAAAAAGGGAAAGTATAGGCTTTTTTAGTTGTTGACATGGTCTCCATTGATATATTTTTTTTAATTACATTTAGATTTTTTATTTATTTCATTTTGCGGTTATCTGTCAGTGCTCCAATAGTCCAATAGAGTTAAGTAGGCTAAATATATTTCGTGATGTCTGAAGAACTGCGTAATTTAATAATTATAGCCTACCAGAATAAAAAATAAATAAATTAAACAGTTTTAAATGTAGTATAGCATGTCACACCACGTTAGCTATACAGAAGGTGCCACAATTTACTTAAAAATGAAGAAATCAACGACCAATTAAAAAAATGTAAATAAATAAATGTTCAAATTGAAGAAAAAAAACTTGATTTATTTATTTACGAGAAAAAAGTTAATAAAATAATGAATTGCTAAATCATTTTTATTCAACTTTTTGCATTAAAACTACTTTTTTTTAAATGTGTTTTCCAATGACTTTTCTTAATCTCAAAAATATTTAATAATTACTTAATAAACCAATAATGTATTTCTTTTTATTTTATTTTAAAGTGGCTCTCCTAGTCCTCCATTCTGCATACGGTATAAAAAGCCTTCCTGCAAACTAATTAATTGTAATCTCTGAGAGAACTCTATGCAACAAATATTGGCTGCTGTCCTGCCCACATCCCTTAGATCAGCAAAGCAGCCTCAGCACTCTCCATTGACTTAATCAGTCAATGGGTTTGTCCATATCAATCACTGTTGGCCCGTGTGTGCATCCAGCTGTGCTCTTACATTCCTCAGCATATCCATGTAGAGCCTATTGTTCTCACTATGGAGAGAAAAAAAGGACTTTCATTTCTTTGTTGTTTTATTGCATTGTACTTTTGTTTTCACAGTCTTATAATTTAGAGTACTTGGGATACTCACTCAGCCAGAGAACGGTCAAATACCAGGTTTCCCATGTCCATATAGTATTGAGCATTTGCTCTCAAATCAGTCCAGTACTCATTTGCCTGCATTCAACATAGACATCATGTTCCAGAAATAATATCACTAATTACTTAATTTCATTAGAAATGTTTTATTCATTCTATTCAATCTATTGCAGCATACTTTAATTTGTTTTAATCACTTTCCTTATGCCATTTTAAATGCAGGCTACCTTTATGACTGCTGATGTCTTAAAGGTGCAGTGAGCGATTTTTGCTTTAGAAAGTGGTTTGGACCGAGCAGCACAACACACTTGTAGCCAATCAGAAGTAGGGGGCGTGTCCAATCATGATAGGGGAGGAGAGAGAGTGAGCAAGACTGATAAAGAGACAAGGGTGCGTCCGAAATCGCATACTCTCTTATTTTGAATAAGCAATTACTTCACGGCCGCTAAAAAAGTATGTTCTTTAAGTATGAATGTGTGTAGTATGAATGCAATCTGAACTTACTACATTCGCCATGTTGTCATTATAATGTGACCTACCAGCGTCAGTTGCGTCGCCTCACTGCCATTCATAAATCCTCTCCCGTGGCCTCATGGGATAGTAAAGTGTCCATCACATGCACATTCAAATTCTCGTCGGAAGTACAAGGTCATCCAGGTACTTTTTCCCTACTCTTTTATGAGGACTGTGACATACTTCCTTTGTCACATACTGTTTTTCGCCTACTATATAGGGAAGTATGCGATTTCAGACATCCACTCTTGCATTGCATGTTAAAGCTACACTGTGTAATTTTTTAAGTTGATTCTTAGAAAAAAACACTTTGTTCTTTCAAAAATATTTGTGCTCATTAATGTGTAATTACTTCTACCAACTAATCAAGTATTCTCGTAAGCGTAGAATCTGCCATTTATAATACATACGAGCGAGTCGCTCGAATGGCGGCAGCCATGTTGCGCCTCCATCTTGAAAATACATTAGACAAAGAGGGACATACCTGGAAATTCAAGCTTCGCCTTTCGCGTTTTACACTCAGTGGCACCGTGACGAATGCGAGGGGGAGATTACTCGCGACTGCCGGCAGATTTGAAATAATACGGCCACCGTAGGAGTTAAAACGCCCTCGGAATGGGAGGGGCTAGAAAGTAATATTCAGTTGGTAGTCATAAACAATTTCACCGCTAGATGGGAGAAAATCCTACACAGTGTAGCTTTAATGCAGTTTCGAGGCTCAGCAATGAAGGGAGGGGTGTGTTTGTTTGGGTTCAAAAATCAACAGTGTTTCTCAGAAATCGCTTACTGCACCTTATTTAACTAAATAATGACTGTATAAAGAGATTCTTAATTCAAACATCCAGGATAAATATAAAACAAAAAGGTTTATAACCTCAAAATAGAACATGTAGAACTGTTTTGCAGGTAAATGGTGCTATAGCTTAGAGGTTCCAAATACGAAGCAAGTGATTTGGTTCAATTTCACTTCTACATACAAACAATATAATCAGCTGAACAATGTCTGCAGCTTTCACTAAACAAATCAAATGTGAGGCTGTGGATAGATCGCTATAGTGTTCACCTGCTCTTGTATGGTGTAACCCCATTGGTTCTGAGAATAACTGGGATCCCAGTAGTCAGACTGTCTCTTTACACGTAAAAATTTCGTGGCCTGCTCCCCCTTCACAAATGGAGCGGTGAACACACCTGTGTGTAAAACTCCATTAGTCATTTGTTGACTTTACGAGTCAAATACAGTTCCTATTTACATGCACACAATTCATGAATAGTTTTTTGCTATACACATGCAGCCACAATTAAAGTGCATTGATTAACTCACCACTTATGAGAGTCATCAGAATCACTATATGCTTCATGCTTTTCATCTGTGCACAAGCAGGGAAAATGTATCTGTGCTCTCTAAATAAAAAAATATAAATATAAAATATAATAAATATATACTCTGAATGAGAAAAAAAAACATAAGCCTAATTTGGTAACATTTACAATAAAGTTACATTAATGCATTAACTAACAATGAGTATTGCATTTGTTACAGTATTTACTATTTATTACCATTTGTTAATAAATGTAACTGTTCATTGTTGGTTCATATTAGCCCAGAAACATTAAATAGTATTAACATATGCAACTTTTTGATTTTAACCCTTAATCACTGTTAAAAAAGGATAACACTTAAGGTGTTTGGGGTCAAAATGACCCCAAACTTTTAAAGAGCGATTACATAAGGAAATATAAATTTTTATATGGAAAACTATATATCATTTTTTTTATTTACTTCTCAACTATACATTTATGCTGTGTTTTTGTGGAAATTTTGAAGTTTTTTAACTATTTACTGCACAATTACATAACTAGGCCATACATTGGCTCATGAAAAAAGATATTTTAAAGAAAAAATCACTTAAATGATGATCTTAATTAAATCTAAATAGTTTTTGGACATTGCTCTATGTGTTAGGGATAGAATACTGACATCTGCTGGTTTGTGGAAAAACTTTAGAAATTATAATTAAAGAAAGAAATTGCAATGACCACATATATCCAATAGAGGGCCATAGAGACTCATTCATTTTCACTTCATTTTTCTTGATGCTTAAACTTCTCCTCACAACTTTATGATATATATTTTGTGAATATTTATTTAAACATTTTGAAATACATAAAAAATATGTAGTTTTGTCAGAGTTATAATTTGTTGTTGTTTTCTGATATATTTTGAATTATCTTGCTTTTGCAAATTATTATACATACATTTACAAGTCACCACTATGACATGACTGTAGTGTGTGTATGTGTATGTGTATGTGTATGTGTGTGTGTCACAGGTCGGGATGGGCCGAACCAGACTATGCCCACCCCTAGACCCAGAACACTTTGAGGAGCGTGCCAGAGACGAGACCAGAGTCAAGGAATAAAGAGTAACAAATTTTATTAAGAATAAAACAATTGGTAATCCTAATCTAAAAGTCTTCTTCTCTCCCTCGTCCAGGGAGGAGTCCAAGACGGCAAGAGGACACAGTCTTCCCCACAGACGGCGATTCCCAGTAAGGAGTACCGGACTGGTAAGTATCTCACGGTATGCAGGTTAACAGAGTTCCTTTCTCCAAGCAGGTATCAGGTACACAATGGAAGGTGATGGACAGGTGAGTTCTCCGGCGAATGGATGGCCACAGCTTCCTCTCCTCTTTTCAATAGAGAACAGTTCACGGCAGTCAAATATACAGGTAGATATCTTACGGTAAGTAGATCGACCAGGCTCCTTCCACGCTGGTATCAAGTTCGCAATGGGAGGTGATGAGCAAGTGAGTTCTCCAGTGAGCGGATGACCACAGCTTCCTCTTCTCTTTGAAGTAGGGGACAGTTCACAGCAGTTGATAGGGTACAAGTAGGTATCTTACGGTATGTAGGTTAACTGGGTTCCTTCTCCACGCTGGTATCAGGTACGCAGTGGGAGGTGATGGACAGGTGAGTTCTCCAGTGAGTAGATGAACACAGCTTCCTCTTCTCTTTGAAGTAGGGGACAGTTCACAGCAGTCGATAGGATACAGGCAGATGTCTTACGGTAAGTAGGTTAACCGGGTTCTTTTCTCCAAGCTGGTATCAGGTACACAATGGGAGGTGACGGACAGGTGAGTTCTCCGGTAAGTGGATGGCCACAGCTTCCTCTCCTCCTTTCAAGTGGGAGACAGTTCACAGCAGTCAATAGTATGCAAGTAAGTATCTTACGATATGTAGGTTAACTGGGTTCCTTTCTCCACGCTGGTATCAGGTACGCCGTGGGAGGTGATGGACAGGTGAGTTCTCCAGTGAGTAGGTAACCACAGCTTCCTCTTCTCTTTGAAGTAGGGGACAGTTCACAGCAGTCGATAGGATTCAGGTAGGTGTCTTACGGTAAGTAGGTTAACTGGGTTCCTTTCTCCACGCTGGTATCAGGTACACAGTGGGAGGTGATGGACAGGTGAGTTCTCCAGTGAAGGGATGACCACAGCTTCCTCTTACAGGTGGGCTTTGGGCTGCAGCGAACTCACGATCACAGACTGAGCTGGGCTTTCTCTAGGGCAGACAGAGTCAACACTTCACACAGCAATATAACGTTCTCACATGTGTCGTGGAGAAGACAGAAACTTCACACCATACAGGTGGGCTTTGGACTGCAGCGAACTCACGATCACAGACTGAGCTGGGCTTTCTCTAGGGCAGACAGAGTCAACACTTCACACAGCAATATAACGTTCTCACATGTGTCGTGGAGAAGACAGAAACTTCACACCATACAGGTGGGCTTTGGGCTGTAGCGAACTCACAGTCACAGACTGGGCTGGGCTTTCTCTAGGGCAGACAGAGTCAATACTTCACACAGCAATATAACGTTCTCACGTGTGTCGTAGAGAAGACAGAAACTTCGCTCCATACAGGTGGGCTTCGGGGCTGCAGCGAACTCACAGTCACAGACTGGGCTGGGCTTTCTCTAGGGCAGACAGAGTCAATGCTTCACACAGCAATATAACGTTCTCACGTGTGTCGTAGAGAAGACAGAAACTTCGCTCCATACAGGTGGGCTTCGGGGCTGCAGCGAACTCACAGTCACAGACTGGGCTGGGCTTTCTCTAGGGCAGACAGAGTCAATGCTTCACACAGCAATATAACGTTCTCACATGTGTCGTGGAGAAGACAGAAACTTCACGCCATACAGGTGGGCTTTGGGCTGCAGCGAACTCACAGTCACAGACTGGGCTGGGCTTTCTCTAGGGCAGACAGAGTCAATGCTTCACACAGCAATATAACGTTCTCACGTGTGTCGTAGAGAAGACAGAAACTTCGCTCCATACAGGTGGGCTTTGGGCTGCAGCGAACTCACAGTCACAGACTGCGCTGGGCTTTCTCTAGGGCAGACAGAGTCAATACTTCACACAGCAATATAATGTTCTTACGTATGTCGTGGAGGAAACAGGATTTCACGCCAGCTGTCCTTCCCAAACCTTTCCTCAGTTGGACGTACTCGATCTCTCCAAGCTCTGAAGATGTACAATATACCAGCCTGCCTCTTGGGCGAGCGCACGGCGGTTAAAAACAGACTTTTACACACCCACAGGAATTCCACTCCAATATACAACGCGAGGGAAGAGAAGGAACGGCAATTCAAACACTGCAAATCCACTCATTTAGTGTACTTAAGGCCAGCACTCACCCTGGGTCTCGGTTTTAAAGCAAAGGATCGGCGGCGAGAGGAAGGAGATTTTAAACACTTCTTCATAGGCATAAACTGGATTCACTTCACCGTCCGAACGGGAAGAGGAGATAAGAATGGTAGAGAATCAGTTTAATTCACTCAGTGATATTCGGACAGCACACTCCAAGCACTTCAACCCACATCTATCTCAATATCAAACGTGTGGTAGGAGATTCAATTAATCGGTTACTTATCTTCGCTCTCTCATCCAGACGAGGCACTTCCCTCTTTCCTTCTCTCTCTCTCCGTCTTCAATTCCTCATACACACGACATTCCTTTTTCCTCGCAACGAGCCCTCAACGACACACTTCTGAGAACGCTTCCTAACAAGAGCCAGCCACATCCAAACGGGAACAAAAGCACCACAAGCAGGAGAAGAACAACACCAACTTTCTCTTCCTCTGACTTTTTATACTCTCATGAGTCAGCGTGGCCTCATTCAAACGCTCAGCGCAAATTACCCACACCTGCGGACAATCCGCCACTAATTACCATGGCGGCAGGCACTCACTCGGCTTTGGGACGGTGTTTCACTTCCCAAATCTCAACAGGGACGTTTCTCTAGCGGGGATCGTCCCGGGCTTATTTGTCACCCCGTGACATACCCCCCCGCCAAACCGTTCTAGTCCCGAGAACGGTCTCCTGACACCCAGTCCCCATACCTGGCTGGTGGCTGACCCCGATTCCCTCGTTGAGACCGTCGGGGAGAGGAGACAGGTGCTTCCGGCCGTGGTCCCAGGCCTAAACCTCTTGGGATTACTGCCCACCCTACCAGCGGGGGTGCCCATGACGTGTCGGCCGGCGGGTCTCTTACCACTGGCTTTGGGAAATACGGGCAAGGGCGAATCAAATTGCGGTGTAACACCCGTTCAGGGCCTGCCCTTCCTTCTGGCCGTAGTGCGTATACCGGTTGGTCTGGATGGGGTTGTCGCTGAACGACGTACGGCTGAGCCTCCCATCGATCGCTCAACTTCCCTTTTCTTTGCCGGCGATTATCTCGCACCAACACCCTCTCACCGGGCAATAACGGGGCCTCTCGAGCCGTACGGTCATACAACCTCTTATTCTTCAACGCCGTTTGGTTTATCCGGCCAGCGACTTGCTCGTATGCCGACTGCAGGCGTTGATGGTGATTTATCACCCAAGCGGATAGACTTCCTCCCTCTTCTTCCCCGGTGGTCCCCATAAGCATATCCATTGGGAGTCTCACATGCCTGCCGAACATTAGGTAAGTAGGGGCGTAACCAGTAGTACTGTGTATGCTATTATTATACGCCTGTATCATCGCTGGAAGCCTGTCAGCCCAGTGGCCCTGCTGTTCCTCCTCCAAGGTACCCAATAAGCCCAATAAGGTCTGATTGAACCTCTCACACCCCCCGTTCCCTTGAGGGTGATAAGGGGTCGTGTGGGTCTTCTTACATCCGTACAGGAGGCACAGTTCGCGGATTACCTTGGACTCAAAATTAGCCCCCTGATCAGAATGGAGGATTTCCGGACAACCAAACGGCTGAATTACATATCTCCAGAGGGCATTGGCGGTAGTAAGAGCAGTTTGGTCCACAGTAGGGACGGCCCAGGCGTATTTAGTAAACAGATCAGTGATGACAAGAATATTCTGGACCTGATCCACCGGTCGCCCCAGAGTGAGGAAGTCCATGGCCACTATGTGCAGAGGTGCCTTGGCCTGGATCGGGACCAACGGTGCCCGGGCCTCCTTCCTAGATTTAAACAAGATGCAGCGTGGACACCTCTGGAGGTAAGCCCTGGTAGTACCCTCCATCCCGGGCCAGTAGAAATGTCGTCTCAACAAGGCCAACGTCCTCTCTTGCCCCTGATGTCCCATCCGGCCATGATAGGCCTCCAACAGAGCTTGCCAACGTCCTTCAGGGACCACGATCTGACGGACCTCCTCTTCTCGGCCGGGCTCCTGCAGTGCCCTACAAAGCACCCCTTCCTTTAGGCACAGCCTCGCCCTCTGTCCCAGCAAGCCTCGCACAACTCGAGTCTCAGCTCGACGTTCCGCCCCCTCGGGCCAGATCTCCTGTTCTACCCACGTCCGTACCTTCAGCACATCCCCATCTTCGCCCTGCCACGACCTCCAGCGTGATGGATCCCACCCCCAACATGGAGGGGGGTCTTCAGACCCTTGTCCCGGTGCTTCAATGACCCCCACCATCAATCCCTCATCGGACCCCGCTCCGGGGGCCTGTAGATGGCCTGCCGACCCTTCACCCGGTAACCTAGATAATACGTCAGCATTGGTGTGTTCCTTTCCTGGTCGATACTGGATCTGGTAGTCAAAATTGGCCAGTTGTGCCACCCAGCGTTGCTCTACCGCCCCCAGCTTGGCCGTTTGTAGATGTACCAGCGGGTTATTGTCTGTGACAACCTGTACCTTGGCTCCCCAAAGATAGTCTTTGAACTTTTCGCTTAATGCCCATTTCATGGCTAACAGCTCGAGTTTGAAGGAACTATAATTTGAGTCGTTCTTTTCGGCGGGGTGTAAGCTTCGGCTGGCGTAAGCAATTACTCTTTCCGCTCCTTGCTGTTTCTGTGCCAGTACTGCACCCAAACCAAGCTGGCTGGCGTCGGTGTATAAAATAAATGGTTGTGTGAAGTCGGCATAGGCTAGGATCGGGGCCTGCAACAGCTCTTGTTTAAGCCTTTGAAAGGCAGCTTCACAAGCTGGGTCCCATTGGATCGTCGGGGATCCTCGACCCCGGGTTCGCCCGGTACCTCCAAGCAGTTGGTTAATCGGTTTAGCAATCTTGGAGAAGTCTTGTATAAATCGCCGGTAGTAACCCACAAAGCCCAGGAATGACCGCACTTGACGCACCGTCTGGGGTGATGCCCACTCTTGCACTGCCACCACCTTCTCTGGGTCAACCGAGATCCCCGCCGCACTGACCACATGTCCCAAGAACTTAACCTCCTTACGGAGGAGCTGACACTTATCGGGCTGTAGCTTCAACCCGTAACGCTCAAGGGAGCGGAAAACTTGCCCCAGATGT
Organism: Squalius cephalus; assembly: GCF_949319135.1. Classification (NCBI taxonomy): domain Eukaryota; kingdom Metazoa; phylum Chordata; class Actinopteri; order Cypriniformes; family Leuciscidae; genus Squalius; species Squalius cephalus. The sequence continues at coordinate 5,320,032 of NC_137126.1, read as the reverse complement.
TCCAAGTGAGACTTAAAATCAGGAGAATAAACGATAACATCATCCAAGTAGACGAGAGTGGTGTCCATCAACTGACTGCCCAGACAACGCTGCATCAGCCGTTGGAATGTGGCTGGAGCGTTGCAAAGCCCGAACGGCATCCGGTCCCATTCATAGAGGCCGAAGGGGGTAGTGAATGCCGTCTTCTCTCGGTCATGCTCGTCCATTTGCACCTGCCAGTAGCCGCTGGCTAGATCGAGGGTGGAATACCAGGCAGCTTGAGTGAGGCTCGTGAGGGAATCTTCGACTCGTGGTAGTGGGAAAGCATCTCTTTTAGTTACCTGGTTTAACCTCCTGTAGTCCACACAGAACCTCCAGGAGCCCGTTTTCTTGCGGACCAATACTATAGGTGCGGCCCAAGGGCTGCTGCTCTCACGAATAATCCCTCTAGCAAGCATTCCCCGCAACAAGGTACGAACCTCCGGGTACAAGGTCGGGGGTACAGGTCGATAACGTTCTCGGCTCGGCGCCGCGTCTCCGGTCGGAATTTGATGTTTTACCGCATCTGTGCGGCCATAGTCCTCCTCGTGGGTGGCGAACAAGTGCTGCCAATCCTTCAAGAACTCTTGGAGTTGTCTCGTTTGTTCTTCCCTCAACTCTTCGCCCCGTAAAGACTCTCCCTGCAAATGGGCCGGCAATCCTCTCCCGCTCTCCTCCACTCCCGAACCGACTCGGGCTAGGGCCACTTCAACCACCGTTGGACTCACCCGCTCAAAACTCACTTCCCCCTGCTCGTGAACCTGCTGTGGCTTCACGGATGTCACTCGGGCCAAACACTGGTGGCGGTATAGAAGCACCGGGAAGGGGTTTGTGTTTCGAACTCGGACGGGGATCCTGCCCCCTCGGACGATGGTTAGCCCTCGAGCTACTTCCACCTTAGGACCCTCGTCATGGGGTTCCACCAGGACCCATTCGTGTGGACGGTAACGTCTAGGGGGAAGCCTAACTCGGACCACAGCCTCGCTTCGAGCTGGAATAGACAGGGCATAGCGACAAACCATCCTTCCCACACTCTCTCGGTCATGCTGTTGTTCGGCCAGACAAATCCGGCGGCAATCGGCCCTGACGCGGTCCCACTCTTGGCCGGCAGGTGTTGCGGCCGCTCGTGCCGGCGCACTTCGAAACAGTTCCTCCCAACAGTCCGAGATGACATTCATTCCGATCAGTGCACGATGGGACCCCAGACATGGGTCTCGGACGACCACTACCCCCTTCTGAGGTACTAGAATTCCATGGATCTGTAAATCGGTCACCAAGTATCCCACATACGGGATGTCCAGCCCGTTTGCCCCACGGAGCGTCAGCCAGGGGGCCTCTGCAGGGAGTTGGCTTCCGGAACCAAACAGCTCTTGGGCCAAACTTTCTGAAAACAGGGTCACTTGGGAACCCGTATCCAAGAGACACCGGATTTTCTGGCCATTTACCTGGACCATAACCACCGGACAACGGCCTACCAGGCAGCTCTGAGAAGATATCGAAGGAGGGGGGTCTGACAAGGGGGTCCCGACCACTTGACCCACAGTGGCCGGAGACTCTAAAAACCCCCTTGTGATGCCCGTCGAGCGGAACACTGGCGAGCATAGTGCCCCGGCTCTCCACAGCCGTTACAGATGGGACGCCCATGTGCATCCCACTGAAATCGAGAGCCCACTGACCGGGGAGGACGATGTTCAAACGGGCGACCCCCATCGGAGTAGGCCCGCTCTCGAGAGTGAGGAGGGTACTGGGGCCGTTCTCGACGTAGTTCTTCCCTCACAGACTTGGATAACTCAGACATTTGCTCACGGACATCCCTCTTTAATTCTTCCCGGAGGGCCTGCTTCCAATCGGGCGCCGCCGGGGCCGGAGGAGGTTCAACAACGTTCGTAGCCAGGCAGCTGGGGACACCCGCATGCTCCGCCTGGTCATGCTCCAGGGCCAAAGCTTCCCGTCGGAGCTCTTCGAAAGTCAAATTCGGCTCTCTCCTCAGTTGTACCCGCAAACTCTGCCGAACTGGGCCCTCCCGTAGCCCCAGCACAAATTGGTCTCGCAACAGGACCTCTTCGCCCCCCAGGCCATGATCCTGTCTCCCCGTCAGCCTAGAATACTGCTCCCGCAGTTGTAAGGTGAATGCCCGAACGGATTGTCGAGGGCCTTGCCGAGAATTAAAGAACTTCGCCCTCAGTACTGCTACCGGGGTGGTATCCCCATATTGCCCTGTGAGAAAGTCGAAAATCGCCTGGGTTGTCGCTCGATTAGCTTCTGGTGCTGCTTGGACTTCCCTTCTTGCATCCCCTTCCAGGGAATTCAACACAAACTGGACCCTCTGTGTGGCGTTCAGACCCTGGAGTCCTGCCAAGTACTCGACCTGGGTTCTCCACTCCGACAGACTCACTTCAGACCCCAGGCCTCCATACCTCGGGGCCCATGGGGCACCCATGAAAATCGGCATAACAGGTGGCCGAGCCCCCGGTTCTTCCCCCTCTGCCATCCCCAACTCTGGTCGCTCAACTCAAAGTGTAACCCTGCCGACTACGCCAATTTTCTGTCACAGGTCGGGATGGGCCGAACCAGACTATGCCCACCCCTAGACCCAGAACACTTTGAGGAGCGTGCCAGAGACGAGACCAGAGTCAAGGAATAAAGAGTAACAAATTTTATTAAGAATAAAACAATTGGTAATCCTAATCTAAAAGTCTTCTTCTCTCCCTCGTCCAGGGAGGAGTCCAAGACGGCAAGAGGACACAGTCTTCCCCACAGACGGCGATTCCCAGTAAGGAGTACCGGACTGGTAAGTATCTCACGGTATGCAGGTTAACAGAGTTCCTTTCTCCAAGCAGGTATCAGGTACACAATGGAAGGTGATGGACAGGTGAGTTCTCCGGCGAATGGATGGCCACAGCTTCCTCTCCTCTTTTCAATAGAGAACAGTTCACGGCAGTCAAATATACAGGTAGATATCTTACGGTAAGTAGATCGACCAGGCTCCTTCCACGCTGGTATCAAGTTCGCAATGGGAGGTGATGAGCAAGTGAGTTCTCCAGTGAGCGGATGACCACAGCTTCCTCTTCTCTTTGAAGTAGGGGACAGTTCACAGCAGTTGATAGGGTACAAGTAGGTATCTTACGGTATGTAGGTTAACTGGGTTCCTTCTCCACGCTGGTATCAGGTACGCAGTGGGAGGTGATGGACAGGTGAGTTCTCCAGTGAGTAGATGAACACAGCTTCCTCTTCTCTTTGAAGTAGGGGACAGTTCACAGCAGTCGATAGGATACAGGCAGATGTCTTACGGTAAGTAGGTTAACCGGGTTCTTTTCTCCAAGCTGGTATCAGGTACACAATGGGAGGTGACGGACAGGTGAGTTCTCCGGTAAGTGGATGGCCACAGCTTCCTCTCCTCCTTTCAAGTGGGAGACAGTTCACAGCAGTCAATAGTATGCAAGTAAGTATCTTACGATATGTAGGTTAACTGGGTTCCTTTCTCCACGCTGGTATCAGGTACGCCGTGGGAGGTGATGGACAGGTGAGTTCTCCAGTGAGTAGGTAACCACAGCTTCCTCTTCTCTTTGAAGTAGGGGACAGTTCACAGCAGTCGATAGGATTCAGGTAGGTGTCTTACGGTAAGTAGGTTAACTGGGTTCCTTTCTCCACGCTGGTATCAGGTACACAGTGGGAGGTGATGGACAGGTGAGTTCTCCAGTGAAGGGATGACCACAGCTTCCTCTTACAGGTGGGCTTTGGGCTGCAGCGAACTCACGATCACAGACTGAGCTGGGCTTTCTCTAGGGCAGACGGAGTCAACACTTCACACAGCAATATAACGTTCTCACATGTGTCGTGGAGAAGACAGAAACTTCACACCATACAGGTGGGCTTTGGACTGCAGCGAACTCACGATCACAGACTGAGCTGGGCTTTCTCTAGGGCAGACAGAGTCAACACTTCACACAGCAATATAACGTTCTCACATGTGTCGTGGAGAAGACAGAAACTTCACACCATACAGGTGGGCTTTGGGCTGTAGCGAACTCACAGTCACAGACTGGGCTGGGCTTTCTCTAGGGCAGACAGAGTCAATACTTCACACAGCAATATAACGTTCTCACGTGTGTCGTAGAGAAGACAGAAACTTCGCTCCATACAGGTGGGCTTCGGGGCTGCAGCGAACTCACAGTCACAGACTGGGCTGGGCTTTCTCTAGGGCAGACAGAGTCAATGCTTCACACAGCAATATAACGTTCTCACGTGTGTCGTAGAGAAGACAGAAACTTCGCTCCATACAGGTGGGCTTCGGGGCTGCAGCGAACTCACAGTCACAGACTGGGCTGGGCTTTCTCTAGGGCAGACAGAGTCAATGCTTCACACAGCAATATAATGTTCTCACATGTGTCGTGGAGAAGACAGAAACTTCACGCCATACAGGTGGGCTTTGGGCTGCAGCGAACTCACAGTCACAGACTGGGCTGGGCTTTCTCTAGGGCAGACAGAGTCAATGCTTCACACAGCAATATAACGTTCTCACGTGTGTCGTAGAGAAGACAGAAACTTCGCTCCATACAGGTGGGCTTCGGGGCTACAGCGAACTCACAGTCACAGACTGGGCTGGGCTTTCTCTAGGGCAGACAGAGTCAATGCTTCACACAGCAATATAATGTTCTCACATGTGTCGTGGAGAAGACAGAAACTTCACGCCATACAGGTGGGCTTTGGGCTGCAGCGAACTCACAGTCACAGACTGGGCTGGGCTTTCTCTAGGGCAGACAGAGTCAACACTTCACACAGCAATATAACGTTCTCACGTGTGTCGTAGAGAAGACAGAAACTTCACTCCATACAGGTGGGCTTTGGGCTGCAGCGAACTCACAGTCACAGACTGGGCTGGGCTTTCTCTAGGGCAGACAGAGTCAATGCTTCACACAGCAATATAATGTTCTCACATGTGTCGTGGAGAAGACAGAAACTTCACGCCATACAGGTGGGCTTTGGGCTGCAGCGAACTCACAGTCACAGACTGCGCTGGGCTTTCTCTAGGGCAGACAGAGTCAATACTTCACACAGCAATATAATGTTCTTACGTATGTCGTGGAGGAAACAGGATTTCACGCCAGCTGTCCTTCCCAAACCTTTCCTCAGTTGGACGTACTCGATCTCTCCAAGCTCTGAAGATGTACAATATACCAGCCTGCCTCTTGGGCGAGCGCACGGCGGTTAAAAACAGACTTTTACACACCCACAGGAATTCCACTCCAATATACAACGCGAGGGAAGAGAAGGAACGGCAATTCAAACACTGCAAATCCACTCATTTAGTGTACTTAAGGCCAGCACTCACCCTGGGTCTCGGTTTTAAAGCAAAGGATCGGCGGCGAGAGGAAGGAGATTTTAAACACTTCTTCATAGGCATAAACTGGATTCACTTCACCGTCCGAACGGGAAGAGGAGATAAGAATGGTAGAGAATCAGTTTAATTCACTCAGTGATATTCGGACAGCACACTCCAAGCACTTCAACCCACATCTATCTCAATATCAAACGTGTGGTAGGAGATTCAATTAATCGGTTACTTATCTTCGCTCTCTCATCCAGACGAGGCACTTCCCTCTTTCCTTCTCTCTCTCTCCGTCTTCAATTCCTCATACACACGACATTCCTTTTTCCTCGCAACGAGCCCTCAACGACACACTTCTGAGAACGCTTCCTAACAAGAGCCAGCCACATCCAAACGGGAACAAAAGCACCACAAGCAGGAGAAGAACAACACCAACTTTCTCTTCCTCTGACTTTTTATACTCTCATGAGTCAGCGTGGCCTCATTCAAACGCTCAGCGCAAATTACCCACACCTGCGGACAATCCGCCACTAATTACCATGGCGGCAGGCACTCACTCGGCTTTGGGACGGTGTTTCACTTCCCAAATCTCAACAGGGACGTTTCTCTAGCGGGGATCGTCCCGGGCTTATTTGTCACCCCGTGACATGTGTGTGTGTGTGTGTGTGTGTGTGTGTGGGTGGGTGGGGACGGCAAGCTTGTTCCATGTTGCATATGTGACATTTTTCAGATTTATGCCAGTTTAGTTGATTTTTATTTGCCAATTTCTATAAAAATGCTCTCTGTTGCAGTGACATACGTGTGTGTTTGTGTGTGTTTGTGTGTGTGTGTATGAGATAGAAAGTTCATTCCACTTTGGGTTTATGCTCTAGGACCAGACCTTGATTTAAATGTAATTTTTTTTAGATTTATGCCAGTTTTGTTTATTTTATTTGCCAATTTCTGTAAAAATGCTCTCTGTTGCAGTCACTTACATGTGTGTGTTTGTGTGCGTGTGTGTGTGTGTGTGTGTATGAGATAGAAAGTTCGTTCTACTTTTTATTTATGCTCTAGGACCAGACCTTGGTTTATTTGTAAAAATTTTCAGATTTATAATGGATTTACTTTTATTTTTTTGACAAACAAAATTTTAAAAAGTCATTTTTTTCATTTTCCCATTCATTTTCAATGTGGGGTCATTTTGACCCCAAACACCTTAAGTGGTACTTTTTTTTTTACACACCTTTAGAACAACCAAATCAAGCCCAGTTTTTTTGTGCATGTTTAGATAGATTATTTAGGAAAAGTCACAGAGTTTCATGCCCCTGCGATGAAGGTAACACTTTTAAAAAATGAAGGAAAAGTCCATTGGGGTCATTTTGACCCCAAACACTGATTAAGGGTTTTAATAATGTATTAGTAAATGTTGAAATTAACATTAACTAAGATTTATAAATGCTTTTGATGTATTTTAGTTCATGTTACCTAGTATACATTAGTAGCCAAAAGTGATGACTGGCCTATAGGAAAATTGACATCTTCACTCTTTATTCAAATATTATTAAAATGATTTTGTAAGCATATTCGTAGTTGTGCTTTGAGTCAGTTTTATTTGTTATAATAATGCAATGAAACATGCCAGATTGTGCGGACATAATTCTTTGGCACAATGGCAAGGAGTCATACAATGATGAAATTATGAACACATGCAAAAACAAGAGAGAGCCAAAGAAATATTAATAACTGATTATGTAGTGAGTCTATGCTTTTTCCTGTGAGCTTTTTGCTTTTCTATGCATATTTTTTGTATAGTAAAATTAAACCTGTAGCTGCAGTTTGCCTTTTTTTTTTGCCAAATAATTTTGTCCATTTAATACCTTAACCAAGTTTAGTGTTTTGTTCTTCTCTCATATTTAAATAAAATTAATTTTAAATGGAATATTTTCCTTTTGGTAATCACACTTGTAGGGTAATTGAAAAGAAATATCACCTCCGGAGATCATCTTGACCACTACGGTAGTTAACTAATGTTAACAAATAAAACCTATTGTAAAGTGTCAGCCCTAATTAAATTAGCTCAACACTACACTATACTCTATACACTATTAGCTGTATACTAATAAACTGCTTTCAAACAAAGTAATTATCAAATGTAAAGTAAACATCAAACAAAAACAAAAAAAAGGTCTGGCAAGAACATAAGCAACTTTGGCCTCAACTATTACAAGTCGCACCTTAATGCAAAAAAAGAAAAAAACCTTATGGCTTTCTGCTGCTAAATAAATGAAAATGTCAAAAAATTAGCTGTGCTGCGTCTCTCAAAAGTAAGTCGATTGCAGACCCATTGGCACCAAGCTCACGATGCTTCTGAGAAACGCAGCCCAGATTTCTTACAGTATGTGCCTCACAAACTGTATTAAGGCAACTCAAAATGACCTATGCTATCATTTTTTACACAAGGTTTGCTGAAACTCGAGTTTAGAGTATTGCTGTGAGTTTTACCTGTACAGAAGTCTCCAGAGCGCGGATCACGAGACGCAGCTGCTAGAATTTGGAGCTGTGGTGTGAGAGGGAACAGGAGACTCTTTCACAACAGATCTGAACACACAACTCTGTGGGAATCATGACCAATCAAATAACTATATTGACCTAGAACAGCAATAACATTCACATAAGCAAATATATCAGCTTAACACAAATACAAATATACACTACTAAAAAGTTTGGAATAATTAACATTTTTAAAATGTTTTTGAAAGAAGTTTGTTGTGTTTGCCAATTCTGCATGTAATTGATGAAAAATACAATTATATCGTGAAACATTTAAAATAACCATTTTCTGTTTGAAAATGTTTTAAAATGTATAGGCTAATGTATTCCTGTGATGGAAAACAGCATTAGAACCAGGAAGTATGACCATATTAGCCCGGTTCTGTCAACACTGCATTGGCTCCCTATTAAACATCATATAAATTTTAAAATATTGTTGATTACTTACAAAGTACTACATGGTTTAGCTCCCCAGTACTTGAGTGAGCCATTATAGTCCTTCACGTCTATTGCGATCTCAAAACTCTGGCCAGTTGATAATACCTAGAATATCAAAATCGACTGCTGGTGGTAGATACTTCTCCTATTTAGCACCTAAACTAAAATTAGTTTTCCTAACATTGTCCGGGAAGCAGACACACTCTTTCAGTTTAAAAACATCTCTTTAACCCGGCATACACATAGAAAATTATACATTCCTATTATTCAAATCAGTTAAATGATTATTAGGCTGCATAAATTAGGTCAGCCGGAACCGGGAATACTTCCTATAGGCCTAACACCCGATGTACTCGTTACATCATAAGAAGAATGGCATCTACGCTAATGTTAGTGTTTCTGCTTATTCCGAGGTTTACTGTAATCAGCTGGATCCGGGCCGTATCCAGACCAGATGGAGGACCTGCGCCTAGACACGACCAAAACGCATGATGTAGTCAGCCGGATCCAGGCCGTATCCAGACCAGATGGAGGACCTGCGCCTAGACACGACCACAACGCATGATGTAGTCAACCGGATCCAGGCCGTATCCAGACCAGATGGAGGACCTGCGCCTAGACACGACCACAACGCATGATGTAGTCAACTGGATCCAGGCCGTATCCAGACCAGATGGAGGACCTGCACCTAGACACGACCACAACGCATGATGTAGTCAGCCGGATCCGGGCCGTATCCAGACCAGATGGAGGACCTGCGCCTAGACACGACCACAACGCATGATGTAGTCAACCGGATCCGGGCCGTATCCAGACCAGATGGAGGACCTGCGCCTAGACACCACCACAACGCATGATGTAGTCAACCGGATCCGGGCCGTATCCAGACCAGATGGAGGACCTGCGCCTAGACACGACCACAACGCATGATGTAGTCAACCGGATCCAGGCCGTATCCAGACCAGATGGAGGACCTGCGCCTAGACACGACCACAACGCATGATATAGTCAACCGGATCCGGGCCGTATCCAGATCAGATGGAGGACCTGCGCCTAGACACCACCACAACGCATGATGTAGTCAACCGGATCCGGGCAGTATCCAGACCAGATGGAGGACCTGCACCTAGACACGACCACAACGCATGATGTAGTCAGCCGGGTCCGGCCCGTATCCAGACCAGATGGAGGACCTGCGCCTAGACACGACCACAACGCATGATGTAGTCAACCGGATCCGGGCCGTATCCAGATCAGATGGAGGACCTGCGCCTAGACACGACCACAACGCATGATGTAGTCAACCGGATCCGGGCCGTATCCAGACAAGATGGAGGACCTGCGCCTAGACACGACCACAACGCATGATGTAGTCAACCGGATCCAGGCCGTATCCAGACCAGAGGGTGGACCTGCACCTAGACACGACTACAACGCATGATGTAGTCAACCGGATCTAGGCCGTATCCAGACCAGATGGAGGACCTGCGCCTAGACACGACCACAACGCATGATGTAGTCAGCCGGATCCAGGCCGTATCCAGACCAGATGGAGGACCTGCGCCTAGACACGACCACAGCGCATGATGTAGTCAACCGGATCCAGGCCGTATCCAGACCAGAGGGTGGACCTGCACCTAGACACGACTACAACGCATGATGTAGTCAGCCAGATCCAGGCCGTATCCAGACCAGATGGAGGACCTGCGCCTAGACACGACTACAACGCATGATGTAGTCAGCCAGATCCAGGCCGTATCCAGACCAGATGGAGGACCTGCACCTAGACACGACCACAGCGCATGATGTAGTCAGCCAGATCCAGGCCGTATCCAGACCAGATGGAGGACCTGCACCTAGACACGACCACAGCGCATGATGTAGTCAGCCGGATCCGGGCCGTATCCAGACCAGATGGAGGACCTGCACCTAGACACGACTGTAGTCAACCGGATGTAGTCAACCGGATCCAGGCCGTATCCAGACCAGATGGAGGACCTGCACCTAGACACGACCACAACGCATGATGTAGTCAGCCGGATCCGGGCCGTATCCAGACCATATGGAGTTAGTTAGTTAGCTTTATTATCCCCCATGGGGCAATTTAGTTTACAGCCAGCAGTCACATACAACGTACCATCAACACAAAACAAAGAACACATAATAAAATAATACATTAAATATACTCATTCATTTAAAAGACTAATCGCTCTGGGGATCATGGACTTTTTGAACCTGTTGGTGTTACCCCGTGGAACATTATAACGACGCCCAGAAGGAAGCAGTAAAAACTCTTGGCACAAGGGGTGAGAAGGGTCAGCAATGATAGCCTTAGCCTTCCTCACACATCTGACCCTGTACACCTCGCTAAGTTCATTTAAGGCAATTCCAGCAATTTTACTACACACTTTAACGACATCATTAAGACGGTTCTTTTGCTTCTCCAAGAGGGAACCGTACCAACAGATAAATGAGAAAGTAAGAATTGAATTAAATTTGTAGTTCTCTACCTGATCCCACAGCCTGGCTGTTGATAAGAGCAGGTGGAAGAGACACAGGTGACCTGCCAAAATTGATGTACATTTCTTTAGTTTTGTTTACATTTATGTTTAGAAAGGCAGTTTCACACCACTCAACAAAATCTGATAAAACAGGACCATGCCCACAGTCTTTCTGACTTAGAAGTGAAACGATGACAGAGTCGTCTGCAAACTTAACAACATGACGACCTGCATAGCTGCTCTGACAGTCATTAGTATACAGGACAAATAAAAGTGGCGACAGTACACAGCCCTGCGGAGATCCGGTTGATGACAAAAGAACATCCGATTGGATCCCATTCACCCTGACTCGCTGAGGCCGCTCTGTTAAAAAGTCCATCAGCCAACTGATCAAGCCTGGATCAATGTTAAAGTTTTGTTTCAGTTTATCAGCTAAAACATGAGGCTGAATACAGTTAAATGCGGAAGAAAAATCAACAAAAAGCAAACGGACCAGAGAACCTGCCCCTTCGAGATGTTTAAAAACGTTCCCGTGGCATCATCCACACCTCGACCTGGTCTATAAGCAAACTGTAAAGGATCCAGTCTGTCCTGCACGGAGTCCATTATGGCAGTCTTCACCAGTTTTTCAAATGATTTCATCACCAGGGAAGTGAGTGCTACAGGTCGAAAGTCATTCAGTAGCTTTGGGGCTTTAATTTTTGGGACTGGAACAATTATAGAGTCCTTCCAAAGACGAGGGACCATATGCAACTGCAGTGATAGTTGAAAGATGTAGGTGAAGATATCCGCCAGCTGCACAGCACAGTTTTTAAGAAGTCGTCCTCCAATATGATCAGGACCAGGGCTTTTCCGCTCTTTGACTAATCTAAAAACTTTAATGACAGCACATTTATCGATGTGAACATTAGGGGGAGTACAAGCAGTATCCTTAAAGACAGACACCTCTTTGCTAAAATTATGCTCATCATAACGATTAAAAAAAACATTAAATTCATTTGAAAGTTGTAAGTCATTTATCCCATTAAGTGAGACTACACTCTTCTTTGTTGGCATACCCATCATATTTTTCACACCTTCCCATGCAGGGCGTGCATTACCTGCACTCAATAAGTTTTCAACTTTATCTTTGTAAGCGAACTTTGCAAGTTTAAGTTCTCTCTTAACTGATCCAGACCAGAGGGTGGACCTGCGCCTAGACACGACCACAACACATGATGTAGTCAGCCGAATCCGGGCCGTATCCAGACCAGATGGAGAACCTGCATCTAGACACGACCACAACGCTTGATGTAGTCATCCGGATCCGGGCCGTATCCAGACCAGATGGAGGACCTGCACCTAGACACGACCACAACGCATGATGTAGTCAGCCGGATCCGGGCCGTATCCAGACCAGATGGAGGACCTGCACCTAGACACGACCACAACGCATCCCTGAAGTGTCAGCAGAGATTGTGTCAATTAGACTCCCCTGTGAAGGCCTCATCGACACGACAGCCATCGGCACTGATCCTCAACAAACCCATCTACATACCGGCGTTACTCCGATCTTCAACCAGATGGTAGCAAATTAGCTCTAAATAAATATTAATAATCAATCATAACTTGTTATAATTGATTATGAATATTTGGATCAGTTAATAGAATTAACTTAATGTAGTAAAATGAATATTGCAATCAATTAACCTGTTCGTGCCGTGAATACTCTGAACACTGTTAATTGTTTATTAATTCTAAGAAATGTACGTTTCCCAGGCAAAATGTGTTTCTTACTGTACAGTACTATTCAGAGTCTGTAGTCAAAATCTTTGATTAGGGCTCCAGTATGAGCTTGAGACACGGACAACTTTACGTGTGACATGAAAAAGATTTTATTAACTAGACTAAACACTTAAACTACTCTAACATACACATACATACACTCACCTAAATGATTATTAGGAACACCATACTAATACTGTGTTTGACCCCCTTTCGCCTTCAGAACTGCCTTAATTCTACATGGCATTGATTCAACAAGGTGCTGAAAGCATTCTTTAGAAATGTTGGCCCATATTGATAGGATAGCATCTTGTAGTTGATGGAGATTTGTGGGATGCACATCCAGGGCACGAAGCTCCCGTTCCACCACATCCCAAAGATGCTCTATTGGGTTGAGATCTGGTGACTGTGGGGGCCATTTTAGTACAGTGAACTCATTGTCATGTTCAAGAAACCAATTTGAAATGATTTGAGCTTTGTGACATGGTGCATTATCCTGCTGGAAGTAGCCATCAGAGGATGGGTACATGGTGGTCATAAAGGGATGGACATGGTCAGAAACAATGCTCAGGTAGGCCGTGGCATTTAAACGATGCCCAATTGGCACTAAGGGGCCTAAAGTGTGCCAAGAAAACATCCCCCACACCATTACACCACCACCACCAGCCTGCACAGTGGTAACAAGGCATGATGGATCCATGTTCTCATTCTGTTTACGCCAAATTCTGACTCTACCATCTGAATGTCTCAACAGAAATCGAGACTCATCAGACCAGGCAACATTTTTCCAGTCTTCAACTGTCCAATTTTGGTGAGCTTGTGCAAATTGTAGCCTCTTTTTCCTATTTGTAGTGAAGATGAGTGGTACCCGGTGGGGTCTTCTGCTGTTGTAGCCCATCCTCCTCAAGGTTGTGCGTGTTGTGGCTTCACAAATGCTTTGCTGCATACCTCGGTTGTAACGAGTGGTTATTTCAGTCAAAGTTGCTCTTCTATCAGCTTGAATCAGTCGGCCCATTCTCCTCTGACCTCTAGCATCAACAAGGCATTTTCGCCCACAGGACTGACACATACTGGATGTTTTTCCCTTTTCACACCATTCTTTGTAAACCCTAGAAATGGTTGTGCGTGAAAATCCCAGTAACTGAGCAGATTGTGAAATACTCAGACCGGCCCGTCTGGTACCAACAACCATGCCACGCTCAAAATTGCTTAAATCACCTTTCTTTCCCATTCTGACATTCAGTTTGGAGTTCAGGAGATTGTCTTGACCAGGACCACACCCCTAAATGCATTGAAGCAACTGCCATGTGATTGGTTGATTAGATAATTGCATTAATGAGAAATTGAACAGGTGTTCCTAATAATCCTTTAGGTGAGTGTACATGCATACAGTTTACCAAGGAGCTGAAGCAGAATACAGGAAAGCAAGAAGTTATAGCATTGTTTGAAATTCAGCAGATCAACAGCCTTGAGCAAACCATCAGTTTCTAACACGCCTTTCTTAAAAAGGGGTAAGGATCCTTAATGTATCAAATAATGAGACCAAGTTCGATACTTGCATGTCTTGCCCATTTGAATTAAACTGTCCTGATGCAATTTGTTGAGGCTCCAGTTGATCTTTGCTGATTTTGTCTTGATGAGAGAGAACCAATGGGAGTCAGAGGATCTTTGGTGAATGGAAAGACAAGGCCGCAGCCTGGCACAAGCTTGGGGGTCCTTAGAAACTTCTAGTTCAGCATCATCTTCACGTCAGGATTTCAGAAAGGGACTAAGAGAGTAAGATCTTGTGAACTTTCAGTATTTTTACATTTCCAAAAAACATAATAAAAAAAAAAAAAAACCTTAAGCTGTTTTCCTCATGGGGACCAAATAAATGTCCCCACAAGGACATAAAGGGGAAAATAATGTATGGTTTACCTGACACACACACACACACTAATAATATTTGTAAGAGACCATTAACCCTACCCTTAAACCCAAGCCTCACATAAACTCAACGATAAACGTCATTTGGTCAAGTCTCAAACTTTTTGACTAGGATATATGACAAATTTACATCAAAACAAGCACACAGACAAGAAACAGACAAACAAATGACACAGAAAACCTGCAGTTTCTCACTGTCCAGTTTAATAATGAAAACACCTATTTTTATACATGGCATAGATTTATACATATCTGAAAACATGACATACATGTTGCCTTTTAAACTTTATAACATCTTTAAATGTTTAATATGAGCTAACAGAAATCTACATATATATATAATAAATGAGATAAATAATAAAACAAGCATAAATCTGACAAACAGAAGAGAAGGGTGACAATACTTGTGGTAATCAACCTGTGGCGATATTAGTGAAAAAAGGAAAAGGAAAAAGGAAGACAGCAAAACTTTTGTCACACTATCAATGGATACTCTAACAAACACATATAATACCAAAGTTGGCGGTAATAAAAACAACAACTCAGAGATAAAAATATATAGTATTTTTGAGTATATATATTAAACAAGAGAACAATTTGAAGAGACGATATTGTTCTGTGGCTGCATCACTTCACTAGTGCATGAAGAAAAAACAGGTGGTGAAACAGACAAAGAAGTCAAAATCAGCAAAACCCTCCTAGCGTTTACACTCCTCTTCCAAATAAATGGCTTTATACAGTGTTGTTCACCAATCTAGTCTGATCGTGTAGTCTGTAGCACAACAGTGTGTTCTACTTCTATATTTTTCATTGTCTGTGCACAAAATACAGAACTCAAAGTGATTGAAAATGCTTAAATATTCTGTCGCATCTGAATACCTTGTTATATTAAAAGCAAGTACTAGCCATTCCTTTCCGTTTTTCGCATTCCGTTTTGCATTAAAAAATTACAATGTTCTTCAGAAGTGTGTCCTACTGGAAGTGATAAGAAAAGACATGCACTCTTAATATGCAAGGCACAGACACCGTGAGCTACTGTCCCACCCTCACCAAATGAAGTGAAAGACGATGTTATGCTACTTGCAATACTTTGAAAACAAAATAACAGTTGAACAATAGTTTATACCATTACAAAAATGAGAAACAATACTAAAAATCAAGGCAAGACAAATGTGGAGCTCTTTTTACTTTGTCTACAAAGGTTTGGCATTTTGTGTTGTGATGAAACTGGAGTAATGGTAACACTTTACAATAAGGTTTCATTAGTTAACAACACAAACTAACAATGAACAATACTTCTACAGCATATATCAATGATTTATTAATATACTTTTATAAGAAAAGTACATTTACTAATGTAATAGATCAAAAGTTGTATTGGTTTACATTAGTTAATGCACTGTGAACTAACATGTTTATAAATGCTGTAAAAAATATATTGCTCCTTGTTAGTTTAATGTTAATGTATTAACTAATGCTAACAAATGAGACCTTATTGTAAAGTGTTACAGAAGTGATAAATCACTGAAATTCTTGCCCCGTCAAAGCTCTGAAATCGCATTAGTGCTTGTGCATATTCAAACTTGGAACGTTGCATTTGGTTATAAGGTTTTATCAAATTTGCTTCTGTTGAGCTATAGGAACAGGCAAGATTTTCATTGAATAATGATTTAAATGTTGGCCTATACTTTACACAAAGCTATCGTATGGCTTCAGGAATAGAGCGCACGAGTATGGCAGCAGCTGGTCGCTGTATGTTCTTCCATGATGGAACAAATAAAGTCCTATTGCTCTGGAAGGAAATGAGAATTTTCACTTTTGGTTGACATCCCTTTTAATTACTTTGTTTTCCGTCACTACATCTACCTCGATTTTCCAGAAACCTGACACCCGTGTACACGGCTTTTCCCATCCCAACTGGTCCATCCTTCACGTTGTCACCCATTCTTCACCCTAAAGTGGTTAATTTGTCGATAAGGTCATCAATAGTGTACACTATGAGCTTAATATCATCTTTCTCTGACATGCGATGAAGCCCATGCTTGCGAAAAATGACATCCACGTCATTGCTGAGCACCCGCTCTGCGACCTGCATGGAGACGTGCCAGGGTACGTCCGAGTCCTTGAGGCCGTGAATCAGTCGGACGGGACAGGACACAGGGATGGGGCTCTGGAGTATGCAGTGGTTCTCGGCCTCCTTCAGAAAGTCCATGCTTAGAGTGTAGAAACCCTCTTCATTGTGCTTGGTAGGGAATTTCCAAAAGCCCTGTTCCTCTATCTCCTTCTTTGTCTATTGAAAAAGGGGAAGATATGGATCAAGAGGCAAAGGAGGTGCAGTGCCAGCTCAAAAGAACTTGAGAGAAAAAAAATCATATTTTTAAATTGGTCATTTTCTAGTTTCTTATTTCATTTAAAATTGAAAAACAACCATGTATAAAGATGAAAATAAACAATATTTACAATAAAAAAAATTACAATGAATATTTAAACCTCTGATACAAATATTTTTTGTTGTGTTAAATCCTTAATAGTATAAAAGGAGATATCAACAGAAAAGGCGTAAAACTCTCATTTACTTGCTGAGGGTTGTATAAGTATGAGCAATAGAGTGGCGCAGGGATGACGTATTTTTGTAGGCCAAAACGAGTTAGCATTTTAGCACTTACATTTCCACCGTCCTGAAATCAATGGGTTTTTTGTTAAAAGTCCAAAATAAGGTCTGTAGTGAGCAGAATATTCACTACATTATTCTACAACATAAAATACACCAACTTTGTCGCTAATTTATCAACTTTTCACGCTCCTTTAGAAACTTTTCTTCGAAATACTAGCGAATATCAACAAATCTAGTGAATTTTTGGACTGCTGGTTAACATGTAGTCAGTCACTATATCATACTTGTTCAGTTGTCTGGTAGAATATATCTAAATGAGAACAACTTTATTGGACATTCGGCTATACGTTACATTAAAATACAGTATGTGAGCACGGATTACGAGAATAAAAAGACGTAAAGTGTAAAGTAAGGGAAAATGTTTTTAAATAAAGACTGAAAGAGTTGACTAAAGCTTAATGGTGATGGTTAACTGAAATCATGTGACCAATGTGTAATTCGTTTATAGCCTACGTTTAGCTTTCTACTTCTACCAAAATTCATAAAAGTTGTTAATTTGTGAAAATGATCATGGTGAACAAAGAATATGTATAAGAAGCATGTACTTTTGTATGTCAAACAGCTTATTTTCTGCAATAATCCAAAAGCCAATGGAAAATCCTACTGGTTTTTGGTCAAGGGAATTTCGAATAATTTGTGAAACTTGTAACAAATTACTTGTATTATTATCATTTATCAATATTTCCTGAAGTTTCAAAGAAGTCTTTCGTACCTCTATTGGTAGGGCGTTGAAGGCCATGACGAAATGATCTGCAGCGGCTGAGATGCCCACTAAAGCAGCCGTCTTCTCTGGCCGTGCAAGAGCGGCTAGCAACATCAGCCATCCACCCATGCTGGAGCCAACCAGGATCTTGAGCAAGTGACACCACAGAGAAATTGACCATTTGTGTGCGAGTTTGAGTAAAAAGGGAGAAAAAGAAGAAAAAATACATCAAGTTCCAAACAATTGTCAGCAGTGTTGGGGAATAGCTAACTGCAAGCTAACTACGACGCTACTAACTTAACTACATAAGTAGCTCAGTTGCTTTTACAATGCAGCTTTTCCAGTAGCTAACTCCTTTTTCCAGCAAGTAGAAGTGTAGCGTGACCAAAAGCGTTTTTTTGAAGAGCCTGCAATGCTCCAATCAATACTGAAGCGTCGTCGTCTTTTTAGATCACAAAAATTGTGCATTACCGCTATCTATTATTTTATCACACATCTTGTGGCTTTACAGTTCACTGAGAAGACATATTCTCATGATTATGTAAAGGCACGTCTTTTTATTCTCGTAATCCGTGCTCACATACTGTATTTTAATGTAACGTATATCCGAATGTCCAATAAAGTTGTTCTCATTTAGATATATTCTGCCAGACAACTGAACAAGTATGATATAGTGACTGACCACATGTTAACCAGCAGTCCAAAAATTCACTAGATTTGTTGCTAGTCGCTAGTATTTAGAAGAAAAGTCTCTAAAGGAGTGTGAAAAGTTGATAAATTAGCGACAAAGTTGGTGTATTTTATGTGCTAAAGGACGTACAGTGGAGATTTCACATGAATCGATTAGTAAAGGTTACACTTATGTAATTTATGCAAGCCAAAGATTAAAATGCAGTCTACGTCGAAGACTTCAAGCTCATACAGGTGAATAATAGCCTTTTCAAAATGTATTAAAGGTACAATATGCAAGAATTGTTGCCGCTAGAGGGCGCTACATTCCAAACAACAACAACGGCATAGCTTGATGACGATGTGAAGGAGCGTGGAATGATGGGAACTGTCGTTTTAAACTCCACCGTGGATGTAAATCAGTCAGACGGGAATCGAAAAATCATGTTCATGGATGAGGCTAAGTTCTATTTTTATAATGACATGCTTTTTGTGGCGAGGGGGGCGTGGTTCAGCGCGGTCTGTAATGGGAGAGAGAAGAGACGAGCGAGACACAAGTAGGTCAAGTGCAAATGACGAACACCTGTGTCTTATTGCTGTGATCCGCGTGGAGAGACCGCTTATAAGCCGCGCGCTGGAACGAGAGAGAGACTGAAGAGAAAATTGGACGCAGAGAAAGAAAACCGGTGGATCCGAGCTCTCATTTTTGAAATGTTTCGTGCCGTCGCGGTGTCCGCGGTGAATGCGCGTTGTGCACGACTTTTGTTTGTTTTGCTTTATTTTAATAAAGTACGAGTCCCAGTCACGCCGACCCCTGTCTTCTTCCTTCCTGACTCTTGAACCTCATCACATTTTTATTTCATTAAAATGAATTAACCGCAAGAAAAGTAAGGTTTAATACTATATTGGTTATCATAGATGTTACTGTATATGTCGAATTCATTGTTGTGATAACGCTGCGCAGTTTTACGTGTTCTAAACAATTGTTGTAAAAGTATATTCGAACATACCCACATCAATTGCCAAAATACTGATTAATCTTTATGTATAACACATGCTATATTTATTTACATGGCCATAAACACCAGACGTGATAAACAATGTCAATAAACTAAACACAAACCTAAAGCAATAATACTTCCCTTACATAAACATAACTATTACCGAATGCTACATTTGGAAAATATAAAATTAAGCATGCTATGTCGACAGAACCAGCTGCAATCGGTAAAGAATAATTGTGTTCCATAACGACTGCACGAAACAAGCTAACGTTTGTTGCTTGATAGACGCTACAAGTACAACTTCCGCCTTTGTCCAGGACTCCACGCAGTACGAGCGGAAACCGAGGGTAACGCGGATATGACGCGATTGACTGGCGACTCCCAGCTCCCCCCTGCTCTAACGCCCCGTTTCCTTGGTTAAAATCGCCATTTTCTCACGATTTAAAAATAGTTGGAAACATTTGGGATATTGTAAGTAATCAACTTAACAAAATATATAACACTGGCCTTGAGATTATGGGATATTTTAATGCAAAATTCTTACATATTGTACCTTTAACTGTCCTGCTTTATATCAAATGTCTTTTTCTGATTTTATGATGACCCATCATAGTTTACTCTGCCACAGTTTTGTAAAACAGCTTTAGCAAAGCATCTGTGAATCGAAAACAATTATTCAATTATTTGTAATATACGTCTTTGTAAAAAAAACTAAAACTCAAAGTAGTTTCAATGTAGCTAGCTAGTTTTTAATAGTAATCTGTAGTTCGGCTAACTTCTTTTTCTGAAGAGTAGCTTGACTGTAGTTTAACTACTTTAACTTATGTGTAGCTTGTCAAACTACAGTTTCAGAGTAGCTTCCCCAACACTGCTTGTCAGAACCTTTTAATAGGGAAAAAACAATGTGAACATGGGATACTGATGACAGAAAAAGTTTGTAATAGGGCTGATTCCACTTTGGTTATGTGCATAATTTGATTCATTCGTATTCAAGTAACTGAAGGCATATTTGTCAATAAATGATTCCTGGTCAAATTGTATTCATCAAGACTCTCCAGTGTGGTAATGCTGTTAATCCACTCACCTGTGGCCCTTCTACTAATTCATCCAGTACATAGAGTACGTCCTTCTTCCAGGCACCCATGTTGTAGTTACCCATTTCCCCTTCAGATGACCCGCAGCCAGAATAGTCAAACCTAAAGGAAGAAAATGATCACAATAGCATAGCATTAGAGTTAAAATGTAAAGATGGATAGAGAAAACACTGTATCATCACGGATAATAGTGACACTCAGGGCTTGACATTAACTGTTTTGCTCACCAGCCACTGTGGCTAGCAGTTTTCCAATGTTACTAACCACTCAGCATTTTCTCTGGCCACCATTTTGACATCAATACCGTGGGGAAAAACTGCCATATAGATATGTTTAATACTATATCATAATTTGGCAGTAGGTATATTAGGCTGCTGTCACTTTAAGACCTGATGCACGGATCCATTATACATGCGTTTTCTTTCTCAACTGTTTTACGTTCACTTAAAGCAAAACTAACTGTGTTTACGTGAATACTCGTCAAGACAGACATTGTACCGGTATTTGACTGTTTAAAGGGATATTTCACCACTGGAAAGATGAATGTGTATTTAAATTGGGTCATTTATGTAGTAGAAATGTGAAATTATTATTTAAAATTATTTACATAAAGGGGTGGTTCAGAATTTTGGACATCGGACCTCATTTACAAGTTAGCCAGTGTGTTATTTATCAGTGGAGACAGTTTTCAAAAATTTTCACCCAGTCCTCCCAGTTGCATAGTTCGCTGGTGCTAGGCTAGCGTGAGTCAACGGTAACTGCTAGCCTGCCATTAAAGCCTGCTTTTCGGCGCAGTACTAATAACCGGAGCAAAGTAAAATTCCACCGCTGCTGAGAAACTAGTTCCTGTAAATGTAATGCGATCATTGAGATGCAAGAGTAGTTTGATTTCTAACATTATTCTCTCAACAGACACTTACATCGGTAGTCTGGCGTTATAATTTATTTGCTTTTGGTGTACTGTGGAGTGGGTAAAACTGTTTTAATGGCAGGCTAGCAGTTACCGTTGACTCGCGCTAGCCTAGCACTGGCGAACTATGCAACTGGAAGGACTGGGTGAAATTTTTTGAAAACTGTCTCCACTGATAAATAACACACATGCTAACTTGTAAATGAGGTCCAATGTCCAAAATTCTGAACCAACCCTTTAAGTTGGAGCCTTCTAGACTGAGAAAAGCCAGAAAATGTATTTTTGGCTCATGTGGATGAAAAACAACAACTCCCAGAATGCATTTGCTTCACTGCACTAGGAGGCCAAGCTTACCGGTTACAGAGGGCAGTATCGGGAGAAAAGATACAACTAGGCTACTAGTCGACTCGAAACTGAAAAGTCTGTGTTTTATCGTGAGATCCCCCTATGGGCGGGTTGAACACATGTGGAACGAGCTCCCCCTACTGGCTGGAGTCTCTCGCCTCTGGCCAAAAGAGCCCCTGATGACACTAAATGATGATTTTTGCATCATCAGAGTTTTTTTCCAGACACACAATACAGAAATCTCTCGTCTCAGGGGGACATGAGGGAGGGAAGCACGGTCACTCGAAAATACTACCGGGTTTCTACTGATACAAAGCTTAATGATAATCTGTGAAATATCCCTTTAAGCACAATAAACAGCGATAAATAATAATTTCGGTATGGAAAATGGAAATGCGGCTAGTGAGAGCAGCAATAACCCCCCTTAGGGTAAACAGAACTTTTTTTAGTGGCTGTTAAACTCATTCGACCACATGAGCGTTTACACTACGAAAGCAATGCGGTTAAATGTGTTTTCAACTACCTCTGGAAGTGTTCGAAAGTGGACAAGCTCAAAACTTTTAGACCCCGTTTACACCTGTATTAGGCGTCATCCACTTGTGATCCGATCGACCAAAACGCATCTTAAAGCCAGGTGTAAACTGGGCCTAAAGACTGAAAAGTTTTTATGTGTTCTGGCCATTCACAAGAGTTGCGTTTTGGGGGCCTGAAAATGCAAGTTCTTGAAAACGATACCGTTATCGTCTCCGTGTAAACTACAAAAACGCAAATTTGTAAAAATGGTGACGTCACGCGCATGTGTTCAGTCTAAAGATGTATAGTGTTATAGTGACATCGCCAACTACTGGCCTGGCAGCAGAATGCTTCATTTTTAGTCGTTTTCGTGGATCGATGTAATTTTTTCACCCGGATTTTTGATTTACTTGATTACAAACTAATTCTACTAAACAGTGAGGCACCTGAGGTATGAGTGACCCAAAGACTTGCAGAACTCCTCTAATGCTTCTGCTTTCTGTCCACCCATGTGTGAGGCAAAACCAGGCAAGAAAACCACTCCTGGACTCTTCCCCTTCAGCCTCCTGTAGGCCAGCTTTGGCAGATCGGGTCGTGTGGCATACTGGATTGTGCTCTTGTGTCGAACACCTAAAACAAAGCAAAAATGCTATTTAAATGCAATTTAAAGCCTGAGAGCTAAGCATACTTAAAATAAGATATTACAAAACACAATTCATTTTCTTCCTTGCAAGCTTTCTCTCTTTATTACAACAGCAACAACAAAAATATTTAACTTGATAACTGTTGGTGGCGCTTAGATAGGAGACCAAACACGAATGACTTCTCCTCCGGTGTGTCAGCTGCCATCTCAAACGCAGGTTTGCAAGATTTCTCCATTTTAGCAGAGTTCAAGCTTCAAATTACGAAATCGACAACGGTGAGTTAGATCAAGACATCACACCGTTGTCGCCTGTGCTTTACTGAACATGCTGGCCACACCTCCAACATGTACGCCCCCTGGCCGCAACACATCGAAGCTCTTGCATAATTACGTTTCGTAAGGACTTCTGCTTACCCGTAGAAACGTGCGGGAGGGTGGTGAATTTCCGGACGTTTATTTTAAGAACATTTGAGCAATTTCTGAGCACAGTTGACGCCATACTGCCCCGCTCTCTGCGGAGACACAGGAATCCAGTCTGAATAGTGTCCTGATGGAGACTGAGACCCGACCGCACATCACCGCCCCCTGCTGCCGTGGAGCGCCAGTGACGCGCGCGCGCGCGCACACACACACACACACACACACACACACACACACACGTGCACATCCTAAACAGTATGTGAGATTAAAAAAAGTATGTCTCAAAGCTTGTCTTCTTCTGCTACACACTCAAAAGTATGCACTTTTTTGTCACAAAAAGAGTAGGCTACATACTTTTAGGGCGTTGTAAGTAGGCTAGCCTCAGTTACAAAAAGCTATGTTAAAAGGATAGTTCACCCCAAAATGAAAATTCTGTCATAATTTATTCGCCCTGAAGTTGTTTCAAACTTGTAAGAATTGCTTTGTTCTGCTGAACACAAAAATATATATTTTGAAGAATGTCACAAAATATTTGATGGGCCCCATTGACTTCCATAGTATTTTTTTTCTCCATGCTGTGAAAGTCAATGAGGCCCATCATCTTTTTGGTGACCCATATTCTTCATAATATCTTCTTTTGTGTCAGAAATTCATACAGGTTTGGAACAACTTGAGGGTGAGTAAATGATGACAGAATTTTCATTTTTTGGTGAACTATCCCTTTAAGACAGTGTCTAAGATTTAGCAGTCAGGGGCAATCAGGCTTACTTTTTGGATCAAATTAGACCAATCTACGTAGCCTTTTCTATGGAACTGACTCAACAAAGTTATGATTGATGACTAATTATAGATAGACAGACAGACAGACAGACAGACAGACAGATAGACAGACAGATAGATAGATAGATAGATAGATAGATAGATAGATAGATAGATAGATAGATAGACAGACAGACAGACAGACAGACAGACAGACAGACAGATAGATAGATAGATAGATAGATAGATAGATAGATAGATAGATAGATAGATAGATAGATAGATAGACTGACAGATAGACAGATAGACAGATAGATAGATAGATAGATAGATAGATAGATAGATAGATAGACTGACAGATAGACAGATAGATAGACAGACAGACAGACAGACAGACAGACAGATAGATAGATAGATAGATAGATAGATAGATAGATAGATAGATAGATAGATAGATAGACAGACAGACAGACAGACAGACAGACAGATAGATAGATAGATAGATAGATAGATAGATAGATAGATAGATAGATAGATAGATAGATAGACTGACAGATAGACAGATAGATAGATAGACAGATAGACAGATAGATAGATAGATAGACAGACAGACAGACAGACAGACAGACAGACAGACAGACAGACAGACAGATAGATAGATAGATAGATAGATAGATAGATAGATAGATAGATAGATAGATAGATAGATAGATAGATAGATAGATGTGTCTGCTTAACTAAATGAAACAACTGGGTCTTGTGCAGTTTGTCCATAGAATGTAGTTTTTGTATTGTCCATCAGGTGTCGCTGTAACTCCACTGTAGAGCAAACGCTCATCTCAGCCTGAGAGACTGGCCACTGGAGAGAGAATGACAGCAGACGATTAACGAACTAAGTTGAGGTAATGAATTCACCTTATTTTCCTATTAGAAATAAAGTGTTTGTCAGATACAGGCTACAATTTTATTAGGCTATAATATAAATATAAATATAAATATAAATATAAATGGGGCTCAAAACTTGCTTTACCTTCCATTGATGTTAGATGTCATTATCTCTAAATAAAGTAACTTTAAATTTATGTCTTTATAGAAACACTTAATTTATATGTCTGCATGCAAGTGAAGTTGGTTTAAAACTGTTTAGAACCCTGTAGTTTTATGAATGGACAGCAGGAGAGAAAGACAGACTTTTTTTTTTTTTTTTTTTTTTTTTTTTTTTTGTCACGGTAGGCTAATCATATTTTCCGCCAAGGTTACTTGCTACAGTTATTCGAAAGTAGTACAATAAAACTGTGGAAACTTCCTGTCATAAAAAAATAGCCCAGATAAGATAAAATGACGTATAGCCTAGGTTAAGGGGTTAGTCTGAAGAATATGCCATATATGTTTTTTAATAACTTTATAGGGAGGGAGGGAGTCGTAATCGAGAGAGAGACTCTTCTGAAGTGGCTAACCGTGGCGCTCTGCAACTCTAAATGTACATTTTGTCATTAAAAATGTGGTTGCTAGGATTTAGTGGATGATATCTAACTATAGGTCGGCTATCAAAAGCTCTTGAAAGTGACACGAGCAACATTAATTGTGTTTCCATGCCTCACTAATACACTGTGCCCACCCTCAGAAGTGTTAGTGAGATGATTTGTTAAACTAAATGACAGAATCCGCTCCAAACTGAAATGATGCAGCTTAAAAAAAATAAAATAATAATAAT
The DNA here is from genome assembly GCF_949319135.1 of Squalius cephalus. Classification (NCBI taxonomy): domain Eukaryota; kingdom Metazoa; phylum Chordata; class Actinopteri; order Cypriniformes; family Leuciscidae; genus Squalius; species Squalius cephalus. The sequence continues at coordinate 5,294,079 of NC_137126.1, read as the reverse complement.
AATAATAATAATACTACAGCTTCAACCCCCTCCTCCTCTTCGCTTTTGCGCGTGCACGCCCCCTCATTTCCAGAACGATTCCTTGTTATGACATCCCGGTAAAAGACAGCCACAGAGGTCTCTCACCTCGACGCTAAATTCAATCTAATGAATGCAGACCCCAGCGCTCTCGTCGCTGAAAAGAGGCCAACAATTTAGCAATTTCTGCTGCTTGTGACAGGGCTCATGACTAATTCCCATATTTAAATGTGAACAGGCAAAGCTGGCCCATTTGACGGCAGCCAAGCGCATTTTATCAGGTCAGAAAGACATCAATGGCACCGGGGGTAGGAGGTGGCTGGAACTGTTTAACTGTGCAAAATTCAATCAAAAAGAGAATTTAGAAGGCTGTGAAAGTTTGGAAGGCGCCGCTGAAAACATACAGGCGGATACGCGAGTGTTTTTCCCTTAGCATTATTGTGTGTCTTGTCTCTTTATATCAGTTTACAAGAGTTAACACTTGAAAGCGCAGTTCTAAGTCAGCCCTGTTCATTATTTCTCGACCTCTTGACATCGCAGGTGCAGATTCTCTCTCTCCCTCGCACTGGAGTGATTCAGTTCTGCATGAACAACATCAAACTGCGTGATACTGAGTAAAACGCTCACTGAAAAACACTGAATGAATTGTAAGTTTAAAATGCTCAGCTCTGTCTGTGAGACCGTGGCACATTGTGTTGGGAATGTCTTATTAGATGTTTAGTTTCTGCATGCGCAAACTTGGATAAAAGAATGAGAAACTGCTGGTAAACAAAGTCAGATTTAACATGTGTCCTAATCAATTTTATAATAAAAATGATGTATAGCCACCATCAAGATGGCACTCTCTGGCTTCATAATTTATGCCTGTTTGTTCTCAATCGCTTATTTCAGAGAGATATCATAGTGCAAAAGTAAAACACCACCACGGAGAAAAGAAAAAAAGAAAGAATGTTCATTGCTGAAAATGGACTATTATGGGGAAAAAAAAAAAAAAAAAAAAACTCGAATGTTTCTAACTGTTTATCTGTACACAAAACGCATCCAGAAACCGTAAAAATGTCCAGGACAGGGTCTCGCATTAACATTTTTAAAGCATTTCACGCCTAAATAACTGATGTTGAATTCAAATTAAGAGTTCTGTTTAAATAGGATTTCGAGTCTCGTACAAAAACCAAAAAATCTAGGCTGTATATATTTTTTACGAAGATAAAGGAAAGTTACAGCCACTTGAGGATTACTCGTTAAATTTACATTTATTAACGTTAACGTAGTATATATATTTTTTATTATTATTATTATCGTCGTACTATATTTAACTTGACCTAGCTACTTTAAGAATCTGAGAAAATATCCAGTTTAAACCTCGTTTAAAGTTTGTAGACGCGCTGCGAGCCACGCGATTCCCAAGAAGCTCTCATTGAGAGGCCACGTGTCCGTTTCCAAAGCCTCTCCAACTTAACCACCTCCATTGTACGTCTAACCCAGATCGGCAGCGTCCCTCCACATAAAGGGATTTGCAATTTCAAGATATTCCAGCTTAAATGTTTTTGACAGTTCCCTCGCTTTTGCCTCAGCCTGCTTATTTTAACTGTGCCAAATGGGTCACCTTGGGTAGCTGTCTGCGCGCAAAGGGCTTTTGCGCGCATTCAGTCCGAATTTTTTCCAACTTTCCTTGACAGGGAAACCAGCTGCTGGTCGTGAAAAGACGGCTTATTAATTGTCCTTTGTCATGCAGAATTGCTTGATTTCTAAAGAAACATACAAAGGCTCTTTTTCAGGATTCAAGTATTTTGTTTCGTGCGCATTTTCAACTCATCGAATCAGCTGCAGCGCCTCACCGTCTACCAGACTCAGGTACTGACGGCCTGCCTCTTTTGTCCGCTTTTAATGCTCTTGTAAATCGGGCAGACTGATTTGTTACAAGCTGCTCTTTTAATCTGATAGATAAGAGACAAGTCTAAGAAAAGCCGTAAATGAAAAATTAGTTGGAAGAAAGACAAGGGCGAGTCTGCTAGATGGGGGTCTGTTGACTCAAGCGGCCCTCGAGCGTCAGGCAAGCCCTCTCAGCAGCCCCTGTCAGGGTCACGTCAACAATTCGCCTTTCTTCCCCTAAAAAGACACTGTAGCCCTTTTTTGCTTCAATGAATTGATCGGCGCAAAATTAAGAATAAATAAATTGAGAATTTGGAGCAGCATGCAGGCTTTAAACTCCCCCAGGGCGCACGTACCCCCGGGCTATTGAGCGGATAAAGGGCGCTTTGCAGAGGACGCACGGTGCAAAATGAGACTGTATGGTGTAATTAACAAAATGGCCTAATCCTATATCTTCACAAATGCAAATATTAGAGTTTTGTTAAAAATGTTTAAGTGAACAATTAAAGGAGAGTTTCCACGAGCAATCCGGGATCCCGAAGACACAATGACTGGAATAATTTAGTAAATGTGCCCGATCTTACCAGACCCTTTGTTGACACCGATAGCTGATGATAAATTCCCAGCAAAGGAAATAACATTTAAAACCAATTCAATTATTTAAATGAAGATTTAAAGTGCCATGGTATAATGGAGCAGGGCGCGTCGAGTCCAGCGTCCAAGAGTGCGGTATAGCGCTTTGCTAAAAATGTAATGTGAGCTCCAGTTCTGGTGCGCGTGAAGGAGATGAAAAATAGAAATGCACGGGAAATAGCCTTTTTTTACGTAGGCCTAAATAAAATAACTTTTTTTTTTTTGTCACAGAACGCAAGCCCGCATGTCTTTCTTAATTGTTAGGGATATTAGTTTCTGATGTCGACACGAACGATCTTTAATTTTTGAGACCTTGAGCAAAAAAAAAGTGAAAGCTACTTTTTTGAATAAATAACCAATTCATATTATAGTTAGGCTATATGAGTTTTGAAACGGAATGGCCGTTTTTATTAAACGCAACAAGCGAACACAATAATCACCCTCATCATCATCATCACCACCACCAAGTGTCCGCTTAGACCCCTTTAAATAAATTTAAATACAAACATCGATTAATCTGTCTCGTTGACTCGCATATTTTATTCATTTGCGCATTATTGTCTGTGTATTAATACACTACTTTGGGTTTTATTAACCCGCTCTCACGAGACTGTTAAGAACCGTGCGCTAAAGGGCTCAGTGTTTAACGGAGAGGCCCCGCGCCTGGGGGACACCAGGCGCTTTCAGCTGCGTCCCCAGGGAATGCCACAGGGAACCCGATGAATACGCGTCTCTTTGGACTTCTTGACGGAGATCGATCCCGATGCACTTGAGTTGTAAATAGAGGAGCTCGGTGATCCAGTGATTTAGATAAGCGCGCAGACTCTCCGCGCACCCGAACTCTCACAACGATAGTGTTTTAAAAGGTCTAAATCTTTTATCAGTTGTTATCTTTACTTAATCATGGTCATCTATTACAGACGGCCACGGACACTCATGTTTCTCCCCTTTAAAGACATTATAAATGTTTTTTTATTTATTTGTTGGATTGCGCTCAACACGCGCGCTTGTCACATTAGCGAGTATTAAATTACGCCTCGAGGTTTACTTCCCTTGGCGAAGACTTTATATGTAGATATACATGATGCTATATATAAAATACATTCATTTAAAATTGCAGAACATTACAACCCTTCATTGCGCACGCTTTATGGATACTTTCCCTTGAATAATCACCATAGTCCCAGCGCATTTATAAAGTGTCACGTATCCTTGCAGTCATGATTAAGCATATGTTTTTAGCGTATACGTGTTTTATTTGTTAGTTTTTTTGGGGGAAACAAAACTGATTATATTTAATATTGCACGAAGATGCGCAGAACTTCCATTGTGTTCATCCACTGTTTCGGATTTACACTTTTCCAAGTCACACGCGTAAGAGAAAGTTTTCTGTCTGACGCTGAGTTATTAAAATGAAGGATTTTACGCATGAATATTACTAAAAGCTGTTACGATTCAAAAGAAAATTCAAGCCTTATAAATTATAAAATTAGAAGGCTCGGTCTTATTAGGAAGAAAAAAAAAAGAGAAAGTCATGTGTGGCTTTTGTTGCTTTCAATGTGACAGGTTCACCCAGCTTTGTGAGTTGTATTGGATAATATGCTTGTAAAACCAACTGATACGAGACAAATTGTGTCACTAAGAAATATTCTTTATTTTCAGCATTAAGGTTTTTTAAATAAATAAATATTCTCATTACAATAAAAGTACAACAAATTCCGTCACTGAAGTGACGTACACATCAGATACATCCCATATTTCCATTCTGTCCCCAAAAAATGTGCTTAAAGCTACCCTGTACTCACCATCCATACAAACAAATCTGAATATCTTCTAAAAAATAATACAAATACAAATTAAAAAGTCAGTCGAATCAGCTTTGTTCTTGTTGGACTGATTTTAAAATCTTTTGGTGACAGGAAATGTATTTGGATGCGGAACTACGGTCTTAAGTTGTTTTCAGAAAAAAACTACAAACATAGAACATGTATACAAATATACAACATTAAAGGGATACACAGACCCCGAACATATATAAAGTTTTTCTTCTCTCTCGCTATTTACAGGTGACGGCGCGCGCGTCGCTTTTTGGCTGCATTCAGGATTCCACTGGAGTCAGTGGCGCACAGAGTCTTTTGAGGTGGTGGCTATGAGCAGTGCGCAAAGAGTTCACGGGCTAACGGACAGATCTGCGTCCTCTTTTTCTGATGTCGGGGGTGACATGGGAAGGTCATCCTCTTCCTCAGAGCACCGGGCGGAGGACAGGGACGACGAGCACTTGCAGTTGTGCGCGCCAGTCCTGTGGGAGCCGCTTTTGCCTTCTTTTTTGTGCTTGACGCGGCGGTTCTGGAACCAAATCTTGACTTGCTTCTCGGACAGATTGAGGTAAGTTGCGATCTCTATGCGCCGAAGTCTCGAAAGGTACATGTTGGAGGTGAACTCCCTTTCCAACTCCAGGAGTTGCGTGCTGGTGAACGCAGTGCGCATGCGCTTGCTGCTCTGAAGTTGACTGCTGTTATTCTCTGTTGGAAAAACAAAAAGAGTTAAATGATGTGGGTGACATTAAAACAGAAAAGAAGTTACAAAAGATGACTTTTTATGATGACTGGCGACGCGTCTGGCACAACCGACTCACCTATGGATATGCAGTGGAACTGTCGTGGATCTGGAACCGGATAAGTGGCTTGGTATAACCCCGAGCCGCTGAGGTTTACGCCGCTGGATGTGGAATGCTGTCTGGAGAGCGCGGTGTGACAGTATTGGGAGCTGAAGGCAGGAAAGGAAGCCTTGATGAGCGGTAGCGCTGGAGGAGACGAGTGGAGCTGAGATGTGACGCACAGCGGGCAAAAGCACAGCAACCCCGCTTTTCGAGAGTGGCAGGAGCCGGCGGAGAGACCGTGGAGTGGATGAGACGGATGCATCGCGTAAGGAAACAACGGCGGGCTGTTCTCGGTTCCTTTTTCGCTGTTCTCCCTCAAAATCAAGGAATCCACAAGGAAAGATCTAGGCATCTTGGCAGCCCCGTGTCTCTTCACCTAATATCTGAGAGTTTGTAAAAGTTTCTCTTTGTCAGTCTCGTACCTAAGGCTGGATGGCTGAATGGTGCTGAAGAGAAAGTGTTCCTGCTTAAATAGTTGGAGAGCCAGTGCGCCCATGTGACGGTTACGCTGAGAGCTCTCAATAGGGTTTTGTGCCTTTTCTCTCGGCATTCACTCTGCACGCTTCCCTATTATTTCACTTGTTAACTAAATGAACTGCATAATGTAGTCTATTCTTGTCAGCCCCACCCACACTGCAAGAGGCGGTACTGCCCCTTCTCCCTTTTAAAAAATACCCACGTTTTATACTATTACTCTTTAGTGTCGTTTTAAACTTTATTTTCTTTCTCACGCGATCACATGGACACTATTGCTCTTTTAATTAATTTCATTCAAAGAGGCTCGTCATTTGTTCAGCGTGAACTCATTAGACATTCTGTGCAAATGACGTGCGTCACGAGGCGCATCGGCCCGGATCCACCTGCAACTCAGCCCATCATTAAGTATTATAACTACAATTATAGGACTGTTTCTGAGAGAGTGTTTCAGGGGGTGTTCTAAAAATTAGATTGCATTATTTGTTGTCTATTATATTGAAATAATATTTTCATAGTTGTGGATAGAACACAGCTGTCAAAATCTGATCAAAGTTTTGTTTTTGAAACGGGACTTTTCCTTCACGAACCAAAAATTCTAATTCAGATATCGATCGTTTGCTCCCTTCATTTAGGATGTTATTTTTCACTTGAACTCTATGCCCGTTTTTATTATTTTACCTTTACAGGTAGCCTATACTTTTATTTAACGAAGATAGCCTACTAAATGGATACATGTAAATTGATACTGTTTTAGTGAAACGTTCTATTTGGATTATATTCGATACATCCTCAGTTTTGGATGCACACAAACGAACAGAACAATTTCGAGTATTTCTAAAACCGTATTTTACAACAAGAACTATTAAAATATAGGGTTCTAAGGCAAATGTAGGCTATCATTTCCAGTCTCTCTAGAGAAAGAGAGAGAGAGAGAGAGAGAGGGAGAGAGAGAGAGAGAGAGAGAGAGACGCGTCGCGTCACAACCTCAAAGCGATGAGGTTAAAAAACAGTGATTAATTCCTGCGCGCGGGCCCCCGCAGAGTCCGGGAAGGAATATATAAAAATAACCAGGTTTTCACTCTCCCAGCCCTTATTGAATGTCATTGTGGAGAGTTTTCAATGCGAGAGAGAAAGGCTCGAATTAAAGTGTGTGACAGCGGCGGACAAAGTGGCACAAAGCCGACTCTGTCACTGAGGGCCCGAATGCACGGCGAGTGAAAGCCCCTGCCCGCCGCGCCCTGATTGAATTAAGTAATAGGAAAACAGTTTCTTTCACTTTAGGTTTGCTAAACAAGATGTTCAAAGGAAAAGGGGATTCTAATGTGTGAGTAAACATCGAAACGTGGATTCTAATTGGAATATATTTTAAAGTTCGAAATCATTACTAAATGCATGGAGAGCCAAAGACAGCGCATTATGTAGGTATAGACTCTGAATAACATAACATATAAAAAAGAAAGATCACTAGACTAGCTAAATTTAATTTCAGTGAGACGACATTCTCAAGGCAACAGAGATGTGTAGGCCTATACCTCATGTTTAGGCTAAACAATCTGAAACACCGCATTGCAAATTTAATTGATTTTTAGTCACTTTAATTCTTTCAGGGAGAGTTAAGGCCCATTGAAGTGGCTTGGAAAGAGCTGCATTATTCAACGTGTTGACATCATTTCCACTAAAACAGGAAGACAGGGCAGTATCGAAAAGCTCCTCCCCCTTTAAAAAATAGCCAGTAGTGTTTCGTTCATATCACAGATCGGCCATAGCCGTTGAGCTTTGTAAAGCCGCAGTTTCCTCCTAATAGTTTGCACTCCTAATCTCCTCCATATTGCTAAAATATAGCATTCTGTGGCGGTTCCAGTGACACTAACAATAGTGTGTGAACAAGTGACCGATTTTAGCCAGCTTCAGGGTCTATTTATAGTGTAGGGGGCGGGATGCTTCAGATTCTAGAGAGCATTTGATTGGACAGAAAATCTGATGAGAAGCTGAAGTGCAGAGTGATGTCTTCAAAATCATTGATCCATATTGGCGGAAGTGAGAGACTGCTTAAATCTTCTAAATGCACATTTTGTCATTGTTTTGGAGCACACTTTACAGATAACAGTCAGTAAGGCTAACATATTCATACTAAAAGCCAAAAAACTTCAATTTTGATTTCATGGGGACTTTAACATCCTTTATGCTACCACGTATACAGTTTACTGTTTCAACTCTAAAATACTACCAAAAAAAATCTGATCGGCAGGTTTGCAAACCAGGCTTGCAGTGAAAGCTTCGATCATCTCTAAATGCACACTACGGATGATGATGGAGGCAACAAAACAGCATACCGTGCCGTTTACTGGACCGTATCAGAGGTATATACGTACATGACCTAAACATACGTCGCTAATATCAGTCTGGATGGTTCTTGACAAATGCAACAATTATTCTTTCCCTGTATATCCCCGGAACCGAGCCGGCTCGCCTAATAGAAAGCTCTTGTGTTCAGGACCGCCTGGAGCCTGATGGTAATGGACTGTATAGGCCCAGCCATTTGTTTTATTTTCTGGAAAATGACGAGGGACCCTCGTCTATCGCTCCCTCCCACCAATCCTCACTCCACTGGAATCACCACTCGACTCACATAAGGGGTATAATTTGGTTGCAACTTTGCAGCACCATAATAGTAGGTCTTTGCCGGATAAATTAGGAGCAATTAAACCCTTAAACAAGCAGCAGGTACAGAGTCACACGGACAAGAGCCTGTTATCCGATAGGGAGTGAAAGAGGGATGGTGAGATGGGGGATTGAGCCTTTCATTTTCCTCGACACCGCATGCCAGGCGCGCACCATTAACTAATTGGAGAGTGAGCTTCTATACCTGTGCCCCACCAGACCTTGTTTTATTCCAAGTCAATAATTACCCAAATGGCTTGATGATGTTATTATAATGTAAAGCGGACTTAATATCAAGACATTTTGCTTTATTTTGATAACATCGATTACTGCCATTAGAGTCTCCTTGGGGATTAGTTAGTTCGACTATGTAACCAAGTTTCAATTAGGGTATGCCTGCAACAGGGCTAAAGGCGCACCGGGGTAAAAGGCGCCTTTGGTTTTTATTTTCCTCCTAACCACTAGATGGCACAAAACTTGCAGCACTTTCCCAAACATCAAGATTTGGCTGATCCTTGACACTCTGCTAACTTGATCTATAATATTTGATGTTTTTTAAAATGTTGTAGATTTAAGTAGAAAAGGCGAATCGCTAAAATTATTGAATATATTTTAAGACAAAGGTCTTGTTAGTGATTTTCAGTTTTGTTCAAGGTAATTAAAGCAACAGTTTTTCAATAACGGAAGAACATGTAAAAGTATTGGTGTAAAAAGCGCCCCAAAGGTTAACATGATAATAAACAGCTGGCTGACTTTTCCATTTGTTGACATGCATTGTTAGATTCAGATGGTGAATATCATATATTAGGTTAGGTGTCCACTTTAGAGATAATCACCATATTTAGAATGAAACCATCATCTTTAAAAATGTGATATTAATCATATCATAAAATATAATTGTTGAAATATATATTATTACTGTAAAGGTATTATACCTTTAATATTAGGTAACCTATACCTTTAGGTAAATATTAAATTATTATGGGATCTCCTTCAATGCTTTCAGAATCTTTACTTTTTAAAATAAGTTTGTTTCTGTTTTTTTGAATTAACATATTTTATTGACAGTATAGTAGTAATTGAACAAAAATGAATTCTTTTATTTATCAAAATAAACAGAAAATAGTACAAACTTTGCTCAAGTGGTTGATTTGAACAAGCATTAACTTAGAGATTATTCAAAACATATAATTTTAGCTAAAGTATTAGTGTAAATAATTTGTGTCTGTGGGGTAAAAGGTCCACCTCTTACATTTATACGATTTTTAAACGAAATAAACCACTTTTATAATGTATTTTCACACAAAATCTGTTGCTCCATAAAGATTCAATACAAACATATTTTTTTTCCTGCAAGCATACACTATGAAAGTAGTGAAAAGCATTTTTTTAGTTTAGCCCCGTTGTAATCTACTCTAAAATATTGCTCTTGTTAGATTTTGAGTCATTGTAGTTTCCATGGAGAAGCACCTGCGATCTCTTTATCAGCGAGTGAGTGCTTCTGCTCAGGGAAGCTCATCCTCATTTGTACTCTCGACTGGAGACCGACAAATAAGTTTGACCTCCGCGGAGGAGACGCACACTGCCCTCCAGAGGAGCTCTCCTAAAGCGCAGGACAACCGCGGAGCGGGACGCGCGTCAAGCGCTGCGTTTGAAATATCGAAATATATAATCATATCAATCCTGGATAGTGTGAAATAATCTCAACAATATTCGTGATGATAGCCTGGATTATTGGATTATTTGGCCATATTTATAATCATCTGCATAGAGCCACAAAAATTTACCAGCACATTAATTCAGTTTGTTATAGGCCTATGGTACGCCAACAAAGTAATATTTGAGCGCACAGTTTTTACATTTCTAAAAATTGTTTTTAGAAAGCTTCATTAACTGTGTCCAGAATCACTGAATCTAGAAGATAATAAATAATAAGGTTCCATTAGTTAATAACAAAAATAACTTCTACAGCATTTAATGTCATTTAATATTAATTTAAACATTTACTCTTAAAATCAAATGTAGTTGTTAACATTAGCACTGTGAAGTGACAAACAATGAACAACTGGATTTGTGTTAACTACCATTAACAAAGATTAAAAAAGACTGTAACAAATGTATTGCTCATAATGCATGAACTAATGTTAACAAATGAACCTAAAGTGTTACCAATAAATCAAATAAAGCAAGAGGGTAGTTATAGCTGTAATGTTGGCTAATCAACAAATAAATGCATCATTGATAATCTCTACCCTCATGAATTCATACCTCATCCTTGACAAAAGTTGCAAATATCAATAATAAAACCCCATTTAGCTCCTCAAGTCATGCCCGGGGCTCTTCTGGGATGTTGTTTTGTTCTGCAGGCCTGCAGCTGCCAGATTCACCAGGCTCCTTTCTCACACCATTTGTTTTCTCCCCTCTCAATTGTGAGTAATAAAATAAAATTAAGTGAGCATTAAGTTCATTGGGTTTGGGGGTCAATGGCTTCCGTATGGTGTGAATTATTCATGGTTGGAGACTGTATTGGTTAGAGACAGGTTGAAGTGCATGCTGGTCCTGTTGCCCCCACTTGTCTGTGTGGAGGGATCTGTCGTGAGCTAACAGTGAAACAGGATTTAGAGTCCCACTGGGATTTGGCGTAGCTGGACGGGGCGCTGTGATGTCTGTGGTCCCCCTCCTAGATCCTGCCCTGGGGCGATGACACAGACTGCAGGTTTATACGGGATGGCTGCTGAAAAGGTCTGAAAAGTATCTTTCATTTGCTGCTCAGCCACCAGCCCTTGTTGCAGTTCATTATACCTAACCGAGAGGCCGGTGTTATATTGTCATATCGAACTATAATACGTCCACGACCAAACACCAGATGGTACGAAAGCACATGTTAACATCAGATGGAAATAATCTTGTCTTTGTGCATCCATGACATTATTGTGTTTCAAAAACATTTCTCATGGTTGCATTTCTCATTGCAAGTATATCAAAATGGCCCGATAATGATCATTTTTAATTCATTGGTGATAAAAGCTTTAATTTTAAGCTAATTAAATGTAATTATGTTAATTTATATAATACCAAATTGCAAGGTAATGCAGTGCAAAATGCAACATTTATCATTCAACCAGCGTCATTGAGAGATTGATCAGTTTTATCTACAGCTTATGAATATTATACTTTTTTTGACACTAAAAAATGCATCCATGTCAGTAAATAATATAAACTAAGGGAAGTTTGTTTGCACTTAAATTGCTTAAACTTAAAATGAGGACAGATCATTTTAATGTTATTAAGTGTCATTAAGTAATCATCTTTTAGGCCAATTTCTTAAATTTAAACAATAAATTCAATTAGAATAATAAGACACTATAGAGCTGTTACCAAATGAATGAAATCAGTACCAACAAGATCCATTATTGATCTGCAGAGGCTGCATCTGAAGTGACATTTAATATTTACACAAGCTGTTTAATGCAGCTCAGAGGGCACGAACACATTTACACAGCAAAAATATTACATTTTGAATATAGACATATGAAATGATGGATAAAATGGATTCATTCAAAACGGCCGATTCATTCAGGAACGAATCCTAAATCACATTCTCTCTGTGTAGGTACTTGTTTCGATTAAGGATTTACTTCGTTGCTGTTTCAAAAATTAAGTTCTATATATAGTGTGAATGTGTAGTGTGAATGTAATACAGGTGTACTGCATTCATCATGTTGTCATTGTCATGTGCCCTAGTCAGTTGTGTTGCTTCACTGCCATTCATAAATCCTCTCCTGTGGCCTCATAGGATAGTAAAGTGTCCATCATATGCAATCATCCGGGTACTTTAAACCGAGGTCCTGACTCTCTGTGGTCATTTAAAATCCCAGGATGTCCTTCGAAAAAGAGTAGGGGTGTAACTCCGGCATCCTGGCCAAATTTGCCCCTTGGCCCCTGTCCATCATGGCCTCCTAATCATCCCCATATACTGATTGGCTTCATCACTGTCTCCTCTTCACCAGTATGCTGGTGTGTGGTGGGCGTTCTGGCGCAATATGGCTGCCGTCGCATCATCCAGGTGGTGCTGCACATTGGTGGTGGTTGAGGAGATTCCCCCTTCCATTGGTAAAGCACTTAGAGTACCTAGAAAAGCGCTATATAAATGTAACAAATTATTATTATTACTTTTTGCCTACTGTTTTATGAATGCTATGAATCTGGACTGCTCTGTTCAGATTCTGTTTTTGCCTTAGTGAAGTGTGCATATTTAGATGCAGCCGTTGACTTTATGAATGGGTCATTGAATCATTCGCTCAACCGATTCATTCAAAACGTATATTCATCAGTAACGAAATACCACTGTGTTGGCCGGAGACACATGGAACTATTTTTGCTGGTGAAAAAATATCACATTTGCAATCATGTTGATATTCGGGAAAACCAGCACTCTTGCTAACGACATTGCTTAACTATACAAAAAAAAAAAAAGAACTCTAACTAGGGATTTTAAAATAAAATCATTTTTTTGCCCCAAGCCCCTGTTAATTTCCAACCCTGACTCAAACACTTTTCTGGAATGAAAATATATACACTGTCAAAATGAAGACAAAAAGTATTTGTAAAAATGGTTGTCAAATGGATGGTTGTCAAAAAAACATGTCCACAGTCCATCCTCAGCTAGACACCTGTGTGAACTTGAGAACTGACTTCATTCATCCTCTGACAATCACATTAAAACCAATTGCAAAAATCAAACAGAAACCTAAAGCTAGCCCTGAAAAAGTATTTAATGCAATGACATTTTGACATGTGTGTTTTAAGTGGCCAAACACCTTTTGGGTCGAATGTATTTAAAATGGCTTATTTGCACATTTGGAACATTTATTACAAAGAAAAGTATTTATTTTAATGGGCTTTCCCACAATTCCCATACAATTATATTTTTGAAACACAGAACATGGATATCGATGCAGTCTCTAATCACAGGGTTATGTGGAAACATTTAGAAGAACAAGCCCCAACATACTGTTGTGTGTAAATTTTATTCTTTAATTTGTTGTCTCATAGTGTAAGTTGCATGATTTAGCTAAATAAAATATTTTTGTTTAAACTTTATTTTGATAGTTTACTTCTACGAACTATAAATAACTTTGCAATATGTCACCAAACTCATTAATTTACAACTTCATGTCAACTAACTTTCACTATAGTATTAGTAGACTGTTAGGTTAAGGTTAGTAAACTAAGTTGACACGTACTTTCAAAGTTACTTATAGTAAAATGTCTAAAGTAGACTATAGAAATAAAGTGTTACCATATATATTTAGTAAATTTTTAACAATTTGTTAATAGTGCCAAAGTTTACAATTTCCTGATATCCTGGCTAGAATACAACCAATATCAAATTAACTAGGGAGCCAACATTACTTTTTAAACTACCATTGTATTAACAGATCATGTCAAAGATTTTAATATCTCATTGTGAATTTGAATTGCCATTTGATGTGAATCCATTTGTTATGGTACAGCAAGGATTGAGAAGTCATCTTTTTCCCCCCATTCTGTGTTAAAAGCTCTGACACATGCTTCAAAAGGGGTTTGTCTTTATCCATGGAAGTTAGTTTCCAATTCAGTGGACATTTGGTCTTTAAAAAAATGGTGGGTCAAACCAATGAATTTAATGAACTCTCTGACACAAAGAAAGTGTTTTGCCATTTGAACCCTCATAAAGGCAGATAGGCAGGTCAGCAAAGTTCTTTCAAGAGGTTTGTACACATATGTGACAATGTTGAGAATGCAGACCTCTTCAGTGTCCCCATTGACAAGATTGTTCAAAGTGTTGAGGACGGCAGTGATGGTCCTGTCATCCGAGGTTTCGCTATTGTTCTCCCAATTTGAGCCAGTTCCTTTTTCACTGCCCAAAACACTCCCGCACAACAAAAGTCAAGGAATGCAAACCACATTTTCCACCTCTCAAGAGTGACTGGCCAAGCAAAACCAGTCTGAGAAGCTCTTCAGATGGTTGTAGCATACAGAAAACTGTGTTTGACTTTTCTCATCATTTCCCTTTTTTATTTCCCCCTCCTCTGTTTTTTTCCCCCTTAAATCTTCCTTTAATGGCCTGTCCTGCAGCATCTTCCTTCCCTTATTCTTTCCCTCTTTTGGGAAGAGATGGTGGGAGGAGTAGAAAGAGGGATCAAAAGGGAGGTACAGGATAGGAATAAAGGATGACGGATGGGAGGGAGTTTGATTCGAATCACCTGCTCTCTGATGTCCGTGTTTAAAACAATAGTTTTTACTGTTTTTTTAACATGTGCTGTTGTTTCTTAAAGAGCTGTTTCTGCTATTTCTAATAAATATATTGTTCATGTAATGTATCAGGTTGATTTAATCATATTTACTTATTTTGTAGTTACAGTTAATTTTGATGCTACCACATTTGTAGGTTACTCGATAAAACTAATTTAGTTTCTGTTGACACGTGTTCAGTGTTGGGTAAAGTTACTTTTAAAAGTAATGCATTACAATATTAAAGGTGGGGTAAGCAATATATAAAAAAAGGAATGTACTGTACACAATAGTAATTACAAAGAGTTGGTTGTTAGTTGCCAAAAGCACAGCAGTTCCAGACACACAATGACACTCAAACCCAGTGTTACTCACATGTTACTCAGTGTGTTACTCAGTGTGTTACTCAGAGTTTTACTCACGCGTTACTCACGCGTTACTCACGTGTTACTCACGAGTCACACATGTGTTACTCAGTGTGTAACTCACGTTACTCAGTTTTACTCACGTTACTCAGTGTGTTACTCACGTGTTAGTGTTACTCACACGTTACTCAGTGTTACTCACGTGTCACTCACGTGTTACTCAGTGTGTTACTCGCGTGTTACTCATGTGTTGTGTTACTCAGTGTTACTCATGTGTTGTGTTACTCAGTGTTACTCAGTGTGTTACTCACGTGTTACTCACATGTTACTCACATGTTACTCAGTGTTACTCACGTGTCACACACACACACACACACACACACACACACACACACACACACACACACACACACACACACGTTACTCAGTGTGTAACTCACGTGTTACTCAGTTTTACTCACGTGTTACTCAGTGTGTTACTCACATTACTCAGTGTGTTACTCACGTTACACGTTACTCACGTGTCACTCACGTTACTCAGTGTGTTACTCGCGTGTTACTCAGTGTTACTCACGTGTTAGTCAGTGTTACTCACGTGTTACTCAGTGTGTTACTCACATTACTCAGTGTGTTACTCACGTTACACGTTACTCACATGTCACTCACGTTACTCAGTGTGTTACTCGCGTGTTACTCAGTGTTACTCACGTGTTAGTCAGTGTTAGTCACGTGTTACTCACGTGTTACTCACGTGTTACTCACGTGTTACTCACGTGTTACTCACGTGTTACTCACGTGTTACTCAGTGTTATTCACGTTACTCAGTGTTACTCACGTGTTACTCAGTGTTATTCACGTGTTACTCAGTGTTACTCACGTGTTACTCAGTGTTACTCACGTGTTACTCAGTGTTACTCACATGTTACTCAGTGTGTTACTCAGTGTTATTCACGTGTTACTCACGTGTTACTCAGTGTTATTCACGTGTTACTCAGTGTTACTCACGTGTTACTCAGTGTTACTCACGTGTTACTCAGTGTTACTCAGTGTTACTCACATGTTACTCAGTGTGTTACTCGCGTGTTACTCGCGTGTTACTCAGTGTTACTCATGTGTTACTCACGTGTTACTCAGTGTTATTCACGTTACTCAGTGTTATTCACGTGTTACTCAGTGTTATTCACGTGTTACTCAGTGTTACTCACGTGTTACTCAGTGTTACTCACGTGTTACTCAGTGTTACTCACATGTTACTCAGTGTGTTACTCAGTGTTATTCACGTGTTACTCACGTGTTACTCAGTGTTATTCACGTGTTACTCAGTGTTACTCACGTGTTACTCAGTGTTACTCACGTGTTACTCAGTGTTACTCAGTGTTACTCACATGTTACTCAGTGTGTTACTCGCGTGTTACTCGCGTGTTACTCAGTGTTACTCACGTGTTACTCATGTGTTACTCACGTGTTACTCAGTGTTACTCAGTGTTACTCACGTTACTCACGTGTTACTCAGTGTTATTCACGTGTGGAGCGAATCAAAGCAACATCCGGGTCTGTTTTCAGGCCTTCAGCGCTCTCTCTCCTTCTAGCTCTCTCCAGAGCTGGAAAGCTTTTCTAATATTAATGCGCGTCCCAAAGCTCTTGTCCATTCATAACCCTTCATTTTCCAGTGATTTATTCTGAGCTTTTCTCTTTTGAATTGTGCATCATCTCTATTTCTGCAGTCTTTCTTCAGATCTACCTCTTGCTCGTTTTCTCTCCTACACCGTCGTAAGCCCCCTAATGCTGATTGGCTACACACGTTTGTTGTTGTTTGTTCGTGTGTAGGTCCGACTAACTTCCAAACAGCGTTTTTCAAATATCGCATTACTTAGTTACTTTTTATGGAATGCAATGTGTCAGTCAATAAAAAAATAAAAAAGTAAATTTGATATTTTGTAAATTTAAAAGTAATGCGTTACTTTACTAGTTACTTGAAAAAAAGTAATCTGATTACGTGACTCATGTTACTTGTAATGCATTATGCCCAACACTGCCTGTGTTCAATTTCACAGCATAAGACAGGAAATTTGAGAACTGTTATTGTTCCAATGCAGAATTAATAAAAGGAGCATGATTTAATTCCAAAATTAATGTTAAACTTGTATGATATCAGTGGCCGATGCCAGTTCTGATACCATTAGTAGGGTGCATATAATTCGGATTTACTGAGTATAACATACATATGTGATATTACTAAATGTATTATTCATACATAAAATCATTTTGCACTATTCAAAATTCACTAGGCGCAATAATAGAACAACAGTTTTAAAAAGGGATTTTTCTCTATTATTTACAACAGGGTCTACATTTTCATGGGTTTAAATAAAAGATTGTTTTAAGAGAACAATTTTGTTTTTTAAGAGAAAATCAATTAACTTGATTTTCAAAAGTCAATGATTTTTCAACAGCTGAACGTAACATTTTTGACAAGCCAAACCGTTCAGTCGTCGAGTAACATGTAATAAGCCACAAAATAAACCTCATTCCTTAAAATAAGTATAATGAACTGCAAAAAGCACTTTGAATGTCTCCAGCTAGTTTTATGGTAGGACTTTATTTTGATGCTACACTTTAGACATTCTACAAAACATTATAGGAACAATAAGTTATGGGTATAATAAGTATGTTTTAACATTGCTTTTTAACTTATCAAAGTAGGTAAAGCAATTTTCAACTTTGTTTTATAAGTTATTTAAGATTCCACTCATTTTCTTAAGTCAGTTTAATGTAATTTAAGTTGAAATGACTTAAACATCCAAGTTTATTGTACTTAATTTAAGGCTGCAACTTTTTTTTTACAGTGTACAACTATGTCAACTTAATCCACTAACCCAAACCCTAACACCTAACAGTCTATACTCTAATGAGAGTTAGTTGACATGTAGTTGCCAATTTACTTACAGTTCGTAGAATATCTAAAATGGGCCATCGAAATAAAGTGCAACCCGTTTTATAATTACCCAAAAAATATCAAATAGTTCACCCCTCACGTATGTTATCATGTCTGTCAAAAGTAAACTAAAAACACTGACAAAATGCTTTCAACATGCTGTCTGTCAGAGATAACATACGTAACGCATGCGAGCATAAATTTGTTGTTCTCTCGCTGAAATTGAATTGGAATAATCAGGGACGAAAAACTTCACACTGCATTCTAAAGAGAATAATTTTTCTAATTGAAAAACTTTGCCAGGTTAGTGAACATTGCTCAATATGTGTTGTTTTTGACAGACATTTTGTAAGCACGAACTACACATTCTGATTCTGACATTCCTGATTTGAATACTTTCAATCATTTTCTATTCTTGACTCTTTTTATTTTATAATTTTGGCAATAGATAAAGTCGTCCAATTTGACTCTTATAGGCTATATTATAAAATTATAAAGCTTTTTTAAAATGTAGTTTGATCACTATCTTCTCAGTTGTTTGAAAGGTTAAGGCAATAATCAAAGTTTGATAAAACGTTTAATTTTCCAGTAAAATATGATACATTTTTACATGGTTTGTTACAAGGGACAGTTCACCCAAAAATGAAAATTCAGTCATAATTTACTCAACATCATTTCCACAGAAAAAAAGAAAGTCATACAGGTTTAGAACGACATGAGGGTGAATAAATGATGACAGAATTTCATTTTTGGTTAAACTTTCCCTTTGAGTTTTCAAACCAAATATATTCTTCTCATATTATTCAGCATATGTTTTGCACGCAAATTTTTGAAAATCATTAGTTATTTACTGCAAGACCCATCGTTAAAATGAACAAAAACATGAATGGTTTTTCCATTGTATCGTGACCCGTGTTGTTGCTATTTGCTTGACTAAATGTGAAAAAGTCCTAAAAGAAAGACTAAATATAAAAACATCATTAGGAAACACTAAATAAAAGCGATGTTGTGGTGCCGTCCATCACAGCGCAGTGCTATAGCTGGGGTGTGTGTATCAGAGTCTGGCTGTACGGACAGCGGGTTGAAAGCTTCTCTCTCAGGGTAATAAATGAGAAATCTAAAAAGCCCCATTTGCATGTGCAATAAAAGCCCCCTGATTCATTTTCATAACCCAATATCCCCTTTTCTTCCCAAATCTCCATGGAGTGTTTTGTGTTTTAGGGCTGCCTTTTGTTTAAGGTTTCCTTTGATTTTTTTTCTCCCTAGTTTCTTTCATTCCTGCATCTGACTTTTCCCCCTTTACTAATGACCAGGGCAACCTCTCTCTCCCTCTCTCCCTCTCTCTCTCTCTCTCTCTCTCTCTCTGTTTTTTGTGTGTGTATGCATGTGTGTGTGTGTGTGTTGAGTTATGACAACAGGCGGTGTTGCAGAGAAGGCCTGTGCTTGGGGTATAAAATTTGTTGGGTGTGTTTTTGTGTGGCTGCAGTGTGAACGGGTCAGTGGGCAAAAGCAGAGGCTCCCTGCCTTTCTGCAGATGCGCTCTATTGAGGGGTCGACACGCGGCGGGACGGCGGGCCGCTGACGACCCCCTCCTCCTCTCCATCACCCTGGAAACCAGCTTTCAGTGGACCAGAGCAGACCAGGGGTGCAATGACACAGACCCAGATCCAGATGAAACCCGAACGGACCTCTGTGTGCCAAATAATACCCCATTTGTACCCAGTTTGTCTGACATAACAAGAGCCGCCGGCATCGCCATGACAGCTCATCATGAGAACGTCAGACCTAATAAATGAGTATTGTATTGTGCGGCCACCGTTCTCATGCATAGACCACACCAGAGAAACAACACACAGAGAGTACTGTCCACTTTACAAACAAAACTTGCACTTGTGTGATGACTATGACCCTTTTAAAACCATTAGTAAAAAATGCAAGTTAAACAATCAAAGTTTTGGCAAAGCATAACGTCTGAATGGAAGCAATAAATATGTAATATGTGAGTGAATCATAATTCACTAGTATTGCACACAACACACCCCAGCGCCCCCTAAAAAAGATTGTGTAATTACATTGGAAATAAAATTACTTATGGTGGTTATTAGTGGAAATCTGTTCACACAGGTCTCCATCCTATAGCATCACATATAGAAATATTCTACATTTTGACAACAAGAAAGAGTCCATTTGTCTTATGTGTAGAATGTCTATAGAGTGCTGTATTTTTGTAGGCCTAAAACCTGGAAACGAGTTAGCATTTTAGCACACCATCCTGAAGTCAATGGGTTTTTGGTTAAGAGCCTGAAATAATAATTCATTTTTTAAAGCATTTACTTGTCTTGAAAAAGGCGGTTGCTAACAAGTGTCTAAACGGGACTACTAAGCATCACACTGAACAGGCAAACTCATCCACTCACTAGTCGCTTTCACAACCTCATTATAATTATGCTCTCGCAAACTATTCTAACTCTAACGTTCAGAGAAACTGTTTTTAAATACAGACTGAAAGAGTTGACTGAAGCTTAATGGTGGTGATGTTGAAGTCATGTGACAGTGGTTTAGTTCGCATATTGCCTACTTTAAAGTTCCCCTTGTGGTGAAAATCAAGCTTTTAATGTTGTTTATATGTCTATGTGGTGTTTTAAACATGAATTTGCACATGGTTTGTCTTAAAGCATAAGTCGACACCATTGCTGAGTATTTTCTCCTTAAGACTGCGGTGAACCAAAGACCACTGGTGTTTCTGACGTCACAAACTACCTTGTAACCAATCAGGTCAATGTGTAATCAACCTCTGAGCTGGTGTGAGTGAGTGGAGGCGGGGCTAATTTGCATATTCATAGAACTGTGTATACTAAATGAGGCAATGGTGTAGAGTTACATTCAAGCTATTTTAAGGTATGAAGAAAACATTTTTCAAGGAAAAAAAAACGTTGAAATATGTCATTTTGGTGATCAAAGATGAGTTTTAAGGGGTAAAATTATTGACTACAGGCCTTTAATCTTTTTACTTCAGCTGATTATATTTAGGCTTCAAAATGCATTAAATCTGTGTTCAGTTGTGAAGATTATCATGATGGAAAAAACATGTAAGAATCATAAGGTTTTTTTGGTCACATAAGTTATTTTCTGTGATAGAAAAAAAAAATTGACAGTGTTTTACAATAAAATTAAATGATATATATATGTTAAACTATTTCCAGTTTTATATATGGTAAGGCAACTTACAATTAACCAATTAACAGGCGTTTACAGTGTTGGAACCATGAGGGAAAACCATGCTTAAAAAGTGGATACATTTTTTTATATATAGTTTAATTGTATGTTAATGTGTTAATCTCACTTTTTTTTTTAAAGTTGCTGCCTTAAATACTCGTACTCATAAAATACAATCAACTTGAATGTTTAAGTAATTTCAAATTAAATTATATTAAACTGACTTTAGTTAAAGCAATGTAAAAGCATATGTTGCCATAACTTATTGACCATATGATTTTTTTAAGTTGCTACAGCGATTGGTTATTAATAAGCTAGTTTGGCTAATGAAATATATTACTGGGCAGAATACTTTATTATTGTAATTTCTGTTATTTACACAAGCAATTATTTTAAACATTGGTGTCTTTTGTCATTTACTGATGCCCCTTTTTTAAAAAGCAATGAGCCATGAGATGCTGTATGTTACAGTATTTTACCATGGATTTTAGGGATTTGCTTGATGTTGTGCTTGACATCTCTCACCAGGGTAAAATCACTGTAACGCAAGGCGTCGGTCAGTCTGATGATCACATGATCAGCGCTTCTGCGTGCATTACAGTTATCCAGGGCAGGTTACCATTAGCAGGGCTCTGAGGTCAGT
Organism: Squalius cephalus; assembly: GCF_949319135.1. Lineage (NCBI taxonomy): Eukaryota > Metazoa > Chordata > Actinopteri > Cypriniformes > Leuciscidae > Squalius > Squalius cephalus. Next base: position 5,272,324 of record NC_137126.1, on the reverse strand, counting down.
TGGTCAGAGTTCAGCACTTCAGACACACACACACATACACACTCTCTCTCTCTCTCTTTGGGCAGGTGCAGCCCCTGAGAGAGAGGGATGGAGGCCCTTTGCCTCTCCCACCTCTTCACGCTGCTCAACCGCAAAATAAGAGGGGTGTGAAAGGGTGCACTCCAAAAAGCCATCACCTGCTCCCTACAATTTGACCAAACACTCGCTTAAATATGCACAGACATACATCCACCAATCCCTACTCACCAAGAGCTGAGCAATCACACTTCAGATTGGCTAAACATTAACACACACACACGGTCACGGACATGAGTTAAGGAGCGACAAACAAGAGGAATCTTGGTCCCACGGCAGTGCAGAAGACTGACCTTTTCCTAGATCATTTTTACACAAGCAACTGTAATAGCATGATATAACTTGGTAAAAGTTTTTTTTTTTTTACAGAAAATCATAAAACTAATAATTAAACCATAATTTAAGCTAAAAAAAATAAACAAATATCAAGTCTTTTAAGAGCCCCTCATTGGTATGCATTATTTGAGCATTTCCATGACCACTATACTCACGTTTGTATTGTTATATTGCTGTTTTCTGTCTCTTTAAAGAAAAACATCTAATGTGACTCAACTCTGACTATTCTACCGGTTGTTCTTCAGCCTGTATTATGATATGTAGTTTCATTAGAGCACTGGTAATCCAGATTAGGTCAATTGCAAAAGTTTGTATATCTGGATCAGCGTTTTCCAATCCAATATCACTTTGAAAAACCAGCACAAAAGTACAGATGGCCAAGGAGTTACAAATGAGAGAAATCTTGAAAACAAAGAAAACATATGTGACCCTGGAACACAAAACCAGTCATAAGTCGCACGGGTATATTTGTGGCAATAGCCAACAATACATTTTATGGGTCAAAATTATAAATTTTTCTTTTATGCCAAAAATCATGAGGATATTAAGTAAAGATCATGTTCCATGAAGATATGTTGTAAATTTCCTACTGTAAATATATAAAACATTTATTTTTGTGAGTGAATGCAGCATAATCGCGAACATGAACAACTTTAAAGGAGATTTTCTCAATGTTTCGATTTTTTTGCACCCTCAGATTCCAGTTTTTCAATATCTCAGCATCCTAACAAACCATACATCAATGGAAAGCTTATTTATTATTTATGTATAAATCTCAATAATTTTTTTTTTTTAAATGACATGTGACTGGTTTTGTGGTCCTGGGTCACATATAGAGATGGAATGAAATTTCCCTGGATTGGTTCTACAATAACACAACATCATTTGCAAGACTCCTACAATGACTGTCACAGTTTCTCAACAGAACCTCACCTAAAAACCAATCAACACACCACAATACTCTTTAAAAAGCGGCAAAAAGTCAAATACCAAAGTCTTCAAAGAGGCCATTGCCGGCAAGCACGTCTGAATGTCTGAAATTGACTTCACTGTCATGTCTATAGTCTTAACCGAATCGGCTCACTGAACGATGGGAGAGAGAAGTCAGGACAAATAAGCAGAATCTTGGTCGCAAATGCAACAGTTGGAGATGTGGGATGGCATTTTTCAATTCTCGATCTAGAAAACACGCAAACAGCTGCATAATACTGCGACAAACCTTTTCTAAAATCCCCAATACAATTGACCAGAATGCTCACTTAAATATCAAAGTCTTCAAAGAACTTGTCGCCAGTATGCACGCTTCGAGCATCCTAAATTTACATTGGTCATGGCCATAGAGTTGGCTGAATCGGCTTTCCAAGCGATGGACGGGAGCTAAAGAGAGTGAGACGGGGAGAAACGAGGAATCTCGGTTGCAAATGCAACATTTGGAGAGATGGGAGGACATTTTCCAAAAGGTACTTCTAAAACACACACAAACAGCTGCATAATAAGCACCAAGCCAATCAACGTGCCGCGATCCCATTGACTGAAAGTCAGAATCTTCAGCAGAGACAGCCAAAAAGCCAAATATCAAAGTCTTCAAAGAGCCTATTGCTGGTATGCATGCTTTGAGCGTCTGAAATTTACATTGGTCATGGCCATAGAGTTAGCTGAATCGGCTGTGAGAAGAACAGAAAGCTAAAGAAGGAGGTGAGGGAGGTTGTGCTTTGACTCCTCGCTCCTCCCAGCTGCAGCCCAGCTGCCCCCCCTCCATTGTGGCAGTGAGTGAGTGTGTCCTCCCGTTTAACAGTGCTGGAATGTCGCTCCTCCACACCACTGATGGATGAGACCTTGTTTCACACTCCTCCGCCCCTCCCTCTGAATGCCTCTTTCTCTCTTTTGGACCCTCTCTCCTTTCATCAGACTCTTTTATTGCTGGACCAATAAAAGTCACCCATCCTTCACTTTTTTGCGTATTTGAGTGTGCGTGTTGTGTCTTGGAGATGAGGGCTGGACGGAGAGTGTGTCCTGTGCATACAAACACCTACACAAATTCATGAAATGAAAACTCAAGGATAGAAGCCCTGTTGGGCATTTGGACCCCAGTTGGACCCTCAATACCAAAGAAATGTGCAAACTGCATTAGATGCAAACTATGTGCATTCAGTGGCATTGTCAGCGCTGTTTGTCGTGTACTTTAAGTAACGATACCACAATGGTGTTAGACGTACCATCTATTGACGTGGATCAGCGTGATTGTTGAGTTTTATGTACAGTAAAAGACTCATTCCTTTACCGGTCCAACATAAAAAGATGCAACCTTAAAAATTCAATTCATTCTGATTTCAAATTGTCCTAAAGGCACTTCATATATAGAATCGTTTTTAGGGGTTTGCATCATGGGATCATTTTATTAATGGGATCATTAATTGTTTTAGTTCATTTTTAAATCAAATGTAATTTTTTTTCATTGAACAGCTTAACATGCAGTAACACTTTATTTCGATGGTCCACTTTAGACATTCTACTAACTATAAGTAACTTTGCAACTACATGTCAACTTAATCTACTAACCTGAACCCTAACACCTAACAGTCTACTAAAAGTCCACTACAGTCTATAATACACTAAAAATACAATATAGCAAGATCTAAGATAACACTTTATTTCGATGGTCCACTTTAGACATTCCACTAACTATAAGTAACTTTGAAACTACATGCTAACTTATTCTACTAACCTGAACCCTCATAACAGTCTACTAATACTCTAATGAGAGTTAGTTGACATGTAGTTGACAAGTTACTTAAAGTTAGTAGAATGTCTAAAGTGGACCATTGAAATAAGCATACTTTATCACCGAGTGAATAACCCGTTAAACATGAAACTATTATGCAAACAATCCAGACATTTCTCCTAATCCTCCCATAGAAAAATAATAGTTTTGTAAAAAAACAACAACATTGTTTGTATTATATACATCGTATACAAATGGCAAAAAAAAAAAAAAAAAATCAGATTTTTTATTATTATTAATATATTATGATTCAGTTAATAAGAAAATGAAAACAAGACTATAACTAAACAATGTTTTTTTCTTCAAATATATTTATCCTATACCAGTTAATTTTTAGTTTTCAGTCAATTTGTTTATTTTTTATAACTTGTAAAAACAGATATGAGAATAATGTTGATAAAGATGCTTAGAAAATGTTTATATTTTGCATTTTGTATGCATACAGTGCCTGCGTTTAATAGGCGTTTAGTGTAAATCAGGGTTTTCAGGACTTCGTTAGCTCCTGAATCAAACTACACACATAGATTTGTACAAAGATTCTCAGCTATGGTATGAAAGATATAGGGAATTATTTGATATACTATTATGCGTTTAAACATGGCCAAAAAGGCATTTTCCCCATACAAGGCATCTATTCATTGTCTCTAATTTACGGGCAACTTGTAATGAAAAAAGAAGTAGCTAATGAGAGTAATGACATTGTCATAATATCCCATTATTTCATAGAAACATTGATATAATATTTCTTCCCTATACACTCATTATGTCTTCCTAAAATGCCTGATAAGCACGCTGTAAGTCCTAGTGTTTGAAACTGATGCATGTCTCATAACAGACAGTCATATTCTGATTTGAAACCCCACTAAAGCTGTCGTGAGATGTTAAACAATATAAAAATGAGTCAGATTTAAATAATTTACAAAATATTAAATTTAGTCATTCAGTCAATGTCAGTCATATTTACAGACCAAGGAGAGGAAGATGTCATGTTGAATCCTCCAAACATTTGGTATCTCTGAAAAGCCCAGAATGTGCTCTTTACATGACATTAAACTGGCTTATGGTCTCAAAGAAATGTTCTTAAATATAATGTCCCTTACAGAGGAAAAAACGGGTCTCGGGAACCTTTTTGGCATAAAGGGTTCTTTAAAATTGAGTCAAGAACCCTAGGGTTTTATATAAACCAACATTAAACCTTTTTCCCCCCTAAGAGTGTACTTTAATGTTTTGTCAACTGGAATTTGTTTGTTCACTAAGTGCAAAATGCCTCAACTATAGTTGTCAAATCTTCAAATGGACATTAACTGATTCTCTAAAGCATGATAATACGTGTTCACTTGTCTAATTAAATGTATTTCAGAAATGCACCATCCATCATTAAAACACTTACGAGTCTTAATCTCATGTGAGATCATGCAGATGACTCTTCACAAAACAATACATTTCTTAATCTGTAAAACTTTTAACAGTAGCCCAAACTACTGTTCATACGGCCACGAACGATCAGTTTGAAATCATTTGGTTAATAGCAAAAAAGCCTAGGAAATGCTCCAGCATAATTTATTTGCAAATGCTACTTGGACTGACATTTTGTATCTAATGCAATGAAATTCATCCATTTTTAAGTGTGGCTTAAGTACTGTGTAGGGCCACTGAACACATCTATCTAAATATGAACCTTCTAATACCCTGACAAGATTAATTCAAATTGTTACGCACAATTAAAAACGAGGTCTTACCATTCAGTACAATCCACAAGAGTTTAAATCGTTTATGTAAAATCATCATAACATTCAAATCTAATGCTTTGGCCCAGTGGGCGACTAATATGCTGAATCCAGCTTTGCTGGGCTGTAATGTGGCACCGCTGTGACCCTCTGGATATAAAACGCTGTTTTATTGAGCAGCGGGTCGCTTCTGTTGGCTGACAGTTCCGCTGGGAAGTTTAAAGAGAGTTGTTTAAAAAGTATTATTAGAGAGCGGTTACACAACACACAGCTCACAAGAGCACAACATTCCCACCAGAGTCAAAGCACTCGTATCAGTGAGTCACACTGAACCAACAGCCTCAGAGTGCATCGACGCACACACACACACACACACATAGAATGCCATATAGAAACATGCCATATAGAAACATTTACTGGACAAATGTGTATGCTGAATGTCATATTTTACATATGCATGTTATTATATTACAAACACGCCACTTTTATTAAATTATTTTAATTATTTATTTATTTATTTATTAATGAGTAATAATAACAGGCACTTTGGCAGAATGTCTTCTGTTAGCAAACCTATCATACATCTGGCTTTGCAAAATAAGAGCTTTATTTAGAAAGAATATGAGTGATTGTAATGAGAAATCTGTTAAATAAATAAAAAATTCTCATTTAGGCGTAAAATAAAAATGCATATGATTGATTTAGGAGATTGATTAAGTCAGCAGTGAATCAGTGCAAGTTATTCCAAAATAAAAGTTTGTCTTTGTAATCAAAAATAATATCAATTTCAATTATCTTTCAAAATAAATCAGTTTGCTCTGCCTCTAAAACAAAAGAGTAAAATGTACAATGTAAGAGTGAAATGTCATGAATTTTTAAAAAAGCATCACAGAATTCCCACAATGCACTGCTACTTGATGTTTCTTGGCTTCTTGGATCTTTCTCACGTCTTTTTCTTTTAAATAAAGGAATTTAAATCCTTTTATTATGTCTTTTATTTAAAGGAATATTCTAAAAGACTAACAAGGTGGAACATGATGTTAAGGACAAAAACATTATATGAATTGATAACCAATTAAATATAGGAGTAGCCTACTTGAACAACTATACTCTATTATTATAATTAAGTATTATTATTGTTATTATTATTTACTTTACTCAAGTAGCCTACTATTGATATTGAATACTAAAAGATATTGTATATAAATATACTCAATGACATTTACAAGAGAAAATACCATTCTTTTAGTCTTAGCAATTTTATTAATACATTAAAAGTACAAAATGCATATTTGGCAGGTCTTCATGAGTAAAGACTGCTAAAGTCCAAGAGTTAAATACAAATAAAGCTCTTTCAATAGAATATGTGGGCTGATTATCATAAAGTATGCACCAGTTTGTTAAAGAACAGAAATGGTTTTGTTTGTTGAAAAGTTTAAAAGCAGAAATTTTTGCTAAAGCACTTTCATTAATCTTTGAGTTTATTTCCAGCAGATTTTTCAGGTGCATGCTGGACGTATTATAGTTCTGTGGGTGGAGTTCAGTCCAAGTCAAACATGCTTGAATAGTTTGTATCTCTACGTCCCATCCTTTCAATACCTCTTCATTGTATCTCGATGGAGAAATAAAGCAAAATAGATTTCTTTTTGATAGCTGCAGTCTGGATGCTTTCACATATTTTCCATCTTCTTTAGAATATAATAATTAGTGTGTAAAATCAATGCATTACTTTTAAAAAACATTTAAAAACAGTGACAAATGTGAGGTCAGAGTTGGTTTTAAATGTATGAGGTTTAATGCAATATGTGTAAAAATTAAAGTAAGAGAGTAATTTGGATATTATGATTTATTTATTTTTTCTATAGGCCTATTTTATTCAATATATAAAGACAAACAGAAACATGTAAAAATGCACAGCATTAACTCATACTCACTATATTTGATTTAATTCACATTGCAAAGTAAACAATTTTCCATACGATTCATAATGTATTTAAGGTAACAATGACAAGCTTTCATAGTCTTTACCACAGCATTCAAAACACAGACGTGCCAAATGTTTCTTGTGTGGTTAGGGTGAGCAATCTTGAGAAAATTATCATTAAAAAAAATTGAGAATTAAGTAGAGAATGAAGTAGATAATTTGAGAAATTAAGATAATTAGAACTATTACAACCCACTTTAAAATGTTGTGGGTTAGTAATTAGACTAAGCACTTTTTCATTTTACATTTTGTGTTGCATTTAAATGAAATACAGAGAAAGGTGGGTGATTAGTAATTAGACAGGTGGGTAATTTGAATAATGCTTATTTTCAGTGTAGATGAACGTGCTAAAATCATCCTTGCCAATAATGATAAACCCCATGCATTATCAAAACTATTTCATGCACAGATAAGCTTTAATGATAACATTTGAACGGGTCCATATCAGACCTTCTAGCCTGCAACTTAGATTAAATTATTTTTTATTTTATTTATTTTTTTCTGTTATTGACACTCCTGTCATCTAAAAAGATGCATCAATGTAAACTCCTATAAATTAAATAAATCCTTTGTGAAGATCTGAATGCATGGAAACATTTTACAATGTGATCGTGTTTCTTTAATAATGTCTTCAGCTTTTATAAAAGTTAAACAAATGTGTGTGTTGTTTGATGTCGGCAAACTGAATGTAACTACGTCGCCCCCTGTTGATAAACCAAAGCAACAGCAACAGCAACAGCAGGTCCCGGATCGTGGGACTCTGTTGAAGCTAATGCTTGCAGTCATCTCCGCAGGACTGATTCACCATTAGGTCTACTTTGCTGTAATGTCATTTTAAATTATTGGGGGAAAGGTTCCAGCATCCCCGAAACAGCTGCATTAGTGCGCTAACAGCACTGAAATACACACTTGACAGTTCTCATCCACATCAGCAGCAGCAGTAGCAGCAGCACCAAAGTAATCTGACAACATCTGCTACTATGAATATGGTAGTTTTGAGAGTAGCCTATAGTGTTGATGTGTCAGTATGCATATCTCTTTGTGAGTGAGTGCGTGCGTGCGTGCGTGAGCGCATAACTGCACAAGAAGACATGCGCGCGCGCGCGTGTGTGTTTGTCTGTCAGTCAGTGCAATCCTTATAAAACCACTTGAAGCAGAGAGAAATGTGATTGGGCATTAGAAACATAAAGGGGAAACAAGGGCAGTAATGAATTTAGGGAAAATGAACCCTAATGGCACTGGCATTACTCGTGTTCCATATAACAAATTATTGGAAATTTGACAAGCACACCAATTTAACTCCTCGTGTCTGCCGGGAGCTCGACGGAGTCCTCTTCGCCTCGCCACAGCAAGACAATTTCGGCTCATTTTCCTATTTATAACAATAGAACCAGCCATTAAGACAAATTAATGTCATTATCAAGTCCCTATGAAAATGACAACTACCGGCGTTTCGAGCAGCTTTAGTGGCTATTCACGATAATGAAATCCGCTGTACAGCTACTGAAAAGAAACACTCCAAGTAATTATTTTCTAGTAGCTTGTTTGTCTGCCGGCCGTTCGTTTGCTTTCAGCTCAATTATCGGTGCGAGCGGTGGCGTGGAGGCGCGGAGAGAGCGGTACGGGCCGCCGAGAGAGAGGCCTAATTGGGCAATTACCGTCCCGTTCCAGGGCTTTTAGCTCGAGCTGAGTGGGGAGAGCGAGCGCGCGGCCCGCAGTACTCCACGGAGCCACACACACACACACACACACACAGAGAAGCGCGCGCACTCAGATACTCACACAGACAGACGCCAACAGAGAGTGAGACACCCGAACGCCATCATCATCATCATCATCACACCCACATAAAAGTCTGCATAGGACGCTGATAATAGAGACACCTTATGAGAACCCGTGTCAGGCGAAGTAAACTTGCGTTTCACTTTCAAAATAGCACTAGGCTACTGTTTTGTAACGACGCTGAAGGAACTGTAGCTATTACCTGACCTTTACTGTAAAAAAGTGAAACTGCAGTTAACTTAAAGGGTTAGTTAATCCCAAATTATTCCATAATATACTTACCCTAAGGCATCCTGTATATGATTTTCTTCTTTCAGCCAAACACAATCGGAGTTAGGCTATATTAAAAAATATCTTGGCTCTTCCAATCTTTATAATGGTAGGCTATACCTTAGATTAGCCCATTCTCTCTAACGTTGGCCTATGCCAGACTTCTACAATCATTTTGTCATCATAAACATTCTTAAAATCAGATCTGCCTCCAGCCAATAAACAAGCGATGGATCAAACCCCGATAGATAATAATCTGTTTCTCTCGCATGTACTTCACATTACGAAAGAAAATATCGGAAGTTCCCTCCATTACTTACATCAGAGGTCTTCAACTGCGCCCAAAATGTAGCAGGGTTTGAAACTTACTCCACGACCGTTAAAAAGCTCTATAGGCCTATGTTGACTGTCCATCATGCGACCTACGGGTTCAGTTGCATTGCTTCACCGCATTCACAAATCCTCTCCCATGGCCTCCTGGGATAGTAAATGTTGGCGTACTGTGATAGGGAAGTATTCGATTTCGGAGGCAGCGTCACCGTCCTCCAAAGTTTATTTCTAACCTGCTTCAGCACACCTGTGATTTTCAGGCATTCCTGAAGAGCTTAGCTGGTTCAGGTGTGTTTGATAAGGGTTGGAGCTGAACTCTTCAGGACAGTGGGATCTGAAAACTTAAGCCCTATTCGGACAGGATTAGTTTTACGAGGGTAGATGGAGTAATGTAATTTTACCACAGGACGTCTGTAATATTAACGGCCAGTTTGCACGGGAGTCACCCTCATGTCGTCATGTGTTTATTACGTTGCTTACTGATATCTTGTGCTCAAATATAACCTATATTTATGCATCAAACAGTAAGGTCTGGTCGAACGATGTATTAATTCAATTCAGATTGGATTGTGTTGGTAATAGGCACTTATCTAACGCTAAAAGATGTTTCGTGCCTCTAACAAGTGCTTTCGATCTTCTTTCCGATCTGAATGGTATGTAGAAAACACTTGAGTTTTACCACAGACTTGTCCCAGCGTCTAGAACGCAACTGAATGCTTCAAGCGCCTCCATACTTGAAAAACCGTGGAAAACTACTTTTAAACATGGAATATTTACAGTGGGTGTATTCGCACGGGATTAGTATTACCTGAGGGAATTTTTCCAGACCGTTTTACAGAAGGTAACATCGTCCGTGATGATCACTGAGATGCACATTCGGATGGAACTAAAATCACTGTGAAACTCTGGTAATAATTACTTTACCCCACCTTTCCATGTAATCCCGTCCGAATAGGGCTTTACGCGATGACTTTGAAGGCAGCGTTTGCGCAAGAAGGTACCTCACGGTTTGATGATCTACAGCAAAATACAGGGAGCTTTGGTGTCAATGATGGGTTAACTAAACTACACTCTATATCCAAAACTAAAAGTACAAGGGGTGGCACTCGCCCCTAAACTGATGTACTAACACAGTGTATAATCTTACCTGTCCGCTTCTCGTAACACACAGTGTAAAGAAAAAAAAAACACCACCACCAAAAGGGATTACAAAATGACGGGGGAAACAATAGGGAGCATTAAACATATACGGCAAACAAGCAACACAACAAAAGCTGGTCTCCTAAATTCATCATGTCCTGTCATCTCGCTCTCGACATCTCTTTATTGTCCCTTTCTTTCATTCATTGCCTTTCTATCTGCTCCTGTTTTGATTTTTTATTCTTTCTTTGTATTTACTCGTTTTACATTTTCCCTCATCCTCTCGCTCTCCCTCTTTCTCTCTCTGGATCAGAGAGCATGTGTTAATTAAACACTCTTTCAGATCATTCTCTGTCTAAAGTGGCTCCAGAGGCAGAAGCCATTAAGTAGAAAGCCCTGCTATCTGCATCTCCCACATTTATTAAAGTGAAATTCATCCTGTAATTACCCGCCTCTGCGTTGCCCCACGTTTGCCACTCACCTCCACCATCAACACCTGCTCGACGCGCCACCTTGTGCTATTTCCCATCATGCCACAGGGCCAATTAGACCTTGCGGACCCCACAAGCCGCTGAGAGCTGGCTAATTATGTTAATACAGAAAAAAAAGGATCATTATGTAAAAATAACAGCTAATGAAACATTACCTTTGATTTTATTTGGATTAAAACAGTTAGAGGCACAATGGTGTAATGATAGTGATTGGCAAGGAAGAATTTCTTTCCCATTTCTTTAGAATTTCAGCAGGGGATTCATTCTTTTTCACTTGTTATGTATAAGACTTTTGGTTGATGAGAGAGAATGAGGAGCAGCAACAATGTGCTTTCCATTTACATTGCATCACGGGTCAGAGGTCACTCTTCCACTGGAACTAGACTCGCGTATGGCCGTTACTGAAAGCCAGGGATTATAAAGTTGTAAATATGGATATTTTTCTTATACAAATATGCATCGTTTCGCTTCAGAAGGCCTTTATTTTACTCCTGGAGCCGTATGGACTACTTTTATGATGGATGGATGGATGCACTTTTTTTGGCTTCACAATCTTATGTCCTATTCAATCCCATTATAAAGCTTGGAAGGATATTTTTTAATATAACTCTGTTTGTGTTTGGTTGAAAGAAGAAAGTCATATACGCTAAGATGGCTTGAGGGTGAGAATGTGAATAGGGAAATAAATTATAAATAAATATTCCTATGAAATATTAATATTACTATTATGAAAATGTTCATTCAATCAAAAAAAATAGTGTAAATCGTTTCCTGTGTATTTCTGTTTTAAATTTATTATCAGTTTTCACACTGAAATGGTTTGGTGTAAGTTTGTTATTGTCAATACTGGTAACTACATTACATAGAGCTAAAACATAATAATTCTGAACAGTGTGAAGTGTAATTCATTACTAAGTAATTGATTAATTACTGTAATTTAAAACGTAAAGTAAAAAGTAAAGTAAGGGATTACTCTTATTTTTTCTGTTATTTAATTACAGTTTATAGTCTATAAACTGTGTCTATAGAACAATTCTATATAAAACAATAGTGGATTTAACACATCTAATGTTGTCTAAAAAAAAGCTGAGAATTGCTTAAAGGGGTCCTATTATACTTTTTCACTTTTTCAACTTTAGTTAGTGTGTAATGTTGCTGTTTGAGCATGAAAAAAGATCTGCAAGGTCACAAAGCTCAAAGTCCACTCCAAAAGGAGATATTTTATTTAACAGCATCCACTTGTCAAGAACTACAACTAACGACTCATTTGGACTACAACACGTTTTTTCCGGATCTTTGTGAATTCACAATGTTACTAATTTAAATAGTCCCCGCCCACAGAATACACACAAAAAGAGAGACTGTTTTTTTCCAGCCCATTTCCAAAACTCATTTGTTTGACCTTCCTAAGACTGATGAACTGGCCAGTTGAAATTTATTTTAAACACTGTTCCTGAACATTATAACCTCAACGTTTATCAGTGCACATTTTATGGAGAACAGCTTCCAGAAAGAGAGTTGGAGACCGGGGGCAATTGTAACAAATTTTGGTCATGTTGTCATTACTCAAAAACCTTGAAATATTTGGGTAAAATTTTTATGTTGGTAACTTGTATCTGTGTTCTACTTGTTAACAGTCACCAAATGTTTTACAAGCAATGCTAAAGTCACAATATTGATTGAAACATTAGAAGTCAAATGTTACATCAGCCCTCACATGCGGGGGCAACTGTAACAACACATATAATACCTTCAGATAAATACCAAGGACCACAATAAACTCCAAAGAATATAGATATAGGCTAGTTAAAACTATTTAATATCCATTAGGCTACATCCATATTATCCAGAACAATTAATTCCAGTTTAATTACAACAGTAAGATGAGTCAGATAATTATACAAACATAAAAACAATTTAAAATGAATAAGCAACAGAGACCGCATCACACAAAAAAAAAGGTTTCCCCCTCATCAACATTAAAAAGTCAGTGTAGCTGACAACAAAAGTGAGTCACATCTCCACTCGATAATTCATAGAATTGCCAATGCTCCCACCCTGCTCAATTTATCTCTACAAAAGAATGCATACAAAAACTATAACCAACAGTTATAAAAAATAACAGGAAACTAAAAACTATGGGAACACAATCACATAGAGTTAAAACAAATGGAGGAAATCTTACTTGCCTATCTTATTCTTATTGTTTTCATTAGGTTGGCAGGGCACGTGTCCCTCGCTTTCACAGTTGAGGCACAAATAGTATTTGCTCCCATCTGTGCATTCTTCATGGGCCCAGGCGTCGCATGATACAAAGGAAATCCAAAACTCCTTTGATCTGGAGTATCTACAATATGTAGAGTATACATAGATATTTAGACAGAACACAAAACACTTTTCTTAAATTATTGGGAAAAAACTATCTATTTTAATGTCCTAAATAGACATGGACACTATTTTGATGGTGTCGGGAGCACGACTGTACCACCCCATGACAAGCTACCCTGCAAGCTAGAAACAACGAAACTAATGTTTGACTAAGATATCAAATGTTAGACATCAGAATGGCCAGCAAAACAAGACAGATTTAAATTAATATACATTAATGGTTAAGACAGTATGAGGAAAATACTGTAGAAAAATGACTTTCATACCTCAAGAATGAGTCTTTGCAGAAAAACTTCACAAATCATGACTCAGTGCTTGTCCTTCGGCAGACAGAGAGGGATCTCCACAGAGCAAGTGCAAAATGAGTTTCAAGATTATGTCTCGTTTCTGATTGGTGTACATTGGTGTGCAGGCTACGAACAAAATCTTCTCCTGAAATGGAGCAGTTCCCACTTTGTCGGGACAATCTGGTGTTTGTGGATCACAACTTATAAGTAGGCCTATGTCTTATTATTTCCAGTTGCGTTTTCTGTTAACAGTTTGCTCGCCTACTAGCCAACATTAGTGTTGATGATGTAGTGTTTTCTGAAGCGTTTGTGAGCTCTCGCCTTTGTAAGGCTGTTCACCTCTCCGTGGGAAAATTAACCATGGTTTTGTAATCGATTACTGTGTGTATTACCATAGTTTCCCGACAAAATTCATGATTAAATGATGTATTACTATCCAAAATATATGAAAACAACAACAACATACCACTCTGAAACGTCCCGTGAAATCCGTGCTTGCAAAGTCGGTGGCGCATGAAATCCGTTCTGGACGATCCTCGTGTTTTGTTTGTTTACATTCTTAAGTCTGAATCAGGCTTGCATTGGATTGAAATTGGCGTCATCCAACATAAAGTTGGTTTGACGTTGGACGTTCCGTCGATATCCACAAATTTAGGGACCGTCTGTAAAGTTACACTCGACATTGGTAGACACGTTTCTAACTTCAATATAATTTTAAGAGAATGACTTACAGTCATAAAACCAACTGTAAAGTGTTCATCTAGGTGTCAGGTATGATGCACACTTTTAGATTTTTTGATGTTTATTCAAATAAAATGTCAAATCATATGTAAACATTGCTATGTATTTCATGACTGTATGGGATCATATTAACAAAAAAAAATGCCATTATTTACCATAATTATGCATAATGCATGAATTTTGTGGAAGAACATTGTTTTGGTTGTGCATCGCTTCTGCGTGACTGCAGATTAATATAGTTATCCTGCTGCTCATAAAACATTCACTATAGGCTTAAGAGATTTAACCAGTTTAGATAGAAAGGATCTCAAGCTGACTAGAAGACGTTACTGTAGCTTTACCCATTAATAGACACGCTACTTTCTTGAGAATAAATTCCAGCACAGCGTTACAACAACCATAATGAAATAATCCTTCACAACTGATGATGCTTTACAATCAACTCTGTTAGAGAGATACATATGGCAGTAGCCTGATGTCGTCATACTCAGATTCTAGTCAGAATGTGAGTCTGATCTGCTCCATTGGGCTGTGATTATGGGGCGTGTTTCAACCAAACCAGGAAAGAAAATGCCTCTGCACTCAATTGGATAGACCTACAACCAATCAGAGCAATGGAGTAAGTGACCTATGTTTTTCATTCATCTTTCCGATCGACAAATGCCTTGAACGTGGTTCTCTGTTCCTTTTTTAAAGCAACACTAAGGAACATTTTTTACCTTAAAATAATGTTTCCAAAATCGTATCAGTGGTTCATCAAGTCGTAACAGGGTGAAAGGCACTTCTGGATTCGCGCACGTTCAAATAATCAATCCAATCAACTTGTCATCAAACAATTACCATGTCTACCCTATCAGCATGAGAGGAAGCATATATTCACGCTGTCAACTCGCCTAACATTCCTTGACAGTTTTCAGCATCCCTCCACTCACTCTCGGCTTGTTCTTCCACAGCCAGGAATACGGGGGGAGTACTTTGGGTTCAGGCCGAATACCAAGCCCGGAGCCTCTCCTCGGACAGCACACCAAATATGCATTTATTCTATCTGACTTATTTGTAAGTGTGAACTCGTGAAATCTCAATTCTCCAGCGGCAGTCATGTTTGTTGTAAACAAATTCAACCCAAGCACTCTTTGGTGACGTGGATGATTACGGTACCGTTGCTCATCTGAACATCATTGTATAAAGCCCGCCCTGACAATCTGATTGGTCCGAACAGCTTTTGTTTGGGCATAATAGCTCCTCAACGGATCAAGTCCAGACTGAACTTCCCACCTAAACATTTTGTGGGCGGGGCTAAGTTCGGCTGGCATCCAGGCTAATATGGCAATTTATATGTTCAATAAAATACCTTACTCACCCGTTGAGTAGGCCTAATACAAATGCAATCTCTGTATCGCTTTTACAACATTTCAAATCTCTCAGTTCTCACCATTTATGTTGATTCTTGTTTTATTACGAGCTCTGTCGCGTTCTCTTTTTGCCAGCAGACTCTCCTCTGTTCGGTGTTGTTTTTTAACACACGTGATTCTCCGGAGGTTGGAGATTTAGCGACTCCATGTCAAACTTTCTCGCTCGTTGTGAAACTAACCTCTGCCGCTCTCACACCAGACACGCGTCAAAGTAGCCGGAGCATCTTTCCTCTATTTACGGATACAACGAGACACTCACGGGCGAGTGACGCATGAGCGCAATTTCCCATGAAAACCATCCCGACGGATCTAAAACATAAACAATTATAATAGGCTTATAGAGAACCAAGACAAAAACATATTTTGGAAGAAGAATTGATTATGTATTGACTTATTTCATTATTTTTTTAAAGTTTTTAAGTTTTAAGTTACATAGTTAACCTTGCTGTTTAATATATTAAGTTGCTCATGCTAAATTGGCCAAATTTACTTTTTTAGTTAATGTCAACCTTTTGTGCATTTGATAGTTCAATCAACTTTTAAAAATACAATGTATAATTTGTTCAAATTCCTAGGAATCCAGAGAGATATCTTAGCCTCTTTAGCTTTAGACATGTCACTCAAAGTACTGTTAATAGTCAAACAAAGACGTGCTCCGTGAGTAACAAACAAAGACTCCCTCACAGACACATATAGCCCAAAACTAGCGAGATGCTAAAAAAGAAGGCACTGTTTAGGGTAGTCAGATTCCCCTCCGAGAAGATACTGTGTAACTTCTGTATGGTAACATGCTTTTTGTTTGAAAGGTGTGCCACTATGCAGGGTGCCTGATAGAAAACGTGGTATCCTTGTGCTAATTAGCAAACTAGGAAGCTCCCAAGTCTTGTTCATGAATGCTCTTTCTGCAAGCGCATCTTTCTCCAGGCGCAGTCAAGCGTGTACAATTATCCACCTGCTGCTCGCAGACGCCACTTTTTTTTTGTCAGCAATCTCCTTTGCAACAAAGTTCTTTCTCCAAACATTTGTGGTTCATGCCCTCGCGGCTTCCTTAATCTAGGGTCTCGTTTGCTGAATAGCCTGGAGCTTCATCATTATGCACTTTAGCTCTGTAATAAAGAGCGGCATTGTTCGTTTCTGTGTCAATCTAACTTTTAAAAATACCGTTAAAGAAGAGCATTACATCATATGTACCATCGAACGCAAACATTAGCAAATAAATCAAACAATGCAATTATAAAATGCTTTTTTTGCGGAGAGCTGTACACAGTTTCCCAACCCCCACAAAATAAGAAAAGGAATAGTCCCGTTCTACTGTTCCCTTTTAAATGAATTCAAACTCTTTCTTCGCCTTTCTCTCTAGTCCTGCCTGCTCTTTGAAACTCAAACCTTGTTGATGGTAACATAACAACCGCCTCCGCGGTGACCTTTGACCTCAGGCTCTGTGCACTTCCTGTGCCCACTCTCTGATGGGAGGGATCTGTCGCTGCACCTGCGCTTGGGCAGGTGACAGAGGAATTCTGGGAGAAATGCAGTCTTAGAAACACAGCAGCTTCTCTCTGACACGAGGGTTAAAGCCATTGAGAGCAGCAAAGATTAGAGGCTCTTTGTACCCATCAGCGTTAAACAAATTAATCTATTGCTGCTCAGCTGACTGTAAAATCTCTAGATTTACTGTTTCAAGGCCTAAGCCACGGGGTCAACCCATGCTGCCTTTCCCACAATGTCTAAAACACATATTAGAAAGCCTTTACAAAGTTTTTGTCTGCTTTTTAGGAGTTAGTATATAAAAAGAGCTTATGTGTGTGGGTATTAAAAAAGGATTCATCTTTCCACCCCCATATTTTTTTTTTTAAAAAGGGTATACAATCAATCAATCAATAACATATAGATCTACACAACAGTACTGTCCCATTTGGCGTAGGGGAGACCGGGGACGGTTGTAACACTTTTTTCTTCAGCACCTAAAACAACCTTTTTTTTTTAGCTACACGTCTGAAACTTTTAGGCAAAGTACCCATATTTGTCTACTACAAATGGCAACAATTTACATTTCTTCAAATATATCAAAGACTTTGTGAGATGATCATGAATACAAGGTGGTCCTTTGTTACAACCTACCCCACTACTGGGGTAGGTTGTAACACATACTGGGGTAAGTTGTAACAGACAAAATGCACAAAAACTAATGGTTTTTATTAACAACATTTTTATTTTAAATCAATAAAATATGTGTGAATATGGGGAATGTATGTGCATATTTTGTGTGTTCTTCTCATCCCAGGTTTGTGGATGCTGTATGTTGAATTCCACCGCGAGTTGATAGGCAAACTGCATCTTGATTTAAGATTTTTTTTATATTTGGACTGGAAACAAGACAAAAATACTAATTAAGAAAAAAATTTTTTGCAGTGTATGTGTTGGTATTTATTTAACTTTGACCTGATTTTAAATATGTTATTTATCATTTACAAATTAAATTGAGTTTGCATAAAAGGTCCAATAAAAATTAAGGTCACTTTCAAAACACGTGTTACAACCTACCCCGCCACTGTCACTATTGTTTAACTAGCTGTATTAGCATGGTGCTTTGAAATTAGTAGGAGGTTGATACACCATTCTTTACTATAGAAACTACAGTTTGACCTGATATAACTCATACAACATTATCTACAACGGTAGAAGTACTAAACAAAATATTATTTTGTTATGTTTTTCACTTTTTTTTACTTTTTTACCTAAAATTGTGATTTTCTGCGGTAGCTTCAGGAGAGATTGCAACACAGACTTGAAAACCTCCGTGTGCGATCGTAAAGAAAGCCTGAGGAAACTGAAACTGCCACATAACTCCTATCTTATTCCTGATTGGTGGAATTGGTAGTGTTACAACTAACCCCGTGTTACAACCGTCCCCGGTCTCCCCTACTATATTAAAAGCTGCTGTTTTACCAGGTATAGGATAGAATAAAAATGTAGGACAACAGTTATTACTTGATTATGCAGTAGTAGTTGATTCAGCGAATGGAGGTTTGTAAAACAGATTTTTTTTGAAAAAGGAGGTTTTTTACAGATTTTGATTACTCAGACGTTTTACTGGACATTCTCGTTGGAGGCGCAGCGGTGTTGTTAAAACGCGCGGTCAGACGCAAACGCGGGAAGCGCGCCGGCGCGCTGGTTAAACTCCGCGAGCGCGGCCTCCGCACTGCACTACCCAGTATTCATCTTGCGAATCTCCGATCTCTTCCTAACAAAATGGACGAACTTCTTCTCCTCACCCGCACTAACAAGGATTTTTTAAACTCCGCTGCTCTGTGCTTCACTGAAACCTGGCTGAGTGAAGCCATACCGGACAACGCACTACATCTGCCGGGCTTCCAGCTGTTCCGAGCGGATCGCATCACCGCGGTCAAGCCAGCCGCAGTTTGAAAATACACGGTCAAGCCAGCCGCCCAAAAAAAAAAAAAAAAAAAAGTATGTGCGCCTATTACTATGAATACGGTAATCTCAGTAACAGCAGAGAGAGAACGCGCTTTCAGAGCGCTTGAGTTGCCCAGATCTATCTATCTGTCTATCTGTCTATGTTTTTCTTTCTTTTTTTCTTTCTATATATCTTCTTTTTTTTCTATCTATCTATCTATCTTTTTTCTTTCTTTCTTTCTTTCTTTCTTTCTTTCTTTCTTTCTTTCTTTCTTTCTTTCTTTCTTTCTATATATCTTTTTTCTTTCTTTTTTCTTTCTATATATCTTTTTTCTATCTTTTTTCTTTCTTTCTATCTTTTTCTATCTATCTATCTATCTATCTATCTATCTATCTATCTATCTATCTATCTATCTATCTATCTATCTATCTTTTTTCGTTCTTTCTATCTATCTTTTTCTTTCTTTCTTTCTTTCTTTCTATCTTTTTCTTTCTTTCTATCTATCCTTTTCTTTCTTTTTTCTTTCTTTCTATCTATCTTTCTATCTTTTTCTTTCTTTCTATCTATCTTTTTCTTTCTTTCTTTCTTTCTTTCTTTCTTTCTTTCTTTCTTTCTTTCTTTCTTTCTTTCTTTCTTTCATTTTCTTTCTTTTTTATATCTTTTTCTTTCTTTCTGTCTTTCTTTCTTTCTTTCTTTCTATCTTTCTTTTTCTTTCTTTCTTTCTATCTATCTTTTTCTTTCTTTCTTTCTATCTATCTTTTTATTTATTTCTATCGATCTTTTCTTTCTTTCTTTCTTTCTTTCTTTCTTTCTTTCTTTCTTTCTTTTTTCCTATAGGATTTATTTATTATTTATTATTTATATTTTTCTTTCTTTCTTTCTTTCTTTCTTTCTTTCTTTCTTTCTTTCTTTCTTTCTTTCTATCTTTTTCTTTCTTTTTTCTTTCTGTCTATCTTTTTCTTTCTTTCTTTCTCTTTCTTTCTTTCTTTCTTTCTTTCTCTTTCTTTCTTTCTTTCTTTCTTTCTTTCTTTCTTTCTATCTTTTTCTTTCTCTCTATCTATCTATCTTTTTCTTTCTTTCTTTCTTTCTTTCTTTTTTCTTTCTTTCTTTCTTTCTTTCTTTCTTTCTTTCTTTCTTTCTTTCTTTCTATCTATATTTTTTCTATCTTGTATCTCTATCTATATATCTATCTATCTTTCTTTCTATCTTTTTTGTTTGTTTGTTTGTTTGTTTCTCTTTCTATCTTTCTATCTATATGTATATCTATATGTCTGTCTATCTGTCTAAGTCTAAGATTATACAGTATGATGCCATGTTTTGAGATTTTTTGTATGTTACTCTGTTATCCTTTTTATTTACAGGATAATAAAGACCTCATTTCTAATAAGTAGAAAAAACGAATGGTCAGTCCTTATACGGGACATCCCATACAGTATACACACTTCATATCAAACCATTTTACTGTAGCATTTTGGAGTATTGTCACATTTTACTACTTCAGAGGCCTATAAAGACCTCATTTCTAATAAGTAGAAAAAACGAATGGTCATTCCTTATAGGGGACGTCCCATACAGTATACACACCTCATATCAAACCATTTTACTGTAGCATTTTGGAGTATTGTCACATTTTACTACTTCAGAGGCCTATAAAGACCTCATTTCTAATAAGTAGAAAAAACTAATGGTCATTCCTTATAGGGGACGTCCCATACAGTATACACACCTCATATCAAACCATTTTACTGCAGCATTTTGGAGTATTGTCACATTTTACTACTTCAGAGGCCTATAAAGACCTCATTTCTAATAAGTAGAAAAAACTAATGGTCATTCCTTATAGGGTATGTCCCATACAGTATGCACACCTCATGTCAAACCATTTTACTGTAGCATTTTGGAGTATTGTCACATTTTACTACTTCAGAGGCCTATAAAGACCTCATTTCTAATAAGTAGAAAAAACTAATGGTCATTCCTTATAGGGGACGTCCCATACAGTATGCACACCTCATGTCAAACCATTTTACTGTAGCATTTTGGAGTATTGTCACATTTTACTACTTCAGAGGCCTATAAAGACCTCATTTCTAATAAGTAGAAAAAACTAATGGTCATTCCTTATAGGGGACGTCCCATACAGTATGCACACCTCATATCAAACCATTTTACTGCAGCATTTTGGAGTTATGTCACAGTTTACTACTTCAGAGGCCTATAAAGACCTCATTTCTAATAAGTAGAAAAAACTAATGGTCAGTTCTTATAGGGGACGTCCCATACAGTATACATGCCTCATATCAAACCATTTTACTGCAGCATTTTGGAGTTATGTCACATTTTACTACTTCAGAGGCCTATAAAGACCTCATTTCTAATAAGTAGAAAAAACTAATGGTCAGTCCTTATAGGGGACGTCCCATACAGTATGCACACCTCATATCAAACCATTTTACTGCAGCATTTTGTAAATATGTCACTTTATTCAACTTTAGACGCCTATAAAAACCTAATTTCTAATAAGTAGAAAAAAATAATGGTCAGTCCTTATAGGGGACGTCCCATACAGTATGCACACCTCATATCAAACCATTTTACTGCAGCATTTTGTAAATATGTCACTTTATTCAACTTTAGACGCCTATAAAAACCTCATTTCTAATAAGTAGAAAAAACGAATGGTCAGTCCTTATAGGGGGCGTCCCATACAGTATACATGCCTCATATCAAACCATTTTACTGCAGCATTTTGGAGTTATGTCACATTTTACTACTTCAGAGGCCTATAAAGACCTCATTTCAAATAAGTAGAAAAAACTAATGGTCAGATCTTATAGGGGACGTCCCATACAGTATACATGACTCATATCAAACCATTTTACTGTAGCATTTTGGAGTATTGTCACATTTTACTACTTCGGAGGCCTATAAAGAGCTCATTTCTAATAAGTAGAAAAAACTAATGGTCAGTCCTTATAGGGGACGTCCCATACAGTATGCACACCTCATATCAAACCATTTTACTGCAGCATTTTGTAAATATGTCACTTTATTCAACTTTAGACGCCTATAAAAACCTCATTTCTAATAAGTAGAAAAAACGAATGGTCAGTCCTTATAGGGGGCGTCCCATACAGTATACATGCCTCATATCAAACCATTTTACTGCAGCATTTTGGAGTTATGTCACATTTTACTACTTCAGAGGCCTATAAAGACCTCATTTCAAATAAGTAGAAAAAACTAATGGTCAGATCTTATAGGGGACGTCCCATACAGTATACATGACTCATATCAAACCATTTTACTGTAGCATTTTGGAGTATTGTCACATTTTACTACTTCGGAGGCCTATAAAGAGCTCATTTCTAATAAGTAGAAAAAACTAATGGTCAGTCCTTATAGGGGACGTCCCATACAGTATACACGCCTCATATCAAACCATTTTACTGTAGCATTTTGGAGTATTGTCACATTTTACTACTTCAGAGGCCTATAAAGACCTAATTTCTAATAAGTAGAAAAAACTAATGGTCATTCCTTATAGGGGACGTCCCATACAGTATACACACCTCATATCAAACCATTTTACTGTAGCATTTTGGAGTTTTGTCTCAGTTTACTACTTCAGAGGCCTATAAAGACCTCATTTCTAATAAGTAGAAAAAACTAATGGTCATTCCTTATAGGGGACGTCCCATACAGTATACATGCCTCATATCAAACCATTTACTGCAGCATTTTGGAGTTATGTCACATTTTACTACTTCAGAGGCCTATAAAGACCTAATTTCTAATAAGTAGAAAAAACTAATGGTCATTCCTTATAGGGGACGTCCCATACAGTATACACACCTCATATCAAACCATTTTACTGTAGCATTTTGGAGTTTTGTCTCAGTTTACTACTTCAGAGGCCTATAAAGACCTCATTTCTAATAAGTAGAAAAAACTAATGGTCATTCCTTATAGGGGACGTCCCATACAGTATACATGCCTCATATCAAACCATTTTACTGCAGCATTTTGGAGTTATGTCACATTTTACTACTTCAGAGGCCTATAAAGACCTCATTTCTAATAAGTAGAAAAAACTAATGGTCATTCCTTATAGGGGACGTCCCATACAGTATGCACACCTCATGTCAAACCATTTTACTGTAGCATTTTGGAGTATTGTCACATTTTACTACTTCAGAGGCCTATAAAGACCTCATTTCTAATAAGTAGAAAAAACTAATGGTCATTCCTTATAGGGGACGTCCCATACAGTATACACACCTCATATCAAACCATTTTACTGTAGCATTTTGGAGTATTGTCACATTTTACTACTTCAGAGGCCTATAAAGACCTCATTTCTAATAAGTAGAAAAAACTAATGGTCATTCCTTATAGGGGACGTCCCATACAGTATGCACACCTCATGTCAAACCATTTTACTGCAGCATTTTGGAGTTTTGTCTCAGTTTACTACTTCAGAGGCCTATAAAGACCTCATTTCTAAGTGTTATTCTGGTGTTCTGTGTCATGGTTTTTTATCTTATTTCAAGTTTCCGGGATTCCCCTGTTTGCCTGTGTTTTCAGCCTTATTGTTTTTTGTATTATATGACCCATGTTTTGACCATTTGACTGTGTTTGAATCCTCAACCCTGTCAGAGCAGTATGTGACAGAAAATTTTAATTATTAACCCTTGTGCATCCTTGAGGACATTTTTGGCTTTTTCAGTTTTGTTTTTTTGATCACTTTGTCTGTGTTAATGCTAACTGCATAAAATTTGGCACGGGTGTGTATTTTTATTGGAATTTTACTATTTCATCATCATTTTCTTTAAAAAATCTATTTTGCACTAGTTACACAAAATACTTCCTCTCAGGACCTTAAGGACAAAAATGTCCCCATTGAAACCCATTAAAACTGCATTTTTTAATCCCTGTGCCGTTTAACTATAAAATGATGCAATCTTTTTTAATAGGCTTTCATTCTGTTGGCAAGGCTTCAAAATTGACATTTTTACCATTTTTTATCAGATGGTGCCATTTTTTCAGGTTAGGCCTATAAAGCAAATACTCGCTTTATTCCTGTTTTCTGCTTCGGCATATTATAGAGCCAACTGGATAAATTATGCAACGATAATTGTGTGGGTTTGTTGGTATGGATGTCTAAGTGTGGTTGGTATGTGTGTTATAAAAAAAAAAGTGTTTGTGTGCATGTGTGTGCTTGTAATATTTGAGAGAGAAAAACTCAACTGCAAATTGAAAATCCAATCACTGTGTTCACCAGTGGAGTTTTGCTGGCATCCAATGGGGAAAGTCTGGTACTGCGCCCAAACAAAATCTTACTGAAAGCTCATTTTTTGAGATATCATCCTCAAATTTGGAACACAACCTGTTTAGATTTATGGCTTTGAATTTATATCAGTTTTAGAGTTCCAAATGTTTCATAAAATATATATTTTATATAAAATATTGATTATAATGTTCATAAATATTTTTCATAAACTTAAACTTCTATAACATTTTTTTGGTTGCACTTTTTTTCAATTTTTTCACTTTAACAACAATCTGCCAAGGGTCTTCTTTAAAATTAGACCAAACTTAAGTATTTGCTCCCAAGCATAACATTTTTATGACAGTTTTTTGACTCTTTTGACATTTTTGTCCCTTTTGGACCTATGATTAAGTTTTTTATTTATTTTTATGTTAACTGCATTAATTTTGGCACAGGTGTCTATTTTTATTGTAATTTTACTATTTCACCCCCATTTCATTTGAAAAAAAAAAATTTTGCACTAGTTACACAAAATACTTATATATATTTTATATAAAATATTGATTATAATGTTCATAAATATTTTTCATAAACCAGGGAAAGTCTGGTACTGCGCCCAAACAAAATCTTACTGAAAGCTCATTTTTTTGAGATATCAACCTCAAATTTGGAACACAACTTATTTAGATTTATGGCTTTGATTTTCTAGCCGTTTTAGAGTTCAACTTGTTTCATAAAATATATATTTTATATAAAATAATATTCATAAATAATTTTCATAAACTTAAACCTATATAACTTTTTTTTGGATTTACTTATAAAAATAATTTAACTTCAGCAATAATCTGCCAAGGGTATTCTTTAAAATGATACCAAAGTTAAGTCTGTGCTCCCAAGCTTCAACTTTTTATGACCGTTTTTTGACATGGACATTTTTGTCCTCTTTGGACCTATGAGTAACTTTTTTAAATTGATGCACAAGGGTTAATAATAATTAAATAATAATTATTTGTATAAGTTGTTACTTATTAGAAATGAGGTTTTTATAGGTGCTTAAAGTAGAATAAAGTGACATATCTCCAAAATGCTACAGTAAAATGGTTTGATATGGGGTGTGTATACAGTATGGGACGTCCCCTATAAGAACTGGCCATTCTTTTCTTCTACTTATTAGAAATGAGGTTTTTATAGGCGTCTAAAGTTGAATAAAGTGACATATCTCCAAAATGCTGCAGTAAAATGGTTTGATATGAGGTGTGTATACAGTATCGGATGTCCATTATGAGAACTGGCATTTACTTTTTTTCTACTTATAAGAAATGGAAACTTTATAGACATCTGAAGTAGTAGAATGTGACATAACTCCAAAATGCTGCAGTAAAATGGTTTGATATGAGGCATGTATACTGTATGGGACGTCCCCTATAAGGACTGACCATTAGTTTCTTCTATTTATTAGAAATGAGATTTTTATAGGCATCTAAAGTTGAATAAAGTGACATATTTCCAAAATGCTGCAGTAAAATGGTATGATATGAGGTGTGCATACTGTATGGGACGTCCCCTATAAGGACTGACCATTCGTTTTTTATACTTATTAGAAATGAGGTCTTTATAGGCCTCTAAAGTAGTAAAATGTGACATAACTCCAAAATGCTGCAGTAAAATGGTTTGATATGAGGCGTGTATACTGTATGGGACGTCCCCTATAAGGACTGACCATTAGTTTTTTCTACTTATTAGAAATGAGGTCTTTATAGGCCTCTGAAGTAGTAAAATGTGACATAACTCCAAAATGCTGCAGTAAAATGGTTTGATATGAGGCATGTATACTGTATGGGACGCCCCCTATAAGGACTGACCATTATTTTTTTCTACTTATTAGAAATGAGGTCTTTATAGGCCTCCGAAGTAGTAAAATGTGACTATACTCCAAAATGCTACAGTAAAATGGTTTGATATGAGGTGTGCATACTGTATGGGACGTCCCCTATAGGGACTGACCATTATTTTTTTCTACTTATTAGAAATTAGGTCTTTATAGGCCTCTGAAGTAGTAAATTGTGACAAAACTCCAAAATGCTACAGTAAAATGGTTTGACATGAGGTGTGCATACTGTATGGGACGTCCCCTATAAGGACTGACCATTAATTTTTTCTACTTATTAGAAATGAGGTCTTTATAGGCCTCTAAAGTAGTAAAATGTGACATAACTCCAAAATGCTGCAGTAAAATTGTTTGATAGGAGGCGTGTATACTGTATGGGACGTCCCCTATAAGGACTGACCATTAGTTTTTTCTACTTATTAGAAATGAGGTCTTTATAGGCCTCTAAAGTAGTAAAATGTGACTATACTCCAAAATGCTGCAGTAAAATGGTTTGATATGAGGCATGTATACTGTATGGGACGTCCCCTATAAGGACTGACCATTATTTTTTTCTACTTATTAGAAATGAGGTCTTTATAGGCCTCTGAAGTAGTAAAATGTGACAATACTCCAAAATGCTGCAGTAAAATGGTTTGATATGAGGTGTGTATACTGTATGGGACATCCCCTATAAGGACTGACCATTATTTTTTTCTACTTATTAGAAATTAGGTCTTTATAGGCCTCTGAAGTAGTAAATTGTGACAAAACTCCAAAATGCTACAGTAAAATGGTTTGACATGAGGTGTGCATACTGTATGGGACGTCCCCTGTAAGGACTGACCATTAATTTTTTCTACTTATTAGAAATGAGGTCTTTATAGGCCTCTAAAGTAGTAAAATGTGACATAACTCCAAAATGCTGCAGTAAAATGTTTTGATATGAGGCATGTATACTGTATGGGACGTCCCCTATAAGGACTGACCATTAGTTTTTTCTACTTATTAGAAATGAGGTCTTTATAGGCCTCTGAAGTAGTAAACTGAGACAATACTCCAAAATGCTGCAGTAAAATGGTTTGATATGAGGCATGTATACTGTATGGGACGCCCCCTATAGGGACTGACCATTCGTTTTTTCTACTTATTAGAAATTAGGTCTTTATAGGCCTCTAAAGTAGTAAAATGTGACATAACTCCAAAATGCTGCAGTAAAATGGTTTGATATGAGGCATGTATACTGTATGGGACGCCCCCTATAGGGACTGACCATTCGTTTTTTCTACTTATTAGAAATGAGGTTTTTATAGGCGTCTAAAGTTGAATAAAGTGACATATTTCCAAAATGCTGCAGTAAAATGGTTTGATATGAGGTGTGCATACTGTATGGGACGTCCCCTATAAGGACTGACCATTATTTTTTTCTACTTATTAGAAATGAGGTCTTTATAGGCCTCTGAAGTAGTAAATTGTGACAAAACTCCAAAATGCTACAGTAAAATGGTTTGACATGAGGTGTGCATACTGTATGGGACGTCCCCTATAAGGAATGACCATTAGTTTTTTTCTACTTATTAGAAATGAGGTCTTTATAGGCCTATGAAGTAGTAAAATGTGACATAACTCCAAAATGCTGCAGTAAAATGGTTTGATATGAGGCATGTATACTGTATGGGACGTCCCCTATAAGGACTGACGATTAGTTTTTTCTATTTATTAGAAATGAGGTTTTTATAGGCGTCTAAAGTTGAATAAAGTGACATATTTCCAAAATGCTTCAGTAAAATGGTTTGATATGATGTGTGCATACTGTATGGGACGTCCCCTATAAGGACTGACCATTATTTTTTTCTACTTATTAGAAATGAGGTCTTTATAGGCCTCTAAAGTAGTAAAATGTGACAAAACTCCAAAATGCTACAGTAAAATGGTTTGACATGAGGTGTGCATACTGTATGGGACGTCCCCTATAAGGACTGACCATTAGTTTTTTCTACTTATTAGAAATGAGGTCTTTATAGGCCTCTAAAGTAGTAAAATGTGACAAAACTCCAAAATGCAACAGTAAAATGGTTTGACATGAGGTGTGCATACTGTATGGGACGTACCCTATAAGGACTGACCATTAGTTTTTTCTACTTATTTGAAATGAGGTCTTTATAGGCCTCTGAAGTAGTAAATTGTGACAATACTCCAAAATGCTACAGTAAAATGGTTTGACATGAGGTGTGTATACTGTATGGGACGTCCCCTATAAGGACTGACCATTAGTTTTTTCTACTTATTAGAAATTAGGTCTTTATAGGCCTCTAAAGTAGTAAAATGTGACAAAACTCCAAAATGCAACAGTAAAATGGTTTGATATGAGGCATGTATACTGTATGGGACATACCCTATAAGGACTGACCATTAGTTTTTTCTACTCATTTGAAATGAGGTCTTTATAGGCCTCTGAAGTAGTAAATTGTGACAATACTCCAAAATGCTACAGTAAAATGGTTTGATATGAGGTGTGCATACTGTATGGGACGTCCCCTATAAGGAATGACCATTAGTTTTTTCTACTTATTAGAAATGAGGTCTTTATAGGCCTCTGAAGTAGTAAATTGTGACAATACTCCAAAATGCTACAGTAAAATGGTTTGATATGAGGTGTGCATACTGTATGGGACGTCCCCTATAAGGAATGACCATTAGTTTTTTCTACTTATTAGAAATGAGGTCTTTATAGGCCTCTGAAGTAGTAAACTGTGACAAACTCCAAAATGCTGCAGTAAAATGGTTTGACATGAGGCGTGCATACTGTATGGGACGTCCCCTATAAGGAATGACCATTCGTTTTTTCTACTTATTAGAAATGAGGTCTTTATAGGCCTCTGAAGTAGTAAACTGTGACAAACTCCAAAATGCTGCAGTAAAATGGTTTGACATGAGGCGTGCATACTGTATGGGACGTCCCCTATAAGGAATGACCATTCGTTTTTTCTACTTATTAGAAATGAGGTCTTTATAGGCCTCTGAAGTAGTAAACTGTGACAAACTCCAAAATGCTGCAGTAAAATGGTTTGACATGAGGTGTGCATACTGTATGGGACGTCCCCTATAAGGAATGACCATTAGTTTTTTCTACTTATTAGAAATGAGGTCTTTATAGGCCTCTGAAGTAATAAAATGTGACATAACTCCAAAATGCTACAGTAAAATGGTTTGATATGAGGCATGTATACTGTATGGGACGCCCCCTATAAGGACTGACCATTATTTTTTTCTACTTATTAGAAATGAGGTCTTTATAGGCCTCTAAAGTTGAATAAAGTGACATATTTCCAAAATGCTGCAGTAAAATGGTTTGATATGAGGCATGTATACTGTATGGGACGTACCCTATAAGGACTGACCATTATTTTTTTCTACTTATTAGAAATGAGGTCTTTATAGGCCTCTAAAGTTGAATAAAGTGACATATTTCCAAAATGCTGCAGTAAAATGATTTGATATGAGGCATGTATACTGTATGGGACGTCCCCTATAAGGACTGACCATTATTTTTTTCTACTTATCTGCAATGAGGTCTTTATAGGCGTCTAAAGTTGAATAAAGTGACATATCTCCAAAATGAGGCCTATAAAGTGACATATCTCCAAAATGCTGCATTAAAATGATTTGATATGGGGTGTGTATGCTGTATGGGACGTCCCCTATAAGAAGTGGCCATTCTTTTCCTCTACTTATTAGAAATTAGGTTTTTATAGGCGTCTAAAGTTGAATAAAGTGACATATTTCCAAAATGCTGCAGTAAAATGGTTTGATATGAGGTGTGTATACAGTATGTGATGTCCATTATGAGAACTGGCATTTACTTTTTTCTACTTATAAGAAATGGAAACTTTATAGACATCTGAAGTAGTAGAATGTGATATATCTACAAAATGCTGCAGTAAAATTGTTTCAAATGAGGTGTGCACACAGTATGGGACATTGAATTCAAGAGAAACTCTCATTTACTGTAAAAAAATAATAAAAACAAGAGGCATTTAGAAAGAGTCTATACTTTATTTGATCTACTTTTTGCAAATAATTATGCTGTTAACTTCTACATAAAAAAAATGTCTTGAGGTGTTACCTGTAAAGAAAAAACGAGTGTAAATAAAAAGGATAACAGAGTAACATACAAAAATCTCAAAACATGGCATCATACTGTATAATCTTAGACTTAGACAGATAGACAGACATATAGATATACATATAGATAGAAAGATAGAAAGAAAGAAAGAAAGAGAAACAAACAAACAAACAAACAAACAAACAAACAAAAAAGATAGAAAGAAAGATAGATAGATAGATATATAGATAGAGATACAAGATAGAAAAAAGATAGATAGAAAGAAAGAAAGAAAGAAAGAAAGAAAAAGATAGATAGATAGAGAGAAAGAAAAAGATAGAAAGAAAGAAAGAAAGAAAGAAAGAAAAAGATAGACAGAAAGAAAGAAAAAAGAAAGAAAAAGATAGAAAGAAAGAAAGAAAAGAAAGAAAAAGATAGGAAAAAAGAAAGAAAGAAAGAAAGAAAGAAAGAAAGAAAAGATTGATAGAAAGAAAGAAAGAAAGAAAGAAAAAGATAGAAAGAAAGAAAGAAAGAAAGAAAAAGATAGATAGAAAGAAAGAAAAAGATAGAAAGAAAGACAGAAAGAAAGAAAGAAAGACAGAAAGAAAGAAAGAAAGAAAAAAATAGAAAAAGATAGAAAAAGAAAGAAAAAGAAAAAAAGAAAGAAAGAAAGAAAAAGATAGATAGAAAGAAAGAAAAAAGATAGATAGAAAGAAAGAAAAAAGAAAGAAAAGGATAGATAGAAAGAAAGAAAAAGATAGAAAGAAAGAAAGAAAGTAAGAAAGAAAAAAGAAAGAAAAAGATAGATAGATAGATAGATAGATAGATAGAAAGAAAAAGATAGAAAGAAAGAAAAAAGATAGAAAAAAGAAGATATATAGAAAGAAAAAAGAAAGAAAAAAGAGATAGAAAGAAAGAAAGAAAGAAAGAAAGAAAGAAAGAAAGAAAGAAAGAAAAAAGATAGAAAAAAGAAGATATATAGAAAGAAAAAAAGAAAGAAAAAGATAGATAGATAGATAGATAGATAGATAGATAGATAGATAGAAAGAAAAAGATAGAAAGAAAGAAAAAAGATAGAAAGAAAGAAAAAAGATAGAAAAAAAGATATATAGAAAGAAAGAAAGAAAGAAAGAAAGAAAGAAAGAAGATTGATAGAAAAAAGAAGATATATAGAAAGAAAAAAAGAAAGAAAAAAGAGATATAGAAAGAAAGAAAGAAAGAAAGAAAGAAAGAAAGAAAGAAAAAAGAAGATATATAGAAAGAAAAAAAGAAAGAAAAATATAGATAGATAGATAGATAGATAGATAGATAGATAGATAGATAGAAAGAAAAAGATAGAAAGAAAGAAAAAAGATAGAAAAAAAGATATATAGAAAGAAAGAAAGAAAGAAAGAAAGAAAGAAAGAAAGAAAGAAAGAAAGAAAGAAAGAAAGAAGATAGATAGAAAAAAAAGAAGATATATAGAAAGAAAAAAAGAAAGAAAAACATAGACAGATAGACAGATAGATAGATCTGGGCAACTCAAGCGCTCTGAAAGCGCGTTCTCTCTCTGCTGTTACTGAGATTACCGTATTCATAGTAATAGGCGCACATGATTTTTTTTTTTTTTTTTTTTGGGCGGCTGGCTTGACCGTGTATTTTCAAACTGCGGCTGGCTTGACCGCGGTATCGCACCGCGGAACTAACGGGGAAAACGAGAGGTGGTGGATTGTGTTTCTACATTAACGAAAGTTGGTGTTCAGATGTAACAACACTGAAGAAGATGTGCTCTCCTAATTTAGAGGCGCATTTCATAAACTGTAAACCTTTCTACTCGCCGCGGGAGTTTTCCTCATTCATTCTCGCGAATGTTTACATTCCCCCAGACGCGTGTGTGAGCGCGGCGCTACAACAGCTGGCTGAACATATAGCTGAAATGGAACAAAGGTACCCAGACTCTCTTTTAATCATTCTTGGGGATTTTAACAAAGCAAATCTCTCCCGTGAACTGCCAAAATACAGACAGCATGTTACATGTCCTACCAGAGACAGTAATATATTGGACCACTGTTACACCACGATAAAGAATGCGTATCACTCCGTCCCACGGGCAGCTTTGGGGCTCTCTGATCACTGTTTGGTTCATCTTATACCGACCTACAGGCAGAAACTGAAATCAGCTAAACCTGTATTAAGGACTGTAAAAAGATGGACCAACGAAGCAGAGCAGGATCTACAGGCCTGCTTCGATTGCACTGATTGGACTGTTTTTGAAGCTGCAGCCACCGATCTGGATGAGCTCACAGATACTGTAACATCATATATCAGTTTCTGTGAGGATACATGCATTCCTACCAGGACATTCTTATCATTCACTAATGATAAACCATGGTTTACTGGGAAACTCAAACAGCTTCGTCATGCCAAAGAGGATGCTTACAGAAGTGGGGATAAAATCTTGTATAACCAGGCCAGAAACAAACTGACAAAGGAAATCAGAGTTGCTAAAAGAAGCTACTCTGAAAAGCTGAAAAAACAGTTTTCAGCCAACGACCCGGCATCAGTCTGGAGAGGCCTGAGGAACATCACCAACTACAAGTCACCATCCCCCCCATCTGTGGAGAATCAACAACTGGCTGACACTCTCAATGCATTCTATTGCAGGTTTGAGAAGCCCAGACTCACACCTCACACCCGCCCTGATGTGCACTTCACACATCCACCATCACCTCCTGCAACCCCTCTCCTCCCCCCTTCTGCCATCCAACCTGAGCTTAAGGTCTGTGTGGAGGACGTGAGCAGAGTCTTCAAAAAACAGAAGACTAGGAAAGCTTCAGGCCCAGACGGCATCTCATCTGCTTGTCTAAAAGCCTGTGCTGACCAACTGGCCCCAGTCTTCACGCAGATCTTCAACAGATCATTGGAGCAGTGTGAAGTTCCCTGCTGCTTCAAACGCTCCACTATCATTCCGGTTCCCAAAAAAACAAAAATCACTGGACTTAATGACTACAGACCTGTCGCTCTCACGTCTGTGGTCATGAAGTCGTTTGAAAGACTGGTGTTGGCCTATCTGAAGGACATCACCGGACCCCTGATGGATCCCCTTCAGTTTGCTTACAGAGCAAACAGGTCTGTGGATGATGCAGTCAACATGGGACTGCACTATATCCTGCAACATCTTGACAGACCTGGGACTTATGCACGGATCTTATTTGTGGACTTCAGTTCGGCCTTCAATACCATCATCCCTGATCTTCTCACAGCCAAACTGACTCAGCTCTCCATGCCATCCACAATCTGTCAGTGGATCTCCAGCTTCCTGACGGACCGGCAGCAGCTAGTGAGACTGGGGAAACTCACATCCAGGACCCTCACCATCAGCACTGGCGCCCCCCAAGGGTGCGTTCTCTCCCCACTGCTCTTCTCCCTGTACACTAATGACTGCACTTCTAAAGACCCCTCTGTCAAGCTCCTGAAATTTGCAGACGACACCACTGTCATCGGTCTCATCCAAAATGGTGACGAGTCTGCTTACAGACTGGGGGTTGAACAGCTGGCTGTCTGGTGCAGTTATAACAACCTTGAGCTGAACACACTCAAAACAGTGGAGATGATCGTGGACTTCAGGAGAAACACCCCAGCACTCCCCCCTCTCACCATCATGAACAGCACTGTGGAAGCAGTGGAGTCATTCAGGTTCCTGGGCTCTACCATCTCCCAGGACCTGAAGTGGGCAAATCACATTGACTCCATTGTGAAAAAGGCCCAGCAGAGACTGTACTTCCTTCGCCAGCTGAAGAAGTTCAATCTGCCACAGGAGCTGCTGATCCAGTTCTACTCAGCCGTCATTGAGTCTGTTTTAAGCACTTCCATCACTGTCTGGTTTGGTTCAGCTACCAAATCGGACATCAGGAGACTACAACGGACAGTCCGGACTGCAGAGAGGATTATTGGTGCCCCCCTGCCAACCCTCCAGGACCTGTACTCTTCCAGAGTGAGGAAGAGAGCAGGTAAAATCATCACAGACTCCACTCACCCTGGACATCCCCTGTTTGAACTGTTACCGTCAGGACGGCGACACAGATCACTGGCCACAAGAACTTCCAGGCACAGGAACAGTTTCTTTCCACAGGCCATTTCCCTTCTGAACACTTAACATGCCCCCCAAAGCATATGCCTGTAAGTGCAATACTCCCACTGTCTAGTGCAATAAACTCAGGTGATATTTATATCTATATTATTCATACTACTCAAAATACTGTAAATATGTTTATAATCTGTAACATGCGCTAGACTCCCACTGTCTAGTGTAATATTCTCTAATTCAGGTGATATTTATATTATTCATACTACTCAAAATACTGTGAATATGTTCATAATCTGTAAATGTTTATTCAGACTAAACCCAACTGTGACCCTACTTTTTTACTTTTATACTATTTTTATTTATTTTTTATATATTTTCATTCTTAGAATTTGTATTACTATGTTCTTGCTGTATTTGTATTTGTATATGTGCACTGGAAGCTTCAGTACCAAGAAAAATTCCTTGTGGGTGCAAGCACACTTGGCAATAAAGCTCTTTCTGATTCTGATTCTGATTCTGAAAAGTAGCAAGAGAGCAGTGTAAAGAGAAGCAGTGAGCGTTATGGTCCGGGTCAAATCGTGTCAACTCGAGTTAAGCACAGACGAGCGCACAGAAACTGACCCACGTGTCCTCTGAGCTCAGTCTTTTATTCAAAGCTCTTTAAGAAGTCTTTATTAGTCTGTTAAAATGGAAATAAACATGTTAAAATGGAAAAACTGCTGTTATTATTATAATTATGCTATTATTATTATTTACATTTGATACATTTGGCGTGTCTAACCTTGCGAATTAGGCTATATCTACTTACAGTGCTGTCTTACATTGCATTAGATCACATTGCAAGGAACTCAAACTTTTAATTAACCTACACTTTCTTTCCTTTATTGATATTAAAAATGTCATCCATAATGCCATATTGAAAACGCCTGCCTGTGAAATGCACCGCACAACACATGTATAATAATGCAACAAAGCATAACGAATTTAAATAGAATAAAAAAGTTACAAATAATGCGCCATCTCATTCTACAAACCAATGTATTATTTGTTATATTAATCTATATTTTAAGGGTCATTCCTGGGACTCCGTGCCTTTTGTGTCCCCAGTAAAGATCATGATCTTACTGCCTTAAAATGTTGAACAATATCAATTTTAAACCTGTATTAGTCATAAATAACACCATTTGAACTCTAAACATATTGAAGTTGATTAAAGAAAAAGTAATTTGAAATATTTGACAGCATTTTGCAACACCTCATGAAAATTTACTTGAGTATTAATAATGTAGTACTTTTAAAAAGTAAACAAAAAGGACTTTTAGGCACTTTTTTCCCTTTTCATTTATTTTGTTTAATAAATGGTTACATTTATTTACCTAAGCTTGACCAGAATATTTTTTTCAAATGTTTTAATTCACATCATCCTATCATGACTACACAGAAATTTATTTTAAAAACTGAGTTTGATTTTCTACATTTGATGATGGCCAAAACGCACCGAATACCAGGAATGACCCTTAAAACAAATTAAACAACTTTTCTTTCTTAATCGGGAAATGTAATGGAGTTTCATCTTTATTCGTGCCATATTTTATATCTTCAAAAGGAACATTTTGCACATTTTTCTATAAGCAATGCTGGACTCTTTCCCCTCAGAAGACCCGTAAAGCACTTTACACAACAGCAGCGGTACACCTCCTGATTTCCTCATTTTTATGTCATTTATTTATATTTATTTGTTTTAATTTACTAAATGTTTAATTTCTGTTGCTTTAGATGTTTTGTGAATTGCTTTTTAGAAGATCTATCTCTAAACAGTATCTTGCTTGAAAATTGAATTTATTGCCTCTAACTTAAGTTTCTATTGCTGTTTTCTTAAGTGTTTGTTTGTGGGGGATACGCACTTTTTGCTTAAGTGCGTAGGCTATCCCCTGTGATTTTTGTTCAATAAAAAAAAAAAAAAAAGCAGCGGCGCCTTTGCGTGACGTCACATGTGTGCGCCAAGATTCATTTATCAGTTAGGAAAGTCAGTCACCTGGCTTTCTAGTTGTATTTATGTTGTGTTTATGACACAGATGTCTGTCTTGAAATCTTTACCTGACTGATACTGATCCACTTTGTACTCGACGTCGGTTCCGT
Organism: Squalius cephalus; assembly: GCF_949319135.1. Classification (NCBI taxonomy): domain Eukaryota; kingdom Metazoa; phylum Chordata; class Actinopteri; order Cypriniformes; family Leuciscidae; genus Squalius; species Squalius cephalus. The sequence continues at coordinate 5,235,715 of NC_137126.1, read as the reverse complement.
GTCACTCTAGTGTAAGTAACGTTAGCTTCGGTCAGTTTGGTGTTTGTCGAAGTTCTGAAGAAATCTGTCAAAAACCTTAAAAACGGAGGAACAGCCTCTGCTTCTTTTTTGTCCGTTTTGAGTAAATGTTGTATGTTTTATATATAGTGTATATTGAATAAGTGTTTGTTTCGTTTCACCAATTTTGTTCACATCTCATTTGCTGTTATTAAATGGCATATATTGACATTATTGCTAAATTGTAACTGTAGGTGTGAATGTGTGTTCTTGTTTAACCTACACTGAGAGGTCCAAATGTCCCCTCAAAGATAGTAAAATGTGTACATTTTGACATTGTGGGGTCATTTGTTCAGGCCCCATGAGGAAAACAGCTTATAAATTATTTTAAGTCATGTTTTAAAAAAAATGTAAAACAGCAGAATGTTTTCTGTAATGGTAGGGTTAGTGTAGGGGGATATAATTTGTACAGTTTTTACAATATAAAAACCATTACGTCTATGGAGAGTCCACGTAAAGATATAAAAACAAGTTTGTGTGTGTCTGTCCCAAGCCATGCAATGGGTAGGGTTTGGGAAAGACATGAAGACCTACTCCGGAAAAATCATCGCTTAAAAATTCACAGACAGTCTCTCGTCCATAGAATCACCAAGAGTCGGATATGAATGAAATGGTTAATGAATGAATGATTAACATTATAATCATGGGTATGCAAAGTATTGTTATTTTAGTTGTACGTCTAAACATCATCATTACTGACTCAGACACGTCTGTGTAACATCCATGACCTTGTCTTCTAGGATGTCTCTGGGTTTCCTGAGGTTTGTTTTGAGTCAGGCCCTGAGCCGCAGTCCTCGTCGACCCATCAGCCTGGTCAACTTGCCACTGGCAACCAAACCATCAACCCTCAGGCCAGCATGGTGTTGCCATATTGTCCCAGCCTGGCTAAGTATGTCCTTCTCCACAGACACAGAGAGTGGGGGCAAAGACATGACAGATATCCAGAAGGAGACTAAAAAGCTGGACCCGAAAGCACGAGTCACTTTTGGCAGCGTGGGAAGGAAGATTGGCCTGCGCCATATACAGTTACTGGGTGAGGATGGTGAGGAATTGGGTACAATGCACCGTGCCGAAGTGATACGACTGATGGACCAAACAGGGCTGAAGCTTGTTGCCATAAATGACAATTGTGATCCTCCATTATACAGACTGATGAAAGGGAAACAGATCCACGAAGAGCAGATGAAACTTAGAGACGCACAGAAAGCCAAGAAAGGTGCGTTTCATTCAGGAAATGCACATATTAAAGCTGCTATATTGTAATCGTACTTCTGTGAGAGTCATTTGCATAGTGTTTGCATTTCATGTTAAACTTAACCGTACACTGTTTTGGTCTACATGCAGGGCCCGTCCAATCAAAGGAGCTCAGTTTCTCCTCAGATATTTCCCTTCATGATTTAGACACTAAACTGCGGCAGGTTGTCAGCTGGCTGGAAAAGAAGAACCACGTCAGACTCACTATCAAAGCAAGAGCTGACAGTGGCACACCACTGGTATGGAAACTAAATAACTCGTGTTTGATTGGTAAATCAGTGCGTTGTTTGAATGCACATTTCATTTCTGTGCTTGTGTTGTTTAAAGTGAATAATGTTCGCAGTTTTGAGTTAAAGAAATGTTCCAGGTTCAGAACAAGCTTTATGATTAGTATTTTACCTGAGCTTGTAAATATAGTAATAACAGTGATGGATGTCTATGGGATTAAGTTTACCAGACTGGTTATTATATTTACATTTAGCAGATGCTTTTATCCAAACTGACTAACAAATGAGGACCAGCGTGAGCAATTTATAAGAGCCAACAACTGTATACTAGGTTTTGGCATCTTGTTCCACTACAGAATAACAGAGAGGGTGAAGGTCCTGGAAAGTGTCTTTATACCTGCTGTGTTGTTAGCCAAAATAAACAGCTCATAGTTTCATATCGCTTATATTGAATCTTATATACAAAAATGTAAGTTATTTGAGCTGTGAGGCTACCATTCTGAACACTAGTTACTTAGTATAGTTAATTATTTAGTTATACTAGCATGTTGTAGGGCTGGGCGATACTGCTTTCTACTTTTTTTCCCTATTTGGTTAAAACAATTCAGTATTTATTAAAAAAAAAGTTATTTCAGATCCTTCCCTTCTGTTTTTAGTACATCGTTGTTGTGTAAATGTACCCTAAAACTTAAAGCATAAGTAAAAATCACCAAATTAGAAATGAAAATAAATTAAAACAAAAAGCAGACTAAATGTTAACTGGTAAGAACACATTCACTCACCTGAGCTTAAGAATGAAAGGCTATTATCCTACATTTGATTACCCCGATACAATAGTTACTTTACATATACTGTTTTTATACACTTACTTGTAGGTTTTAAATCCTATATATGGCACCTTTAATGTCCAACAACAAATATTTTAGTCAGATTTATGGTGCTCCTGTTCTATTGCACTCTGTCATTAAACACAAGTATCTGTCAGAGCATCTGATGGGGCAAACCGTGCTAAACTATACAGGTGCTGGTCATATAATTAGAATATCATCAAAAAGTTGATTTATTTCAGTAATTTCGTTAAAAAAGTGAAACTTGTATATTATATAGACTCATTACATGCAAAGTGAGATATCTCAAGCCTTTATTTGTTATAATTTTGATGATTATGGCTTACAGCTTGTGAAAACCACAAAATCAAAATCTCAGAAAATCTGAATATTACATGAAATCACACAGTAATTACACAGTGATACCATGGTCATTGAAGCAGGTTTTGGTTCTTTTGGCAGTGTGCAGGTGCAAATCCTGCTGGAAAATGAAGGAAGCATGAAGTGCTCTGGAAATGTCCTGGTAGACGGCTGCGTTGACTCTGGATTTAATAAAGCACAGTGGACCAAAGTCCTCTTTTCTGATGAGAGCAAATTTTGCATCTCATTTGGAAACCAAGGTCCCAGAGTCTGGAGGAAGAATGGAGAGGCACACAATCCAAGATGCTTGAAGTCCAGTGTGAAGTTTCCACAGTCTGTGTTGGTTTGGGGAGCCATGTCATCGGCTGGTGTTGGTCCACTGTGCTGTCCACTCAACGCAGCCGTCTACCAGGACATTTCCAGAGCACTTCATGCTTCCTTCAGCAGACAAGCTTTATGGAGATGCTGACTTCATTTTCCAGCAGGATTTGCACCTGCACACTGCCAAAAGAACCAAAACCTGGTTCAATGACCATGGTATCACTGTGTAATTACTGTGTGATTTCATGTAATATTCTAATTTTCTGAGATTTTGATTTTGTGGTTTTCACAAGCTGTAAGCCATAATCAAAATTATAATAAATAAAGGCTTGAAATATCTCACTTTGCATGTCATGAGTCTATATAATATACAAGTTTCACTTTTTGAATGGAATAACTGAAATAAATCAACTTTTTGATGATATTCTAATTATATGACCAGCACCTGTACATGTTAACTATATCTTATGAGTTATTTTTAAGCCCTTTAATATAAAGCATGTCACGTTCAGGGCAAATTGCATTATGCACTTTCTGCTTTTTTTCAGATGCGCTCGTATCAAAATACTGTATATCAATATAAGCGGTATTGCATAAATTTTAGTTATAGTTTATAAAATGCATTAGGAATTGTGGCTAGAAATGTGTTTATTTTGTATGTGTGTATGTAGTTTGTTCCACTACATTGTCTTGCTCCATATAACTCCATTATAATTGCATGATTTTTGCTTGCTTTTAACACATCACAGATGTTGTCAATAGAGCTTGTATTGACCCTGGAACATTCCTTAAAGTACGACACAGCCAGAGCTTAAATACTGGAAATATTGGGATTTAAAACAATGATCCAAGTTTACACACGATTAGTTTATTTATACATAAATTTATTGTATTAACTAGAAACAAAACAAGTTACATTTGCTTTTACAAAAACACAAATTCTTTGAAAATGAAGACGGGTACAATACACTGGTACCTAGATTTTAGGATTTTCCTCAGTTGTATTTTCTTTTTTCTTTTTCTAAACAGGATAAAGTCTTAACTCAGATGGTGGAGAGGATATCAGTGCCCATTGGCTTTGTATCAAAACCCTCCGTGGTTCGTGGGGGTCGTGCTGCCATGTGTGTCCTTCGGCTTGCATCTGCTAAAGAATTGCAGAAAAAGGAAGCAGAGACTTCGAACAAGAATTTAAAACCTGACTCTGAGACCCCAACATCTCCTGGTACCTCCTCTACAGAGGAGCCAAAAGACTTGAAGCAACAGTAAAAATATATGCAACTTTCAATGCAAAAGTATATTTACTTTGGAGCAAGCCTCCAATAAAAATGTTGCTTTAGAAATTGTCCTGTGGGGTGAAATTAAAACTGGAAATTGACTTCTGACCATTGGACTCTACAGTAAGAGGGGTTCTAAAAGGTGGACCACTGGATTTGCACTGTTGTTGAACTCAGAATAAATGGATTTTGATTGGCTGACAACACTCTCAGATTTAATGGTCTCTAAATCAGAACTTTTTAAACTCTGCGAGCAGGTTTCTGGGATGTCTGCTTTTAGGATTGTAAATGATTGCAGCTGATCTCTTAATTGAGGATTTGTAGTTGACTCGGACTGGCTAATGTGTGGCACTGAAGATTCATCCGAGTTTGAAGTTTTTGCTTGACGTTTCTTTTTGGGTTTGTGACCACTCAAACGGGATGCCAGGGAACGTTTTGGACGAGGCTTCAGCTGAAAGAGACAAAGAGGGCAGTTATTATCAACACATTCTGCTTCTCTAAATGTCAACCACTCAGTTACAACCTAAAGACCAAGTCATAACAAAATGATGAGAGTTTCATGAGATCAATAAGTAGTTACCTGTTTCTTTTCAGGATCATGAACCACACCATGGCGCTGTAAACTTTGCTGTGGCAAAAAATAAAATGTAGGCATATTTTAAGAAAGTTCTCACGGTACACTGATTTAATCACAAATCCTGAATATTTTACATCCCAGATGTCCACAAATAAGACAACTGAAATTGGCCAGCTTTCTAATTTAACAATTTAATATGATTAAATTAGGAAGTATTAAGAAATATGAGAAGACAATGAAATGGAGCAGGATACAGTGGAAAATTAGCTAGTCTTTAATGCACTTCATAACATGCAGTGAAGCCAGACACATCTTGACATGGCTGAGAAAGGCTGTCCTGAAATGACTCGGCTCGTTCGGACTTTTTGTTCATAAATATTTTTTTATTATTGGTCACCCTTTATGTCTGTCTGTGGGTTTTGCAAATATTTAACAAATGAAAAACATTAAAAAGAGCTTGTGACTAAACCTCCAACTCCATTGGATCCTCAAACTGTCGGTCAAACCTCATAACTCCACCCGCCTCTATCGTGAATGAAGTGCCACACACAGTTTGGATCGTCATCTCTGCTTGATTGCAATGCATGGACAAAAAAAAGGTTGTTTGAATGAGTACAGCATTTTCTGTTCTCAAGAAACACTGCCTCCTGGTAGGTTTAGTTTAAGCCTAAATTTGGTTCTTGATTAGCTCTAGTCTTCCTCCAGGAAATCATCTTATTAGACTCTGGACTATACCAAGTCTATGACTATTTAAAACCATAACAGAGAAAGCAAATTTCTGCTCGGTTTAAAAGGTCATTTTAGTCTAGGACAAGGCTTAAACTCTGTCCGGCAAACCACCCCTATGGCCCAGTATCACAGACAGACCTTAGATTAAGCCTTAGTTCAATTAGGACATTTAAGGAGCTTTTATAAACGTGCCTTAGAAAAAAACATTACTTGTATGCACCTTGAGACAAAACAATGGAACTGACATATTTTAAGATATATCAGTGCAAGTTGCTTTCAGTTAAAACAGCTCAAACATGCATTTTAGTCCGGGACTAGACTTAAGCCTGGTCTATGGTCTAGCGGAGAAGAGTGTCTTATACAGCCTTTGTCTTAAATAGCTCTTCATCTTTAATAACATGAGATTCTGACCAAATTACAGAAAAAACAGAGCACCCACATAGGTACAATAAACTTTATAACCTGCAAGTTTATGAATAAGTAATGTGATGCACTTACTGCCTCAGATGTGGCCATTCTAATGATGGGAAAAACACGTGTATATGGGTCATTGACGAATAAGGTTTTTAAAAGTGTAAAAAAATAGAATGGAGATATAACTATATTTGAAATTATTTTTGTTTACCTAGGTGTTAACAATAAGATTTTGTGGTTTGTACAATCAATTAACACTGTTTTTTGTCATTTTTTACAAGATGGACAAAATGTCACCAAAAAAGTCATTCGGTTTAACCACTGATTTGAAAGTTAAAAAATGATTTGACATTGATGTTGAGATAGTATATAGTGTGTACCACAGTAGAAATATTTAAAAAAATTATCACTGATCTCATAAATGTAATCATTTATTGGACTGCTCTAAACACTCCAACATATTCAAGTAAAACATTGCACAGGGAAAGGAGAAAAGGGGAAATGTAAAAAAAAGAGCCTTATCTGCTTTATATTTGTATTATTGTAGTTCCTTTAGTTATTAAAAACAATATTATTCCATTTAAATATTTACTATATTGGTTTTACCGAATGACCTTTTGACACTTCAAAATCTTTAAAATACCTTTATATGTAGTAAAATATAATTAAAACCTTTTGGATTCAGTAAAAGAGATCAAGTTGTACTACCTTACATACTTTGGATGTTATATATTTGTTTTTTTTATTATCATTAAGGCCTTTGGACAAAAAAAATGACCCGTCACGTCATTGACCCAATATATATAAATTCGATATTCGCTTGTCAAAAACCTTATAATGACATGCAAATGTCTGACCATATATAAAGCCACCATATTAACTTTGACAACATTGTGTTTAATTACTTTAAAAAAGGTGCTATATCAGCATGACATACAATGTGAAGTTCATGGGACCATAAAATATATCGATACGGTGAAACATTTTTAGGTTCTGTTGGGCCATTTCATTTTGTATGAAGCCTGAACAGATTTAACACTCTTTGAGCATTAATGAAAAACAGTGCTTAACGTAATCTTAACGTTAGTTTTTTGTTCTTTTGAATATTTCAATTTGGCAGTAAATTAGCTTTGGATCTCAGGAGTTTTTAAAAAATGAATGGCAAGCAATATCCAGCGTGGGGTACGTTTTGAAACCAGCGGAAAATAGTTCGTGTTGAACCACTACTATTCAGGAAATGAAAAGAAAAAAAAACCCTGTATTTTTAAAATGTTGTCAAAGTATTATGGCTTTATGTATGGTCAGACACTTGCATGTGTCACTATACTATTAACTTAGTACCAAAATCAAGCTAAAATGGAGATACGAGTTTTTTACCAGCAAATGTCGGAGATTTGTGTTTCGTCCATCTGAGGCAATAAGTGCATCACATTACGTTTTCATATAAAGTTAAATTCAAGCTCTTGTATAAAGTATAACTTTGATAGTTATAAAGTATAACCAAAAAAACTGTGAACTGCTGTATGAGGTTTTGCTGACAGTTTGAGGATCCGCTGGAGTTACGAAGTTTATTCGCAAGTTCTTAGCATTTCCATTAGGGCTGTGACTTTTGTGAAAAAATCCTGTTCGATTTTTGAGACATAAGTGTTCATTGAATCGATTGTAAAATCGATTTTCCATGTCTAAAGACGTTTCCATTTTAAACGCCAAATATGGGCAAATCCACGGACAACTAACAGGCATTAGGACGAACGTAAAGAGGGCGCTTGAGACACGCACAAGTCAGCAATATTCCTGATGATTCACTGGCGTGAAGTTTCGTGCACAATGACAAACAGGAGTGCAACATTCTCGAAAAACAATAAGCAGAGTGGACTGCCATAACATCAATGACAAACATCACTGCCGGCTTCAACATGGCTGTGTTTACCATTAGAAACGTCAAACAAATTTCGCCTACATAGGTGATTGTAGACCGTAGCCCGAATCTGTGTCTGTATGCATGAGACTGTCTGAATACCAGCAGAATTCACAGTTTTGTAGTAAAAAGAGACACATTATGCATAAGTATAATTTGCTGTTATGCGTGTGTGTCAGAGCCTGCAGTTGCTGTGTGACGCGCGTTCGCTGCGGGTGTATCGTGACGAGCTCCGAGAAAAGACCTTTAAAATCGATTCCCTATTTTCGGTTTCAAAACTTGTGTTGGTTGGTCCGATCGATTGTGCAATCGATTTTCGAACGTAAAGTGACAGCCCTAATTTCCATAAGCGAAACAAATCCTTGGATTTTAGTTAGTGAGGCAGACTATAGGAAAGCATCGTTACCTTCATGGAAAAGGACTTGCCACAGCCAGGGTGAGTGCAGTTGAAGAAGCGCTGCTCTTCATGGAAGGACAGTATGTGGCTCTGCAAGTTGAAGGCAGTGGTGTATGAGCGGGAACATCCGTCTCTGGGGCAGTGGAAGACCAGGCGCTCTTTCGAGTGAACATGCTGATGCTGCTTCAGGAACCAGCTATCCCTGAATGTTTTCTTACACTGATCACACTGTACCCGGACTGAACACATACACACACACACACACCAAGTTATATATTTTGTAACTTTCTATGAGGTTGCATGCAATTGTAAGGCTATTAGGCTTACCTATATGAACTTTGCTGTGGTTTGTCATCTCTGTCCAGTTCTTTCCCACAAATGAGCAGTCGGCAGCCGTGCAAGAATAGCCTGGATCGGGATTTAACACATGAAAGGTCGGGTGATGCACATCCAAAGAGCCACAAAAAGCACCTTTACTTTGTTTTGATTCAAATATGCTAAGATTTTAACTTGTTACAACAGCATCAAACCTGAGTTTCGATCTGTTAATCTCATAAAGCTACTGTCTATTGGGGATCAGGAGACTGTACACTTTATTTTGCAATGCAGAAATAAGCTATTTTCTCTGAATCTACGATTCTTTAGCCAGAATAGATAAATAACTAGAGGAATAACTAACAAAGTCCAGTAAATAGTGAACTTATTTGTGATACAAACCACGAAACCAGTGTGTTTATGATTACTATAATAAATTCAAATAATATGATAAATACCAGTCCAGTTTGCAATATCAAACTGTCTTAAAGTCTTTGTAGAATTAAAATAAGTGGAAGTGAGTGACACCGGAAGCCTCGCACATTAAAGTTAAATACAGCCTGCTCTTACTTTAAAATAAAGTGGATAACCCATCACACGATTTGTGGATTATGTTAAAGTTTTTTTCTGGAGAGGCCAGGATATTCTTCAAAAATTCACCTCGCGTTCAAATGAAAAGAAAGTCATACAGATCAATTAACCACTGAACTATTCCTTTATGAACAACAGAACAAGCAGAGAACATACCATTGTGTACCTTCTCATGGCGCTTCAGTTTCCCACGCTGTGAAAAACGTCTCCCGCAGCCTTCATGCGAGCACCTGATGAAGAATACACACAACATCAGTCAGACACACCTCAGTTCTAATTCAAGTTTTATATTATGTTAGTTTACTGAGAAAGACTTCGATTAATGACCAAAAAACAAGGAGACATAAGACAAACCAGTGGAAAAAGTCTTACAAGAACGGTAGCAGCTGTGTGTGTGTACACTCATGGGTTTTCAGCTGGTTATTCTTCTTGAATGCTTTGCCACATCCTTCAAATGTACACTAAAAAAAATATATATATATATTTTTTTATAACTATTTAGACAACACAAATTCACATAAATAACATTTACCCACACAGCACAAAGGGTTAGTTCACCCAAATATAACAATTTCGTTCATTTCCAGAACACAGATTTCTGTCCCTCCATTGACAGCTACGCAACTACCACTTTGACGCTTCAAAAAGTTCATAAAGAGATCATAAAACTAATCCATATGAATTGAGCAGTTTAATCAAAATTTTCTGAAGAAACTTGATTGCTTTATATGATGGACAGATTTAAAATTAGGCTTTTATTCACATAAACATCAGTTGTGGTAAACGGAAGCTTTAAGTCCACATGAAATCAAAATTGACCATATTTACTTTGTTTGCCTAAATTGATCGTTTTGTGGTGAACAATTCATCCATGCAAGTCAATCCACACAAAAAAATGTTTTGGCTTCGTAATCTTTAATCAAAATCTGAAAATGCCCCTCCCCTCTGCATTGGAGGACCTTCTCCGATGATGTAGGTTTGAGGACTTGGGTTGGGAAACGCTTAACCACTCCCCTCAAACCGTTAGTCTGCTATGAGCGAGAGATGGAGAGGAGGAGCGCTAGAGTAAAACCCTGCCCTGTGTTCAATATTCCCTTTCACTGGGAAATACGTCACAACACTGGAGAAGGTCGTTTGCAACTTCCGGTTCACGCGGACTTTAAAGATGTTCGCTTGACCTGCGAGAACCAATGAGGTTCATTCTCGTGTTACACATCACATTTGAGCTTCAGCAAGAAGTTACCAATGAGGTTTGTTCTCGTGCATTAAGCCGGTTCGGTTGAGCTTCGGTCTATGTTTGCTGATCAATGTTTAAATGTGAATAAAAGCCTAAATTCAATCTGTTCATCATATAAAGCGATCGAGTCTCTTCAGAAAATGTGGACTAAACCGCTCAATTCATATGGATTAGTTTTACGATCTCTTTATGAACTTTCTGAAGCGTCAAAGTGGTAGTTGCGTAGCTGTCAATGGAGGGACAGAAAGCTCTCAGATTTCATCAAAAAGATCTTCATGTGTGTTCTGAAGATGAACGAAAGTGAGAATTTTCATTTTTGGGTGAACTAACCCTTTAACGTTATTAGTATCATGATACACAGTGAAGGTAATATCATAAAATAAAGGTAGGCTACTGAATGATTTGTACACAATGATATAATATTTATAAGGCAGTGCTCAACTGTCACATGCTACTTTAGAGTAGTATTACTAGAGAGTATATTTTAAATTTGTGCATTGTTTTGCATTGTATGCCACTGTTTTCTAGCAAAAGTGTTTAAATATAACTCAATATAGCCAACACCGAGTTACATTTAAAATGTGTTATTTCAAGCCAACAACATAAATTCAAAACTATTTTTTTTTTCTTTCAATCTATCTTACATAGGTTTACTTTTACTTACTATGTACTGTTTTGTCTCTTGTCTGTGAATACGTGAAATATGTTTCTTCAGGTTGGTGTTTGTGGTGAATCCTTCAGTGCATCCGTCCTCGGTGCATCTGTTAACAGACACTGCACGAGTAAACGACAGCTTGCCATCTTATTAAACTTAATCTAAAGGAAAGTCACTTACATGTAAGGTCTTTCTCCGGTGTGTGTCAGCGTGTGACGAGCAAGGTGATATTTCGTGCAGAAAGATTTGCTGCAGGCATTATATTCGCACTTAAATGGCCTCTGCGAAAGAACATGTATCGTTCAAAATCACATTAAACTGCATGGAGTCGTGTTGACAAATCGACTTCGCCTGAACACTTGACAAATGCCATATCGTTTAAATTGATTCAACTGAAAACAGCTTTCAGAATGTGCCTTACACATGCAAACACTTACTATATGTTTATACACGTTTCCGTTTTATTTATATGGGTTTATCACACAATCCTCAGTCACGTGTTGGCTACTTACCTCCCCTGTATGTTTACAGAGATGCGCTTCTAGCTTCCATACTTTGTTGTATGACGCTTTACAGTCAGGAAAGGAACAAATAAATATTGCGCTGGGATAAACATTATTTTTATGCGTTGTCATTTTTTCGGCTATGAGCTACCATGTGTGCGCCTTCATTTTGATCGTCAACGAAACTTCTGACGTCACAACGAACGTCAACACTACCACGATCCACCCAGTATGGAACGCCAGTGAGGCCAAAAGCGTAGACAAGTGCATAAAACACGAGCGGTTGCTGTTATGGACCGCGGTTTGTACCAAAAGAAGGGGGTTAGTGATAGAGGGGCATACCTAAAGTGGTTTGCATAACTTTGCACACTGGACGAGAAGCACCACATCTTTAAAATAAGAAAACATTTCAGATTCCTGCATTTTAATGCATTATAATTGCCCCAAATCATTGTTAATGTAGCCTACATAACTTCATCCTAGTCTGTATTTTTTTAAATAAAAAATGTCTATTTAATGTTATAAACAAGTCTATTTATAAATGTCAAAAATGTTTTAAATTAATCCAATAAAAATATTTATTAATTTAAATAAACGTATTAGGTAAAAAAATCATTTGAAATTAATGAATGAAGACTTGTTTCATCCAGAGTTTTTATTATTATTATTATTATACATTTTATTTATAGGCGCCTTTCTTGACACTCAAGGTCACCTTACATCATCATCAACAACAATAACAATATTTAAAAACAATGAGATACAAAACAATTAAATAGGAAATTAAATTTATAGGAATCTCTTGAATGAATGATTCATTGATATAGATCAAAAAGATTTTAAACATTTAACATTTCACTGGTTGCCACCTTCTGGCATAACCATGCAATAGAAATCTTTATTTGAAGCATAACATTAGACTATAGCTTCAGAGACAATTATACAATTATATATATGAAATGAAGTCTGCCTCTGAATGCTCATTCTCACAGTTTAAGAGTTTTGGTTATGAGCCATTCCTCCTAAGTGAATTAGGCCTGGGATTGTGCATAATTTTACTCATTCCCACAGATTTTGTGCTTGCACCAAAAGTGCATGCATATAAAGCTGCCTCTCAGTAATAAATTGAGTTCTTTTTCATTACTTATTATGCTTAAACAGTCGAATACACACAAAATAATGTAAAAATGCCGGTCTTGGTAAGTATTCACGTAAACTCAGTCAGTTTTGTTTTAAGTGAACGTAAACAGTTGAGAAATAAAATGCATGTGTAACTGTATAATGGATCCGTGCATCAGGTCTTAAAGTGACAGCAGCCTTATATACCTGCTGCCAAATTATGAAATAAAAAAAAAAATATCTATATGGCAGTTTTCCCCCATGGTATCGATCTGGAAGCCAGAGGAAGCCCTCGCACAGAAAGCCCACAAGTGAGAGTCACAAAGTCATAAGCAGATTTTTTTTTGGTGACTCAAATGGATCATTGAGTCACCAGTAGGGCCACTTCGGACCCACCAGTCAGATAGAGTCCCCGCTCTTTTAAATCTCGTAGATGACAAGATGGAGAAGGCACACTAGAAGGAATGCATAGTTTTGCATTGTCGTCCACCTGTGTTCTAGAGCAGGGCTGCCCAGTTCTGTTCCTGGAGATCTACCTTCGTGCAAAGGTCAGTTCCAACTCTAATCAAACACTTGATTAGATTCACACCCTGTTCCCAATTCACCCCTAAAAGGTCTTGCATAAGGAAGTGCCACAGGCGACTGCATGGGTGGTCTCTACAGAGACAAACATATCAGCGCTCACTCTTCTGAATGTACAAAATCCTCAGGATGTTTGAAGATGAAGCCTCCATTCCTCAGGTATCACCCCCCAACACGCAAGCAAGTCTGTATCATTCTTCAAATGACTGTACAATGCACCGAGCTGGTCCTCTCTTTCTCTGTAAACTTTTAAACTGGGTAATTTGTGTGAATATCTAGTTCAGTTACAAAACTCTTGAAGGAACAAGCTGATAGGCCCTTTACTAGTAATCTGCTAGCAATTACATAACTTACAACACAGCCCCAAGCTGATTGGCCTCTGCTGATTCTGCAGCCAATGAGCGTGCTTGCTCAACATTTAAATATTCAGGTTCAGTGTTCTGTATAAGATGGTCCTGCAGATGTCCTGTCCTTAGAAACCCTCCACCTCCCCCAGCTCCACCTGTCACCTGGGATTTATGCCTATTCATCCAGCAGCAGCATATCTTACATGCTCACATCAGCATGTATGTGTATATATTAGCAGTAGCAAGTCCATACTGCTAGCAGAAGCGTAGCAGAAGACCAAAGTCTGCAAAGACCAAATAGCCTACATTAATATTGTCATTTCCATTAGTATGCAAAAACTATTCAGAAGGTTGCCATGATTGAAAATCTTGAAAAATTCTTGAAAATCTTGTGTACTAGATGTAAACATGTGTTATGTGAAACAAGTAAAAAAATGTTTTTAACAAGGTGTTTGTACACATATGGCCACAACTGTTCAGACATATTGATATCTCTGTACTTGTACTCTGCACACTGACAATAATTTTGAATTTATTTTAACTTAACATGAAGCACATGGATGTGAAATAACGTAGTTGGTTTTAGGAGGTCATTAGTAATGTACTAATCTTCGTTCTGCACAGTAAGGGTAAGAGTTGTTGAGATATAGTGATTCTCAAGGCATGGAAGCATAATGCAATATTTGTCTTTTGCTACCTAGTCTTCCTCTAACTAAGATGGCATCTAAATTGTGCCCAACAGGTCTCCATCATTAACACCACCACCACTAGAGAATTTGGGTGGTGTTACTGGAGGGGGGCTCTGTGAGGCACCGTGAATGTGCAACTGAAGAGGAGTCCCTCGTCCTTCTGCTTGGACCACAGGGGCTGGGATAATCACATTAGTGGAAGATGGGAAGTAGACAGTGGCGTGAAAGCCGGGAGAGCAATGGCACGACTAATCCCGTTACTGCTGAGAGAGAAAAGAGCGACGCTGGCTCACTGCGGAGGCTGAGAAAAACCCTACTTTCCCAGGAGTGAGTTCACCTGTATGGTAACACACAGAAGTTGGTCTTTTGATGCCTATTACAAGAAGACAATTGGCACTTGGCACGTACCACTGCTTTTTTCTTCTTTTCTTAACACCATCTCGCAACATCCCACCCTCCCCATCTCCCCACAGTTAGGCGCCATTACATATTGTCAATGTATAAACAAAACATAACTAAACAGAGGACAGGCATTCCATGAGACCCTCTCTGACTCCCCGCTGGTGAAGACGTCCCCTACAGTAGGAGCCGCTGTGTGTGAATCGGATAGAGAGGGGGCAGTGCTTCCAAAAACATAGGACTAGCTTTATCTGTGATTTGTTCCTGCACCCGAGTTCAACCTTAATGCAAACTTAATACAAGAACAGGACAATAGGATGTGCTCTATGAAACCAATGCCCTGCTGAATTCACTGGCAGATGGCCACAATCAAGGACAGTCCTAGACTGACAAGGCGTTTCATGGGGCGGATGGGAGGACATGTCCCGCATCCCCACGTTTTTCTTCAAGAGAAGTGCACAGAAGCAAGATTCCTTGCACTCCCTGGCAACGGTGGGAAAACAAAACGTCAGATCTGATCCGTCAAGTCTTTAAGCTCTCTTCTTCTGTCTGTCTGTCTCTCTCTTGTCTTTCTGGATTGTACTGTTGTATTGGTATAGGGATTAAGCTTAAGTGGTAAAATAGTGATTTAATGAACTTTGCATGGCAGCATGCTGCACTTCAACCACGATCGCAAATAAGCAGGGCCAGTGGGAGATCGCTATGGGAACTTTTCTGAGCCATATGGAAACAGGGGCAAAGGCTTTTGAGGCTATGGATTTTTAATTCTCCTAAAAACAATTTCAAATACTTGAAAACAACAGTCCGAGTGTGAGAAAGAATGTTCTCAGGAAAAAAACAGACAGCCCACCAGGTGCTCTGTGTGTGTGATGCAGACAGTAAACAAAACAATGTAAGAAAGGGATGCATCCGCTCGCCAGACTGCTTTTCACTTTGCCGTGTATTATGTTGTGCTAACCTTTCATCACAATAATGCTCAGCTTTAAATCAATTATACTGCGGATGACCGCATCATCCAATCTAAATCGTTAGATTTAGAGTCGCTTGTTTCAGTTTGTATAATTTAATTCTCCTCTGATGATCAGGATTAAAAGACATTCTTTTAAGGCATTTAATGAACAAATACTTTATTCTTTTGTTAAGGCGAGAAAGGACAAATAAATCCAATTTGAACAGTTGACAGGTAAAATCTGTCCTTGCAAAAGGTGAAACTCTATTGAAAGACATTCATAAAATGTCATTCCATCATATGTACAACACCAAAAGTAAGTGGAGTATGTTACATTTCTGGAATTTTGTAAAAAATGAGCACTAATGCCACTATTGTGATTTGTTAACTTATCCCATTCATGAGGCCTAATGCACCCGACAGTGGGATTGAATCATTAAAAGATTGTAATCCCCCACCATTGTGTTCAAACAATGCTGCGTTTTAGGTTTCAAAACAGCATGTTCTTCAATAAGGAATATCCAGAATGCATTTCCTGACCTCTTCTTGAGTCATTTTAATTATATATTTAGTCCCTTTAGCAGCGAAAATTACATATTGTGCCTTTCACTCAGTTAAAGGCACAATATGTAATTTTCGCTGCTAAAGGTCGTTTATTCAAAACAAAGACGTACCTTGATGACGCCGTGAATGAGTGTGGAATCATGGGAGTTGTTGTTTTCACCCGACGGGACTCAGGCAGAAATCATATTCATGGATGAGCTAATGCATTACAGTTTTATTAACGTTACTGTAGTATGAAGCAGGTTGAGCCGAGAGTCGTGGAGTAAAACGAGGCAGCTGGAGCGAATGCTAATGTCTCGATTCCAACTGAGCTTTTATTATGCTTATGATGCAGTCGACTGTTTCCACTCTTCCACGTTTTACATGGTTAAAACAATCATACTAAATACATTTCAGTGTGTTGAAAGTTGTTATGCGTTACTCTGTGCATTCGCTCGGTGGCTGGTATGAGACACTTGTTGCACTTTGCAGTAATCTAGATCAATATTACAATATCATAATATTAAAAACTGGACTTGTGTTGCAAAATGATATTCAATTCATGTCATAACCGTGTTGAGCTATAAAACAATGAATAGTTTTCTGTCGATAAAAGTATCCAAACAGTTGCTCACTTGTCTAATAAAACACATAATATATTAAAGTATCTTTGGTGTTTCCATGGTTATCAAATCAAATCAAATCAAATTTTATTTATAGAGCACAATTAAAATCAACCTTGGTTGGCCAAAGTGCTGTACAGTAAGATAAGAAAAACAAACAAAACAAGACAAAAAACATACAAGTTATGGTATATTAAACGCATTAGAGAAAAAATGTGTTTTCAGCAAAGATTTGAATTCAGCTAGTGTGGAGGCTGATTTAACATGTAGTGGTAGGGTGTTCCACAGCTTAGGGCCGACTACTGCAAAAGCCCGATCACCTCTTCGTTTTAAGCGAGATCGAGGAACAGCCAAGAGATGATGATCTCTTGATCTGAGTGATCTGGATGGATTATGAATGATAATTAAGTCGGAAAGGTATTTGGGGGCCTGGTTGTTAAGAGATTTGTAGACAAATAATACAATTTTAAAATCAATTCTGTATCGGGACTAGTAACCAATGCAGAGAACGTAGGATTGGGGTGATGTGATCTCGTTTTCGGCTGCCAGTGAGCAGACGGGCAGCCGCGTTTTGGACCATCTGAAGACGAGAGATGGAAGTGAGAGGTAACCCAACATATAGTGAGTTGCAATAGTCAAGTCGTGTTGAAATAAAAGCGTGAATAACTGTTTCGAAGCTATTCCTGTTTAAAAATGTCTTGACTTTGGCTAACCGTCGTAAATGATGAAAGCTGGCTCTAACTGTGGCATTAATTTGCTTGGTCAATTTAAGACTACTGTCAAGATAAAAACCTAAGTTTTTAACTTCAGAAGTGAGGTGTGGCGTGAGGGTACCAAGATCAGTACAGTGTCTGTCAAAGAGCTCATTTGGACCAAATTGGATGATTTGGGTTTTATCGTCATTAAGCAGCATGAAGTTGTTAGTGAGCCATAGCTTGAGTTCGTGAAGACAGTCTTGTAGTCTCTTATATGTAGTGTTGTCATTATGTTTTATAGGTATGTAGAGTTGGGTATCGTCCGCATAACAATGGTATGACACACCAAATCTACTCATAATTGATCCCAAAGGAAGCATGTACAATGAAAATAGTAGGGGTGCCAGAATCGATCCCTGGGGTACCCCACAATTGAGGTGAGTCGCAGAAGATAGATGAGTACCTAATCTAACAGAAAAACTTCTGTTAGATAGGAAAGACTGGGACCATTTGAGTACCATACCTGAGATACCGATCGAATGTTCTAGCCGAGATAGGAGAATCTTGTGATCTACAAAGTCAAAAGCTGAACTCAAGTCTAATAGTACTAAAGCCATGGTATCGCCAGCGTCTGTCGTTGTTAAAATGTCATTAAGGACTTTTAAAAGAGCGGACTCAGTGCTGTGAAGGGGTTTAAAACCAGATTGAAAAATATCCGAAATAGAATTGATGTGCAGATAGTGTTGCAGCTGTATAAAGACCGTTTTTTCTAGAATTTTTGATAAGAAAAATTATCGGAAATTGAGGGTAACCCGGGTATGACGTCCCTGACAGACGACACAAGGCACGGTCCGTAACACTGGTTACAATTGCTGATTTATCTGGATTTAAACATTGTTGGAAACATTTGGTATAATGTTAGTGCACAAGTCAACAAAATATATATAACATTGTTCTAGTGGTTTTTGGATATTTTAATTAAAAAATCATACATATTTGCCTTGTAGTGAACTGAGGCAGAGTGAAAAATGAAGCCAGCCGAAATAGTGAAGAGATGTTTGATTCCTAGAACAAATTTTTAAAACTTTAAAATATGGATATACTCTCAGGATCACCTATCACCATGTCAATCACCTCTGCGCACTACGTTCCCCATAATCCTCCCTGGCCATCACCTGCACACTCAATTAACACACCTGTCTGCCATCATCCTCATCTACCGCTCTACATTAGCCAGCACCACATGCACAGAGATGGTCTGGTCTATGACTAGGACTCCATCAAACATTGTACGGATTGCTTACCTGTGTATTGTTTCTTTGTCTCCGCTACCTACTGGTATTATCTCCTGCCTCCAGTTCCTCCAATGGTAATCTCCAAAGACCTGTAAAAGAAAGTGTAAGACTGTCATTTAATCTATTCATCTGCAATCATCTTAAAGTGTGTGTGTGTGGTGCTTAGACTGTAAAAGGACCAGTCGATGAATTGCACTTTAAATCACTTCCGTGTTGGATTCAAGAGAGAGACCGGAAGGCTGCCGCTTTGTGTGGTGCAACTCACCTGGACTGTTTGCAATATCCTCCTCTGCTCTGTTGTCTGCAAAAGCCTTTACTCACCATGTGCATATTTGTTCATCAATAAACCACATTTGTGTTTCACCATATATCTATGAGTCTGTGTTTTCCTGACAAAAGACCAGACCCCAACGGATAAACAACCATGAGCTCCATTTCGTCTGATCCAGCCACTCTGCTTCTCTCCATAACCCAAGATGGCCGCCCGATTGAGTTCTATGTTGGAGTTCCTTCAGCTCGCCCACCAGGTACCATGGAACGATGAGACAATGAAAACGGTCTTCTGGAGTGGTTTGGATGACCTTCTGTTTCTACAAGTACCAGCAAGTGCTACCACAGGTACTCTAGCTCAATACATAGATTACGTGCTGTGGTTTGTCCTTCACTGTTGGCGAGGTTGTTGAAGGCGCCAGTCTCACTCAGTCGCTGTCTCCCCAATCCACTCCAGCCCTCTTGGTACCAGCGTTTTTGTTTTTTCCCATCAAGCTCGTTCCAGACCCAGAGTTCAGAATCAATCCCGTTACGGCCCGTTAAATTTCCTTTCAGTACTTTATTCCGTATGAGAGTTTTCCCCAGACCGAGAATCTGCTCCAGAGAGTGAAATCCCCAAATCCACTCCAGAAAGTGAAACCCCTGATCCCACTCCAGTGAGGGAAATTCCAGAGCCCAACTCGGAGAGCTTTTCCACTGTCCATTATGGCTCTAACATTTATGTGAGTCTGGGCCACACACAGCTCCACACCAGTCCAGTGATGGCTCCAGCCCATGAACCCGCTCAAGAGTCCGCTCCGGTTCACAACCCCATAGCTCCTCCCAAGAAAACGTTTTGGGGGGGAACCATAGTGGCCGAGCCCAGCTTCCAGGTCAAAGCCACGGAGGCCGATCCTCCCTGGGCCCCTGCCCAATACACCTGCCACAGCTCCTGAATACGCTCCTTCTCATCCTGGCTGGATTCTGTTGTGCGTGAGGTCACACCTTCCAGAGGGGGGGGGAGTACCGTCAGGATCACCTATCCCCAATGCTTGTCACCTCTGCGCACTACATTTCCCATAATCCTCCCTGGCCATCACCTGCACTTTTCAATCAACGCACCTGTCTCCCATCATTATCTAGCACCCTACATTAGCCAGCACCACATGCACAGAGATGGTCTGGTCCACGACTAGGACTCTGTCAAACATTGTATGGATTGCTTACCTGTGGTTTCCTACCCGTGAGTTTCTTCATCTCCACTACCTCCTGGTATTATCTCCTGTCTCCAGTTCCTCCAATGGTAATCTCCTAAGATCTGTAAAGAAAGTGTAAGACTGTCATTCAATCTATTCAGCTACAATCATCTCAAAGTGTGTGTGTGGTGCATAGACTGTAAAAAAATATGGACGTAGTGTCCGTGACATCACCCGTAGGTTTCTGAAGAGCATTTTTGAAGCCCAAAGTGTGCGGAGCCGGCTGTCGCCATCTTGGCAGCCCGTCACCGAAAATAGGCAAAGAGGTGGGATTAGCTGAGGTAACATGACAGCTAACAGACAGTAGACAAACGGCTAGTAGTGACAGCAGCGCCAATCCACCTGTCACTCAAGTGGCCACGCCCTAATTACACAGAACTTTAAGGCTTAATGTAATTTAAATGGATGAGTTATATAAAAAAAATCACCCCCTTACTTGTCATGAAGGGCTAAATTAGCTATATAGACCTAAACCACTTTTTGTACCAGGCTGTAAAAAAAAAAAAACTGCTATAAAGTTGGGCATATTAACATGGGGTCTATGGGACTGACTCGCTTTTGAAGCCTGTCTCTAGCGGCCAGTCGATGAATTGTAATTTAAGTCACTTCCGTGTTGGATTCAAGAGAGAGACCGGAAGGTTGCTGCTTGGTGTGGTGCAACTCACCTGGACTGTTTGCAATATCCTCCTCTGCTCTGTTGTCTGCAAAAGCCTTTACTCACCGTGTGCATATTTGTATTTCACCATATATCTATGAGTCTGACAAACAATACCTAAGGCAATGAGAAAAAATTACTTGGAGTCATTTCATGTAAACAACCAACATGATATCTGCGTATCTTGAGGTTTTCCTTAAGTAAAGGTGTCAACCAAGTCACACAATTAAATAAGATCTGTCAAAGTTAATGCATTAACAGTCAGAGTCACTATTCTTATGGGCAGCGCTATAACAGCTTGAAAAAAACTTACAAAAATGGTACCTTTAGAGGTACAACAGCTTGTCAATGGGGCAGAACCCTTTAATGGACGGCTCTGCACATTATCTGCCCCTCATAGGTGCATAGTAGTACATTAATGTATGCAGTATGACGTTTTAACTTAAATGTTCAAGGCTTCGAGTTTCAGCCACTTCCAGTAATTTCAGCTTTTTTTCTTCTTTATGTTGCAAACTGGTATTGTTATCAAACTATTAATCATAATTCCAACGGTGTTTCGCGCAAATCATTTTACCATTTACTGCACTTTGTTATTTGTCTATAGCGGCTAATAATGAATCTGAAGTCTTGCCAATTTACAGGCAATTGATTACTTTCACAGTGAAAAATATGGTGGATAAACCATGTGACAGGGCCTTACCCAAAGACTGACAAGTGTTGGTTGTTTTGTCACAGATTTTAGTGTTTTTTTTTTTTTTTGCAGTTTAGCCATCTATTAAAGGGATAGTTCACCCAAAAATAAAATTCTGTAATTAGTTTCTCACCCTCATGTCGTTCCAAACCCATAAGACTTTCGTTCATCTTCAGAACACAAATGAAGATCTTTTTTAATGAAATCTGAGAGCTTTGTCAACTACCACTTTCAAGCTCCAGAAAGGTAAAGACATCAATTAAAGTAATCCATGCGACCCAAGTGGTTTAACCTAAATTTAATGAAGTGACGCGTATGCTTTGTTTGCTCAAAAACATAATTTACCACTTTATTTACAAAATATTAATCTCCAACACACGTTAACACAACGTCTGCTCTCGCGTCAACATAACACGCATGCGTTGTGGCGCTCTCATGAACGCGCGCAAACCATTTAATAGTTTTCTCCTTACCATTTTCTGTTGCTGTTCATCTTTCTAGACTTATTTCATTAAGAAAGTATAAATCTGGAGGTCAACAGCAAGTCCACAGCTGGTTATTGGCCTTGGAGATTTAACATTTTAATCACTCAAATAACAATTGACTGGCATAAATAAGAGAGAATTAATATTCTGCTTAGATGTCACATTTATTGTTTGAAAGCACATTTGAATTCATTTCTTAATCAAAAAATAATTTCTTTAACAGCAACAAAAAAAGCATGTAATTTGTCTATTTA
Organism: Squalius cephalus; assembly: GCF_949319135.1. NCBI lineage: Eukaryota > Metazoa > Chordata > Actinopteri > Cypriniformes > Leuciscidae > Squalius > Squalius cephalus. Next base: position 5,213,228 of record NC_137126.1, on the reverse strand, counting down.
AATCTCTGCAGAGAGAGAGAGAGAGAGAGAGAGAGAGATAGATAGATTCACACAGCTTTTCCCACACAAACATTTTGTGGTACAAGCTGAGGTACAAGAGGTAACACAGAAAAAGTAATATATAATAAACATAAATAACATTAGCAGATCATTCATTTGAAATAAAACTGAAATAATAAATATAGAAAATACTGCAGCAACACTGTTGCAGATCATGTTAGGTTCTTACAAGACCTTGATTGCAAATAGTTTAATTTAGAAATTCTGAATAATTTACATTTTCTGTACAAATGGTAGCAAATGTGAACCAAAAGTATTTTCAGATCAACACTTTAAGTATCTCCTTCCTGTAACTCGGACATTAGGCTTGTTTGAGTACATGATAGATAGTTTTAGCTTCATTCAAAGCTTCCCTCTAAATTGCATAGCATTCTTTAAGAAATTGACATCATTCTTAACTCTTTCCCCGCCAGGTTTTTTTTTATTTTTTTTTTAAGAAAAGCTGCCAGTCAGCGCCGGGATTTTTGATCATTTTCACAAAATTTTCATGGCCTCCAGAATATTTAGTTGTATGAATATCTAAACAAAAAGCTGAGAAAATCATCTGGATTGGATTCAGAACAAATGATCAAAACAATGACCGAGTCCATCAACACCCCCAAAGCTTCACGGTCCTGTACCTCGTCCTGGGTCGACATTTCTCTCCGTAACGTTAGGCAGTTTTGATTTATATGCTGTTTAATGTTTGATGATCGCTTTATCTTACATGTGCGTAAGCAATGCTTCTATCGCTTGTTTCTGCTTCTTCTTCATCTGTGTTTTGATACATATATTTTGTACTCTATCAGAAAATGCGTAATAGCACGCCATATAACGGCGAAAACATGGATTGCCGGAAAATTACGTCATTGGCAAGGAAGCGTCGTCTCATAAACGATGGAAAATTCAGTCATTGGCGGGGAAAGAGTTAATAATCAACTATATGTGGGTGTCTGAAGATGAACGTACTTATTTACAAGGAAGGTCTCTGTTCCACCATTGTGTGTGTGGCTGACTGGTCACCGTGATTTTGCCAAGTAAGACATGTTCCTGGATCAACATATTTTGTTGATCCTGGAATAACATTCCTGCCCCAAAATTTAGTCCTAACCCTATCCCTACCCCTAAACCTAACCCTACCCAAACTTTTCCCTAAAATCAGAGGGAAATCATAGGTGAATAACACTGATGTTGAAGCACCTCACCCTGGTTTTAAGCCTAAACTTGACATAAACTGGAAACTTGTCCCTCAAAGCTGATTGGTTGATTGGAAAGTTGTTCCAGGATCAACAAAGACGTTAATCCAGGAACATGTGGTACTTGGTGAAATCACGTTTACCGTGGCGGTCTATAATCAGTCAGACCATTCATTCTCATCCAGTTCTGAGTCGTCTTCTGAGTCGCTGTACTCCACGGCTATGCGGCGAGAGAGGATAGTGGCCACGTCATTCCCCACCGGCTCTCTGTTAGCCTGCTGTTCCTGTTGCTCCTGTACTTTCTTTAGTTGGATACCTGAACACACACACACACACACACAAAACATGTACAGTGGCCTATAAAGTACACAGGGCCAACCTGTTTTGTGCATAGCATTGACACTCTTAAAATCTTATATAGTAGCAGCTGAGTTTGGACTAAACAAAAAAAGCATTAGAAATGACTTAAATTAATCATATGACTCCACATAGACATCTACATTTACATCCAAGCTACAATATTAATCAAATTTGGTTAATCAAAATTCCAATTATGTACTGTATCATATGTGCCTTTGTGAATGTGCACTTGTTTTGTACTTCAAATCTTATGAGTATTTTCTAAAAATTGCAAATAATATATGATATAAAAGACACATGCGCTTAAAAAGAGAACACTTTCATGACTGTTTCTTTTAAAAAGTGCACTTTGTATTAATGTCAAATTAAAGGTTTTACATTCAAGAACATTTTAAATAATTGTCTTTAAATAATATTTTGTCATGCTTTAAAGAAGTACTTATTTTGATGTGTTGACTAATATACTAAAGCACACGTAAAGTACTTGATTATAATTGTAATGGTAGTGTGATATTCCATATTCCATTTAAAGATAATATATTTCAAAAACTTAATTCATTCATTAATGTGTAATTTAAAAATGTATATATAGAAATTATGTTAAAAAGTATATTTTAGTTTACCATAAATGCTTGTCAGTACATTTGGCAGTACACTTTAATCATATTTAGAAGACTATTGAAATAATTATGGATTGACATATAAAGATGTACTTAAGTTTAGTCAAAAAACACTCTAAAAATCAGCTAATTGCATTTAATATAAATTTACAATATATTACATTTTCATTTAATTGCAATTAAGTGTACGAAACCATTACATTCAGTTTAAACTTAAGTATATTATTTCCTTAAAGGGATGGTTCGGAATAAGGACCATCAGGCGCTAATGGATCCAAGGCTGTATCTGGTAAATTACCCCACTAATAATGCCCAGAATGGACCAAACTTCTACAGTAGTACAAATAGGTTCTGTACTCATAAAACGAGGCATTGTTAAGTTTGTAAGTACATCAGGAGTTTATTTAAATAACACTTGCCTGACGGCTCATGCTACCACTAACCCGGTCGTCGACTTCACTTCAGGGGTTTGGGAAAAGCCTGTAAAAGTCCTGCAGAAAGCGATGCATAAGGATGTAGTGTAACGATGAGTTATTATTTTTTCTAAAGTGTTAACAACTTAGTGTTAACTAATAATTGTTGCAAACTGGTACTACCAACAAAATATTAGTGCATTCCTGGAACTGGGCGTCATTTCACTGCATCCTTATGCATCACTTTCTGCCAGGACTTTTACAGGCTTTCCCCCCCCCCAAAAAAAGCCCTCTTTTGGCTCGAGGTCATGGTGCACAGGACCCTAGGTTGATTTTACTCCGATCCATCCCTTTAAGCATCCTAAATTGTACTTCTTTGTCACAAGTGTACTGTATACAGTACTGTCGTCATGTTAATGTACAGTTGTCCTGCTGATGTGTATTGATATGCAGAAAGCACTGGACTTACCCATGCGTATTGCTGAGAGGAGGTCACTGCGAGCGTCTGTGACGGGCTTCAGACAGCGTCTCCGTCCCTCTCCGACTGCAGCGGGATGAGGTGGAGGCGCTGGAGGAGGAGGAGGACCTGAGGCCGCTCCGGGAGGAGGGACAGGTGGAAGAGGACACCGTAGGGATGATGTGATTGCTCCAGGATGAGGAGTAGCTGGAGGTGAGGCGAACGCCGTCTGTGCAGAGGGAATGAGGAGAGCCGCTGGAGGAGGCGGCGGGCCTGAACTGGCATAGTACTCCATCATACTACAACAGAGACAGAGAGAGGGAGAAAAATACAGTACTTGGAAACCTCTCCACGTAACCTCTACATGGACCAGCATACATGGTCATTGGATAGAGGCTTTGGACTATTAGCATAAAAGTATGGTCCACTTTGTAGCTTTTTCCAGCGCTCACTGTATCATTCCAGTAAACCTTGTAAATGCAACGAGTGTGTTCACACTTGGCATGTTTGGTTGGATTAAAACAAACCCTGGTGCGATTGCTCTGTTAGTGCGGTTCATCTGAATAAGTGTGAACGCTGCCATCTGGACCCTGGTGCACCAAACAAGAGGATCGAGACGCTGAAAAGATGAGTCTCAGTCTTACAAACGTCAAAGACATGTAAACCAACCAAAAACAGGACATGATGTCACAAGATGCGACCCGTCATAGCTGGCGATGTTGCTCATCACAGTTCAGTTCAGGCGTCAGAACCGTGTCTCCTCACAGCAGATCTGTGTGTGTGTGTGTGTGCGTGTGTGTGTGTGACGGAGGGATTCCTGCCGCTGTTTTGACTCCTTTACACATTTTATAAAAAAATACACAGCATTGTTTTGGATGTTCGGTAAGATCCGTCACAAAATATACTAAATAAAAGCCGACCAATCAGGTTGTGAACATATCCCTATGCCTTTAGATTTGGTGTTAAAATGCCAACGTGAACACTAAGCGGACCAGGACTACATGTTTTTTTTAACACACCTTTAGTTTACAGACCAATTTGAGATCTTGTTCCAGATTCATGTGATATCTGGAACTGGCAACTTCATGAACAGTATGCAATATTCATCACTTGGTTAGTGAAGGAGTTGTGGGTAGTCCTCGGCAATGCTGTCAAAAGCACATTTCACACTGGACACAGAAGCAGTGCATATTTTTTTCGACTCCCATGTTATAAAGTTAGAGCAGCATTTAGTTACTTATCACGTAAATATTTTTAAAAGAGTTAAAAGAATATACTTCAGTCAGTGCTAACTAAATGTAATGTTTTCGGACAAATAACTGCATGTCAATTGCAATTAAATGAAAACGTGTGATAGTTTAAATGCAATTAGCTGAACTTTAGACTGCTCTTTTGACTCATTTAACCCTTATGGACATTTTTGTCTTTTTCAGCCTAGTTTTTTTGATAATTTTGCCTGTGTTGATGCCAACTGCATACGTTTTGGCACAAGTGTTTTTTTGGGGGGGGAATTTTACTATTTCACCCCTATTTCCTTTAATAAATCTATTTTACACTAGTAACACAAAATAGTTACACCCAGGACCGAAAGGACAAAAATGTCCCCATTAAAACTGCAATTTTTAATCCCAGTGCCATTTAACTATAACATTATGCAGTCTTTGTTAATAGACTTTCATTCTGTTGGCAAGGCCTCAAAATGAAAAATTGTACTATTTATTTTACCAGATGGTGCAATTTTCTCAGGTTTGGCCTATAAAGCAAATACCCACTTTATTCCTGTATTATGCTACTACATATGGAGCCAATTGGATAAATGATATAGCTATAGTAGTGTGGGTGTGTTGGTATGTATGTCAGAGTGTGGTTTGAATGTGTGTGATAAAAAAAAATTGTGTGCGGTGTATATAAGTACAGTTTTTTAAAAATATACTCGTAAGACTACACTACAAGTGCACATTCATTACAATTAAGTGCACTTCTAAAATGCACCATAAAAGCATATAACCACTGTTTTTTTCTTTTAAATTGAAGAAAAAAACTGCAACAGAAAGTTTTGCACTAGTTGTAGACTAAAGTTGTAGCTTAAGTTGTAGACTATATTTATCATATAAGCTACACTAAACAGCATGTTATATGGCTTAACATGGTTATATGGTGTGTACGGGAGGCGGGACAATATCGCATCACAGCGGACTATGCTGGCAATTGTAAACGAAAGCATGTGACGGGTCAGTGTGCAATGGGTGCCTGATGCTTCGCCTCTGCGTACGCGTCCAGTGTGATACTAGACCGGCACTAATAGCATGGAAATACTCATGTTTTTTTCAGCATTCTGACAAATTCAGAAACAAAACTACAATATCTTGTTTATTTAAAATAGCCGAGTCATGCATTTTTGCTATTACCCATAGTCTGTTGGTGGAAGCGTGCCGGTTCCATTGACTCCATTTTCCCGGGGCAGGAACTGTGGAGGAGCTGGATGTAAAGCCACTCTGTAGCCTCCATCAGCAGCCACAGTTACCCCCGCAGGCCCTCCAATGCTGTGGTACTCGTGCTCCACCCCTCCATTAGCACTCCATGATGCTGTGTCCACAGGATGAGCTCGCGCTGGAGCGTGGCATGCTGGGACTGGGTAGTCAGAGTTGTTTGGATGTGGTCTGTGGAAAAGAAGATTCATGCAAATCATGCAATAATGATTTCTGAGGAACCGAATCATAAGAAATCTAGTTTGCTTCATTAAAAGAATTACTAAGTACTTTATACAAATATACACTTAACCAGTCAAACGTTTGGAATAATTAAAATGTAAAAAGTGTAACAGGATCGTTCAGAAATCATTCTAATATACTTATTTGGTGCTCAGTTATTAATAATGGTTCTTAAATTTATCAATGTTGGAAACAGTTTTGGCTGCTTAACATTTTTGTGGAAACTGTGACATTTACTGTCACTTTTGATCAATTTAATGTGTCATTGCTGAATAAAAGTATTCATTTACTATTATTCTAATTATTTTTTAAATCTTACTTACCCCAAACCTCTAATTGGTAGTGTATCATGGTTTCCAAAAAAAAAAATAAAAAAATAAAAAAATAAAAAATATATATATATATATATATATATATATATATATATATATATATATATATATATATATATATATTAAAGCCGTAAATATCAGAAAATCTGAATGATTTCTGAAGGATCATGTGACACTGAAGACTCGAGTAATGATGCTTAAAAAAAATCAGCTTTGAACACAATAACCTTTTTAAATATTCACAGAGAAAAGTTATTTTAAATATTAATAATATTTCACAATATTACTGTGTTTTTGATTAAATAAATGCAGCCTTGATGAGCACAAGAAACTTCTTTCAAAAACTTGTGAAAGCAAATACCTGCACACAGTTTAATGAAAAATGTAATATATAAATAATTTATAATAACCACTGCAATATTCCAAAAAAAAAATAAAAAATAAAAAAGAAATGTTCATTTTGATTTCATTATGCCTTTAAATGAATGCTTCAAAATTCTTGTATTGTATCCTTGTGCATATCATGCCGGTGTCTATTTTAATCTTAATGTTTGCATTGCATTGTCCCATTCACTTATTATATTACTAAGAACATCACTGTAACCATTAATATTATTTGAGTGATGAGTTGAAAATGTACTTGTAGCAATGTGATTAATATGGCTAGCCTGGGAAAACCCTGACAACTTCCAGCAAATTCAGATTTGCTGAATTTTAGGTCTATCCAATTGCGCCCAGAGGCATTTGAGCGACGTCCGTTCAACTTTTAAATGCATTATTATATTCATATTGCAAACACACGAGGACAGTCTCCATGAAAGACCCACTGGCAGATGAACGTGCTACTACATTTCTCTCCGAAACGGTAGGAAATTAAATTAAATTTAATAGAGGATTTTAACTGTGACAAGATGATTGACAGGGCAGTTTACGTGACAGGATGCACGCGACAGATCCGTCCGATAAAGATGACGAAGTAGCCTAGTATGTCCCAACGCTTGCCTACTTTTTTGCTACACATTCAAAAGTAAATACCTTTTCTTCACAAAAAGAGTACATACTTTTATGGCGTAGTGTAACTTAGGCGAATTGGGACGCAGCATATGGCTTTACACGATGACGATCGCTCTGACTGGTTTTAGGTCTATCCAATTGCACCCAGAGGCATTTGAGCGACGTCCGTTGGTGACGCCCCTTTGGAAATGAGTTATTAATGAAGCTTTGCCAGACCATAACTCAGTTACTACTGAGAATGGTCTGGTTTTAACCAGGCTATAATATGGCATAAATACGGTTTAAAATATCAGACCTGTACTCTGGAGACAGCGAGTCCTCAGACGATACACCCCTGCGAAGTGTATGATGATGATGACGATGGTCCGGCCGAAGCTCTTTATCAAAAGCCATCATGTTCCATTCCTGTCTGCGGTTATGAGCCTTACGAACCTTCTTCACCTCACGAGGCAACGTCCCATCAACACCCCGCTTCTGCTCCTGTGCCAGAAGATGTAAATGATCTGAGCTTTTAGCTTCTAAAAACTTGTTAATTCTAAACAATATCATTTTCCTCTGGGAGAGGATCGAGTTGAGTGAGTTTTCACTCAAAGGAACCGTGTGTGAATAGGTCAAATAAGCCAAACTCATTAAGTCATGCACTGCTGCAAACACAACTACATTTGCACAAACGTTACCAGATTTATAGACATTCAAAACATTCACAGGAGTGATTACTTTACCCTATGTTTCCTCTTCTCTTTTCTCTTGTCTTCTGTGTCTTGAAGCATTTTCTCCTTCCACAAGTCAAAGAAATATGAGGGGTCTGTGTAGAACTTAATTCCATCAATATGGTCATCTCTGGATCAAACAAACAAACAAACACAACTCATTTGTACACAATAAGTATCTTAAAAGGATAGTTAACCTAAACATTTAAATTCCATCATTAATTACTCGCCCTCATGAGCGAACGTGTCTCTTCAGAAAATTTGTACTAAACCACTCAATTCATATGGATTAGTTTTACAATCTTTTGAGTGTCAAAGTGGTAGTTGCGCAGCTGTCAATGGAGGGACAGAAATCTCTCAGATTTCATTAAAAAGATCTTCATTTGTCTTCTGAAGATGAACGAAAGTCTTACGGGTTTGGAACGACATGAGGGCGAGTAATTAACGACAGAATTTTAATATTTGGGTGAACTATCCCTTTAATATATATATAAAAAGGATGAAAGCACACACAAGCCCACGCGCTCACACACACACACACACAAACATATCTGGTTTACTATCTTTGTGGGGACTCTCCATAGACGTAATGGTTTTTACACCGTACAAACTGTATATTCTGTCCCCTTATACTAACCCTAACCCTAACCCTAAACCTACACATCACACACACACACACACACACACACACACACACACACACACACACACACA